>NC_142291.1:2353542-2672042 GCF_965620075.1 Prunus avium
ATTATCCTAAAAGTGAAACAAAAGCTAGAGGAGGCAGACAAATTTGATTTGGTCAATGGTTCTTCCGAAACATAAGGAAGATGTATTAGTTGTTTAAAGGAAACAAGAAGTCAATGAGCATTACTAGATGTATTAAAGTAATTAGGTTGAATAATATGCAGTAGCTAGTGAGATTTGAAGGGCGAATGCAACTTCGGGACCCTACTCGTTTAATTAATCGTGTTGTATGATTCAACATTACTCTATATAAGATCCTATTCAGGTTTATTCATATATATATATATATATATATATATATATATATATATATATATATATATATATATATATATATATCACGGACTATTTAATTACGCTGAATTTTCTTTATCTATATATATGAAGGCAAGCAGAAGGTCTTATTTTACTAAAATCGATCACTTATATATTATTTATACATAAATTTTTACTTAAGCATGATACATCAAAAATCATAAAGAATAGCCATATAATTGTACAATTTATTCATACAATACATAATTAAAAATGAATTATTATTATTTTTCGAATAATGCTCGTTAAATGTGATTATCTTGTCGAAATTCAAATACGATTACTCATTTTTCACATTAATTTATTATTCGTATTAGATTGCAAGTTGTGTTATAGTAGTGTTTTGTGTGGAGGAATGATCAACCCACCTAAACTTATTAAGAGAAAAGATAGTGTGTGTGATTTTGACATTTAACAACTTCACATTATTTTCATAAGGGTTATGCGAGGGAGACCACTTGGGATACCAACTTGTGTACCAACTCTCTAATAGAGGTGGAGCCCACCAATACAATGGGTCTCACGCTCTATTAGAGAGTTGATACACAAGTTGGTATCCCAAGTTGGTCTCCCTAGCATTTTCCTTTTGATAACCGTAAATACCTCCTCATCAGGATGAGATATATGTGGATATCTTCATCAGGATGAGATAAGTATGCAGGCCTGTTATTGATGTAATTATGTCATTGATGACTTTTGTAGGCAGGTTGTATTGGGTATTGAATAATATTTGGTTTGGCTGTCTTGGGTATTGAGTAATGCTAAAAAATTGGGTAGGCAGTTGAGTAGGCAGATTGTGTTGGGTATTGAATAATATTTGGTTTGACTGTATTGGGTATTGACTAATATTTAGTTTGCTAAAAAATTGGGTAGGCAGCCGCCTACCCTGCCCTTAGGGTAGGACCGCCTCTGCTTTTGTGGTGCGACTATTCTACAATGATTAATTCTAATTTTTATTTTTATAGATATCATTACTCTTTGCCTATATAATCAAAACCCCTGTTAAGAAAACTGACAAGCGAAAACATATTATCTACTGGTCTTGTTTTGTTTATAACATATGAGCATGGCATCCTCAGGTGCTGAAGGAGGAGACAAGTACCGTTCTTATTTGAGTGGAGAAGGAGAAAAGAACACCAAGTGGAAGTTTGGTGCCCCTCCTAGCTATGATGTTGTGAACAAGCTCTTCGAAGAAGGCAGAACCAAGGTCTCTCTCTCTCTCTCTCTCTCTCTCTCTCTCTACTAGCTAATATCTATTACATTTTTGTGCTGCATTTTTATTTTTATCGTTTTATATGTATAATTTTCTTTGTTGGGTTATAATTGTATGTGTCTGATATTTTCATAGCCATATAATATATATATATATATATATATATTTTTTTTGGTGTGAAATTAATTCTGGATGGAACTATGTATATGTCAGATATGGCCACCTGGGTCACTAGAAGATGAGGTACAGAACCTTGTAAAGACATGGGAGATGGAGCTTTTCCATAAGGGCAACCTTGATGATTTCAAGACACTTGATCCCAACAAGTACACTTTCAGTCTAAATGGTAATAATTAATATCTAATGATATTTAATTAGTACTAATTAATTAATTAAGCATTGAAATAATCAATCATTAATCAACAAATACCAGGAAGGAAAGGCATAACCCTGGAAGAAATAGGCAAACTTGGAGGGGGCTACAACCCTTTGCTTCAGACCTCACTGCCTGAGAATCTGAGAGGATATAAGGCTTTCACAACAACATTCCCTCGTGGGTTTGCCTTGGAGGTCCTTCAAGTCTATTCTGGGCCACCAGAGATTGTGTACAAATTCAGGCACTGGGGTTACATGGAGGGGCCTTTCCAGGGCCATGCCCCAACTGGAGAATTGGTTGAAGTCTATGGAATGTCCATTTTTACGGTACTTTCTACCTTACCCTACTCGGTCTCTCTAAGTAGTTAAAAGCTCGTTCGGTTTGGATCTTTAGATGTTCAACTGTGTTTATGTACACATTTTATAATTTGAGTGGATTTGTGACACTATGTCGGACTGCCACATAATTTTAGTGCAAATCCGAAAAAATATCAATTTTGGTATCAACAATCTTATCTTTGTCCATTTCTTTTAATTAATTAATTAATTGATCAATTGTTTTTCCCAAACTACTTCCTTTTCGGTAAGTTGTAACCCTCCAAGTTATCCTCTATGTGGCCCAAACAGGTGGATGAGAACAACAAAATTGTGAAGGTGGAGTTCTTTTACGACCCGGGACAACTGCTTGGAGGTCTTTTGAAGGGTGAAAAATTGGGTACTTCTTCCCAAGAGACAGCCTCAAGCTGCCCTGTACTTAAGAGTACAGGGTAGTTCATAAAACTGCTTCCTAAAACTTAATTGTACGCTTCTTATACACAGGCATGAATTGTAGTAGTGTCATCAAATTCCCGTAGATCGGTATATGTTTATGTAAGCTATTCAACATATATGAACTGATTGAATTGAATGGCGAAAAATGTTATCAATTGCGATATATAAATCTCTCGAACGATTATTAGCACTCTAAAATAATCGTCTCCTAATATTCATTTTTTATTATTTTCATTAAAAAATAGTGCATGATAATTATTTTTACGTGTTAATAACAAGTACATGTATATGTACATATATAGGCCAGAAAAATAAAAAAAGAAATTGTTTCATGTTAGAAGACTAGGACAAAAGAACACCAAAATTAAACAGTGTCTGCCACAGTGCCACCTCTAATAACATAACGAGTAATGCTATTTGGACACACAACATTGACATACAGGAAAATTAGGTATTAGACATAATTAACTTTAGTAATTTGGATATGAGACATTAGGTATTTTGGTTTGGGTTTTAATACCCATAAAAGAATAGGTATTTTAGATTAGGCCAAAGAGTAGGCCCAGATTTGTTGGGCCAGCTAAAATTAGACAATTATACCCTTTTTATTAAAATATTAGGGTTGGTCTCCCTTTTTATCAGATTAGATCTCTCTCTCTCTCTCCGCAGCAACGACTCTCTCTCTCTCTCTCTCTCTCTCTCTCTCTCTCTCTCTGCAGCAACGACGACCATAGCCTTCACTTGCGGCCGCGATGGAATTCTCAAGCTGCTCATCCCTTCGGCCTTCAGCGGTAACTCCAAGGTCTTCTAGCTCAAGATGAAGAGCGATTACGATCGCTATCTTGCTGAGTCTACAGGTCTAGCATCTGCTACTCTTGGTTGGCTTTGTGGTTGTGGATCTGTGTCCCTTGAGCCAGGGTGTAAGAACAAAAAAAATTTGGTGGAAGATGATCCTACATGAATTTTGTACATAATATTTGGATTTATATTCGAATTGGGTATGATTGATTGTATTTCTTCATGTCTCTGTCTTTTGTTTCTGCTTGCAGCATTATATTTCTTTATTTTTCAGTAGGTGAAATTTTATACAGGTTCTACATGGCAGTTTTGGAAACTGCATTGCAGTTACAGAAACTGCATTGCAGTTTTCATTTAATTACAATTGGATTTTTGCTCTTTCTTTGGCCTTCAACCTCACCAATTTGAAGAGTAAAGGCTACCCAGATGAGGAATTGGGTGGGCAAGAGAAGAGTAGAACTATTTCCTTGGCATTGCAGTTTCCATTAATGCTATGCAGAAAACCCTATTTTAAAAAGAGCAATCCAAAAGGCTTTTAATCAAACATAGAAGACATATAAAATGAGCAATTCAAAACACAAAACGAAAACGAAAACGAAAGCGGAAACTGAGATGCAGAAAACCAAAACGAAAACGTAACCCAAAACCAGAAACTGCGATGCAGAAAACGAAAACGAAACCAAAACCAGAAACTGAGATGCAGAAAACCAAATTGTATTTCTTTCTACCAAAACCAGAAAATGAGATGCAGAAAACCAAAACCAGAAAACCAGAAAATGAGATGCAGAAAACCAAAACCAGAAAATGAGATGCAGAAAACCAAAACCAGAAACTGAGATGCAGAAAACTGCAGAAAATGAGATGCAGAAAACCAAAACCAGAAACTGAGATGAAGAATCTGCTTCGATCGTTGGTGGTCTTCGATGATGGTCGCGCGAATGGGTTGGTGGTCTTCAATGATTGTTGGTGGCTTCGATCGTTGGTGGTCTTCGATGATCGTTGGTGGTCTGGAGGTGAAGTTGAAGAGGTTTCTGGAGGTGAAGTTGAAAGGTCGCGCGAATGGGTTGTGATTCAATTTCGGTTTCAGTTGATGTCGTTTTGGTTCAGTTTTAGTTTGATGTCGTTTTTCAGCTTTGGTTTAAAACTAAATACTGAAAATGGCATATGTTGTAATTTTCATATTTTGTAATGGTATTTTTGTTACATTTTGGTGTTTGGCCTTTTGCTAATTAGACTAAATTGTATTTCTTTCTACTAAACTAGTAAACTATATTATGGTTTAAAACTAAAGCTCCCTTGACATACTTAGTGACACCCGTTGATGTGTCAATGTATCATTCGCTCTTCTTTTCTCCTCGTTTTCTGTAGCATTTCTCTAACATAACCAATACAGAAAGGCCACATGGATGATAGGTAGAGCTTTCCTTTCCTAAGGCCATCTCCAACCCAACCAGGGGAAACCCAAAATTTGGGTTTTTTATCCCGAAAACCTCTCCAACCCTTGTATAGGAGCAGGTTAAAATTTCCACAGATTGGTTTTTGGGGTCAAATAGCAGTCTATGTTTCAGTCTATAATTTAGTGGAGCCCACGCCAATGTATGATGTAGCCCATGTGAGCAAGGGGCCCGCGTTGTCAGGACACATGACGCATTGGGATGAAGGGTTGTAGGAATCCAACGATTCCTTCAAACTACTGTTTCTTTTTCTTTTCCAATTTAGGCTAAATTGTAACAATGGTCCCTGGACTAAGACTAAACTTTACTTTTCGTCCGTTATATTGCTAAATTGGGTGATACTTTAATTATGCCTTCACTTTCAGAAATTGTCCTTTCCGTAATCTCAGTCAACTTTTCTGTTAAAAATGAGGGCATATTTGTCTTTTCTTGTGCTGGATTGAAAAGAGACGCCACTAACAATTTTTTTTTCTCATTCCTTTTTTGTTTTCTTTCTTTCTGAGACTTTATTTTTATTTTTAAATTTTGTTGTTTGGTTTTTTTTTTTTTTTTTGGTCGTAAAGGAAACTTCATTGAAGGGCAAGCAACCCCAAAGGAACAGAAACAAGGAAAGAAAAAGATAGCAGCCTAGGGGACAGACCCACCCATGAGCAAGTAGAAAAAACAGAGACAGGCTAGAGAAAAGAAAGCACAAAGTAACAAAAACTAGAGGGCCACAAACTAGGACGTCACCAAAGGAGCACGTCAGCCTCTAGCCAACAGAAGGAGATTAACATAGGGGGCAAGGCAGTCCATCCGATTGAAGAACAAATACAAGGGAAGAAGGGGGTCTGTCAAGCCAAACCATATCCCACTTCGTCCTCCTAGCAATAGCAACAACGGCGTCAGCGGCCTTATTGGCTCGGCGAGAGATCCATCGCCAATCACAAGAGATAAAATTGTTACAGCATCTTCTAATGGCAGAGAGGATGGGGTAGATGGACCAAATTCCTTTACGAATTTTGCCCCTTGCGCAATTCACAAGCACTTGGGAGTCCGATTCGATGACAACATTCGCCAGACCCATCTCAGCCGCAAGAGATATACCAGCAAGAGCTGCGTGGGCTTCAGCTTCAAGAATCGAATTTGCATTTTTACAGGCAGCAAAACCACCCATGAACACACCACCAGAATTTCGAATTACCCCTCCAAGACCAGCATCAGGATGAGTCGTTGTCCAACTAGCATCCACATTTAACTTGCACCATGTAGCAGGCGGGGGGGACCAAACATCATCAATGGTATAGGTGGTACCAGGTTGGTGCATGGGAAGAGAAACATCTTTCAGCATATCAAAATCAGAGATCAAGCATTTTATATGAGACAACGTTTGTATCGTAAAGCCACTCAGCCATAGAGGTGACACGATGCCTGTCAACATAATAATTCATGGGGCTGCCAAACCAAACCAACTTGACCCAATCGCATAGAAGGAATAAGTGTTCCAAAGATTCAGATGTCTGCTCACACAAGGGGCATATGGGGGAATCACCAAGATGCTGCATGAACAAATTCTCCTTCGAAGCCAAACAACCTGAGAGAACTCTCCACAAGAAGTTTTTTAATTTTGGGATTGAGGGGGAGTTCCGGATCACTTTCCAAAGAACATCAGTAGGAGCATGAAGACTAGAAGGGCGCAAGTCAACATTGGAGGAGTTGCTGGAATGAATAAGGTGGTAACCGGATTTCACAGAATAATCCTCATTGTGGTTCAAGGGCCAAATGACACGATCAGATTCACTTCCGTCACCCAAGGGGAGAGTAAATTTTTTTTCCAAATCACGATCAGAAATGGCATCACAAATGCTACTAAGGTTCCACTGCATAGAAATGGGGTTAATAATAGTAGAGACCATCATAGTATCATCTGTTGTGCTTCCATCAGTGGGACGGAGGATAGGATTGGCAACACAAGGGAGCCATTTGTCAGTCCAAAGGTGAACTCTACTACCATCAAGAATTTGCCAACGAGCTCCACGAAGGATGAGATCTCTTCCAGCAAGCAAGCTGGACCATGCCCAGGAAGCTCTGGCACCCTTGGGAGCCAGGAGAAAATCACAGTTAGGAAAGTACCTGCTTTTTATCACTTTAGCCCAGAAAGAGTCAGGCTCAGTTAAGAGTCTCCAGCACTGCTTAGCCAACAAAGCTAGGTTGAAATCATGCAGGTTTCGAAACCCTATGCCTCCTTCATGTTTTGGCATCCCCAAAGCCCGCCAGCTAATCCAATGGATCTTGTTTTTGTCCCCAGAATGACCCCACCAGAAATTGGCCAAAATACCATCAAGCTCACTGCAGAAACCCTTAGGAAATAGAAAAATTGACATGGGATAAGTGGGAATAGCAAGAGCAACAGATTTGATGAGAGTTTCCTTTCCAGCTTGTGAAAGAAGGCCTTGCTTCCATCCTTGAACTTTGCATAATAACCGATCCTTAAAAAAACTAAGAGCATCCTTCTTGGATCTGCCCCACATGGTTGGAAGCCCAAGGTAACGGCCAGGGTCATCAGTATCCGTCATTCTCAAAATACCACAAAGTTGCTCTCGTAAATCATTAGGGGTATTAGGACTGAAAAAGATATTAGATTTCTCAAAGTTAACGAGCTGCCCAAAAGCACGACGGTAGCAGTTCAAAATTCGGTTAAGAACCCGACAATTATGCTCAGTGGCCTTGAGAAAAAGGAGAGAGTCATCATTGAAAAACAAGTGAGACAAGGTAGGTCCATCATTATTAAATTTGATACCATGGAGGAGATGACGATCAACAACACAGTTGACCATGAAGAAAGCACATCACTGATAATGATGAAAAGGTACGGAGAGAGGGGGTCACCTTGTTTGATACCTCGAGTAGGTTTGAAGCTGATACCAGGAGAACCATTGACAATTACAGCAAACTCCACAGAGGTTATGCAACGCATCACCAAACTAATCCAGTCACCAGCAAAACCCAGTTTCTCAAGAACGGCAGCAACAAAGTCCCATTCAATCCGGTCAAAAGCTTTATTCATGTCGAGCTTGAGACCCATCTCAAAAATTTTTGTCTTCCTTCGAATTTTTAGGGAATGGAAAGCTTCATGAGCCATAAAAATATTATCTTGAATTTGCCTACCAGGAATAAAAGCACATTGTTGAGGAGAGATGAAGTTGCCCAGTAGGGGTTGGAGACGATTTGCAAGAATCTTCGATATTATCTTGTATGAGTAGTTACACAGAGAGATAGGCCTGAATTGAGAAACCTGTTCAGGATTTGGAACCTTGGGGATCAAAGCAATTTCAGTTTTGTTTATAGCTATAAAGTTATCATGCCCAGCAAAAAAAACTTTTCACCATACCACATACATCTTCTCCAATAATTCCCCAGAAATTATGGTAGAACACAACTGGGAAACCATCAAGACTAGGGGCTCGCAGAGCACCCATTTGAAAGGCAGCATCCTTAACTTCCTCCTCCGTGACTGGATAACAAAGAGTATCATTCATCTCAGCAGAGATAACAGGTGAAAACAAAGGCAAGAACGTCATCCCACGATCTAGGGCCATCAGTTTTGAACAAGCTTTTGAAATATGAGTCAATAGTGCTGCGAACATGCGTTTCATCAGATTCCCAATTTCCATCATGGTTGAGGATTCTGGTTATCTTGTTTCGCCGCCTACGTTGGGCAGTACAGTTGTGGAAGAAAGCAGTGTTAGAGTCACCCTCCTTTAGCCATTTGATTTTTGAGCGTTGCTTCCAAAACAGCTCTTCACGCTTCCACAAGGTGCTTAATTCACAACCAATTTGATTTATTCGAACGCAATTTGCCTCCCAGTTGCATTGTAGCATATCGAGCTCAGCTACAAGCACCTCAGTTTGCTTCTTGCTATTTGGAAATTTGATCCTGCTCCAGGCTTTAAGGTCTCTGCTGCATCTTCTCAAATTTGTCCCCCAAGATGAGGAAGAGTTACGATTCAATCTGTGACTCCCAATCTAGCTCCTGGCCACCACACCTTTGCAGTCAGGATCCCAAGCCCAAAATGCTTCAAATTTGAAAGGTCTTGAGTCAATGTTGTGTGTCCTCTGGGCGTATCAGTTTCCAATCCAATTTGCACATCAGTGAGCCCTTCCTCAGAGAGATTCAGAACCCTGGAATTTGAGCTTCCAACCTTTTGTTTCCGTGGAGTTTTGTTGCTTTTAAAAGATCTGCGAGGCCTAACATTGCCCACCCCTACATCATCAACAACCTTTGAACGCTTATCCCCCTTTGGAGACCCCATCCAAATTGGGTTTGCCTCACGTTTGAGGCCCAAATGTTCAAAAGCCCCATCAATCTGCTGCACATTGGGTTGGCGTTGGACTCCAGAGATAGGACCAAAAAGGTTTTTGAAAATGGGCTCAATATTAATGGGTATGTCGTAAGGCCCCAAATCATAGCATTTTTGGCCCAGATTACTAGGCCCAGGATAAGTCCAATTAGTAACATAATGTTGGCCAAAACTTAGTTGAGAGCGGGCCCATTTTAGCCTTTCTTCAAAGGGAGGGCCAATTTCGTCCACAAAGGTCACACCTCTATGAGCAAGGGAGGAAGAGATGTCCCCTCTGTCAACAACTCCCCCGTCATAAAGTTGAAGTTCAGAACTTTGCACTTGATTGTGAGTTGGCTCCTTGCCTTTGTCAGTGTTGGAGTTGCTACCTTGTCCATCACTTTTAAGAAGAATAGACGTCTATTCGGCTGGCATTAAAGAATTTGAAGACTTAGTTCCCAGTTCCTCACCAGTCCTAGTTGCCCCTTGGTAGGTGTGCCTAGGATTGTCAGCCACATCGCCACTTGCAGTCTCAACCATATTTGGCTGAATAACACGCGCCACCTGGGATCCACGGTTTACAATTTCGGTCTCACTAGCTTGCCGTCGGACGCCCCTTGGGATATTCAAGTTCAGCGGAGGTCGTTGATCTCGTATAGCTCTCGTCTTGAGCCAGTCGCCATAGCTAGTCGAGCGTTGAAGATTACTCTGATCATGCGGCGTTTTACACCCGTTTTGGTTGTGACCCAATCTTCCACAAGAAAAGCAGAAATCCGAGAGCCTTTCTATCTTGAACTCCACCCAAGTAGCTGGGCTTTCACGTCTGGGCAGCCAGAAGCCAAGGGGAAGGGGGTAATCTGCAATCAATCTGAACACGAATACGGAGGAAACCCCTACTGCCCTTCCGCCAAGGATCCTCAACTTCCACAACAATGCCTAGCTTTTCACCAATCTCCGTGGCATTTCTAGTTGTCATGAGGTTCATTGGGATACCATGGGCCTGAATCCAGTATGATACAAGGTGGAGTGGCATCTCTTCAATAGCCAAGTTGTCTTGCCATCTTTGTATTGTGAAACAGCAGCCCATAACTGACCATGGCCCATCATTGATAACATTGTCTGCCATGTTTTCGTCTTGAACCATGATAGTGAAGAGATTGTCTTTCATGTAGGTGATTTTTGCTTCACCATAAGTTACCCAGGCCTTTGTGAGGATGTTTTTGATAGTGCCTCTATTGGGAATCTTGTCAGCTATGATAACACCAATCAACTTGGGACCACTTTCCAGAGTAGAGATTCCCAGGGATTCCTCAAGTTTGATAACCAACTCGTCATCATTTTTAACGGAAAAGTTGACTGAGACAACAGAAAGGACGATTTCTAAAAATGGAGGCATAATTAAAGTACCACCGTAACAATTTAGCAATATAAAGGATGAAAAGTAAAGTTTGGTCTTAGTCCAGGGATCATTGCTATAATTTTGCCTCCAATTTAATTTCAAAGGTTATATAATATCTATTGGCTAAGATTTAATATGAGCAAATCCAACTGCAAAAACAATCTAATGGGAAAACAAATGATCTAACGACTGAAATTAAAACTCAACAGCTAAAATAAATAAATAAAATATTCTAAATCAGATCTAACCTCAAAACACATCCTAAACTCTATAAATCCTCATTAAGGTTTATGAAATAAAATGTTGTTGTACTTGTTCTTTTTTTAAAGTGAAATTATATTATGTTTTGGATTTTGGATTTTTTAAGATTAAAATCTTCATAAAATTAATTCATGAAGGTTGAAACAAGAATAATGTCAAGAAAAAATAACGAGAAAAAAAATAATAGGGATTAACCTTTTTTAAATATATAATTTAATAAAGTTGCAGACTCAAATTATGAGTCTACATGGTTGATGGAAAAAACTTTTTGAGTCTGGGCAATACATGAATAGTTGTATTTTGAAGAGGAGAAATTTGAGTTTAGCCCCTTTTGGGTTGGAGATGGCTTAACATACCAGAATATGAACCACTTATCTTTCCAATATTCCAAGTTAAATCCCCTACGAATGTTCCAAGACTGTTCATTATCTTTCCGATATTAGAATAATATTCCAAGTTAAATCCTCTAAAAATGTTCATTAAAGACAAAACCTAATACAATAACTAGTTTTATGGGTATGATAAATAGTAGGATTAGATTAGCTTAATCTGATGTCATGCTTGGTGCTAAAAAATGAATGTGAATAGGATAATTCCACCACGATCCCATTGTATGCATTTTTTGAGGATAACTTATCCCTTTATGTGTTATCACTACAATCAAGGGTGGAACCAGAAAATTTTCAATAGGTGGGTTAGCTAAATTTTTTAGCTAAAATAAAAGAATACATTAAATCATATAAACCACACTAAAAATATACATTAAATCATATGTTCAACAATAATTAAAAGTGTACCTATTGAAGTTGTGCCCTGCGATCATTAAGAGAGTTTAAATATTTTATTATTGCATATGAATCGATATTGTTAGCAAATTCTTTTTCAATGTAGACAATCATAAAATCTGCTAGAAATTCATTCTTCATCTTGTTGCGAAGAGCTATTTTAACAAGTTTCAAAGATGAAAAAGCTCGTTCAGTAGTTGCCATAGAAACAAGGAGAGTTAGCACAAGACGGATCAACCTATCAATCAAATGATATCTTTGTGACATTTTCGTTTCAACTAATCATCGACATAATTCAGAGAGACTAGACACTTTTTGAAGTACAGGATGATGAGGTACATCTGCTTCGTAAAGTTTCAGCTCGCATCTCAAAATTTGTAACTCTTGAGGAGTGAAATCTTGAGGATAAAATCTCTCCGCAAGGATGCAAATTTTATCAATGTTAAATGATTTAAAAGAATCACTAGGGTCTAAAGCTGAACTAAGAATAAGAAGTTCTATTGCCCCTTCACTGAACCCACTGTTCAGCTCAACCAAATGAAAATCTATTGCATCATTGAATATGTCAAAGTGATAGTGATGCTCAACTGTAATATTGTCATTTTGCTGACAAGAACATCTTGTTCCGACTTTATATTGAGCATTCAGATGAGGCATATCAATGTCTTGTTTCTTGCAAAATAAATATACTTTCCTAATAAAAGTTTCCCAACCAGTTAATCTCAACTTATGAAGGGCACTTTTTGTTGTACCGACTAAGTTCATGCCATTCACGATGTCTTGAGACTTATGTTGCAGTTCTCGACAAAGGATATCTGTGAGTCCCATGATTTCTTGCATGATATCTGTGAGCCCCATGTAAGGAGCCTGTGGATCCATCCTTCTTTGTATTCTAAAAAATTGTACAAACAACATCATACATAATTATCAAATCACAAACAGAATCATAATGAGAACTTCATCTAGTCTCTTGTTCACCAGCAACCAACAACTTTATAATATTCATTGATTGAGCAACTTGTAACTCACTATGACCTTTCGGAGAAGTAGTAATGACTTTGACAATTGAATTCAAGGATGAAAAGAATAACCAAATTACACCCACTTCTTTTGATGCTGAAACTAATGCTAATTGTAGTTGATGCGCAAAACAATGTACATAATATGTGTTGCATTCCTAAAAGGACACAAATTAATGTGCAAACAACCAATTAAAAATACCCGCAAGTGCACGAATCTATCGAAGTATAGATTATGTAAGTACGGGGTCGATCCCACGAAGAACTTGTCGGTTTCCTATAAGTTCTAATTCGAGTACAAAGAGAACACTTAATTAACACACCACAAATGCACAAATGAAAGAGGGAAACTAGAAATGAGTAAAGAAGTGTAAAAGAAATGAAACAACACAAGAAAACTAAAGAAAAACACAAACAGCACTTTTTATCACCCTTTTATCACCTATGAACAGTGCTAACGCGACCGGTCGTGAGGCAAAAGCGACCGGTCGTTTTTGGGCAGAGTCGAAACTCAAATTTTGATGTGAAAAGCGACCGGTCGTCAGGTAAAAGAGACCGGTCGTTTTTGGGCAGATTCGTTTTCTCTGTTTTTCAGTTTCGACCTCTGTCCAGTGTTTTGCCTATAACTTTCCAACCGTTTATCCAAATTTCACGTTCTTTATACGGTTGGATTCAGCACAGAAAATGGAAGAACACAACGCGGACCAAAAGTCCAAAACAATTACGGAAACAGATAACATTTAGTAACAAAGACACGTAACGTGTCAAACACGCAACTCACACACACATTGGGGGGGGGGGGGGGGGGGGTTTGATTTGTTTGAAGTGACCTATTTCTATTGCATGAAAGTAAATGGACTTTGAAATTAAATGAGAATGGCAGAGATGAATTATCAAATTGTGAAATTAAAATGTAACAAACACTAGGGTTTCGGAATCCACCCTAAACAATTCTACCAATGTTCATGGATACTCAAGTGATGAACTCTAAACGTGTTGTTGAAGATGTTCGCAATCAAGACTAGTACGAGTGGCTCAAGACGCATTGATTCTCTCTAATGTACGTAAAGTGCAGTACGAGTGCTACAATACTTGTGCCTTCCCTATAATCGAATCTAGGTGTGCTTAGTACTTTGATTCAATTACAAGAAAAACCCATTAAGTTCAAAAAGAATATGAACATCACAAGAACCCTAATAGCATGGTGTTTACATTAGGTATTCAAGAAACCAATTCACATGGATGAATCTTACTTCATCCATTTATTGCTTAGGATAACATGAAGATACACATAATCCCAACAATCTCAAGAAGCATGCTTTCAAAGGTGATCAATCAAAGAAGAACATACATCAAGGATAGATTAATTTGGTGAATTGGAATTCATCAACAATATCTAGAAATTCATACACTCAAGCATCAAAACAATAAGGTAATCATGTTTAGGGCTTCAACCTAAGCCCTAGCTATGAAGTTTAGTTCCTCATAATCATTTCAAACACAAATTCGAAATATAACTAGAAAGAGTTTACAGATTTGGAAATGATGAAAGCTTGAAGTCTTCAATGGTGGAAGTCTTCCCCCTTCTTCCTGCGGCTGCACCTCCTTCTCCTTCCTTAGCTTTTAGCTCTCCAATCTGCTCCTCAATTGTGGAATGGTAATGACCTCCTTTCCCACGTTCAAGAGCCTCTCCAATATCAGATTGCACTTCCTTTTGCTTCCCTCTCTCCTCCTTTCCAGCTTTACTTTTAGTATTCTAATGCAAAGTCTTCACCCATTGTCTTCTTGTCCCCTTGCAAATGATGAAGCCTTGTCCTCACAAAGATGCCAAATGCTTCAGAAAATATCTCATCTACTAAGGTAAATTCTTGTTACCAGGTGTTATGGTAACAAGAATAATCAAGATGACACAATGGGGGTAAAAGCTGGCCAATTCCGGATTTCCAGAGCTGTGGTAACATGCTGGATTGGTTGGATAGGCAATACTTGTCCAATGGAGCTCAAATTTGGATATGTTGTAGTTAACATCCATTGGAACAAGTCTCATGAAGATCATGACCTCATCCGAGCACCAGAGCATGTTGATCCTAGGCCAAGAAGTTGACCTACGAAAATGAACAAAAACAAAGTTTATAACCAATAATGCACTTTTAGCTCATTTTCATTCCAACCAAGGTAAAATCTAAGAAAACACAAAAAGGAAGTAAAAAGCTATAAAATGTCAAGAACTAACTCAAAATAGTGGGTGAATAACATGAAAAATCATGTGTAAAAATAAACCGAACAATATGCATATGGGCAATCTCTAAGAAATAATGCTTGTAGCCCATTCCATGCACCCCGCATATTACTAGCACCATCATATCCTTGACCTCTCATTTTATCAATACATAATTCATGGAAATCAAGTACTTTCTTGATCTCTTTTTGAAGTGTCGATGTAGTAGTGTCTTCAATCCACACAATGTATAAAAAAAAGATTCTAGTAGAAAACCATCATTATCAACAAATCTTAAAACAATAGTCATTTGCTCTCTATTTGATGTGTCTTGTGATTCATCAACAAGGATACAAAAAGCAGCATGCCCAACTTCTTCACAATTTTTTTTCTCTCACTTTGTTAGCAAGAATATTTAAAATCTCATTTTGAATCATGGGTGAGGTATATTTGGCATTTCCTGGCGTATTCTCTAAAACAACTATAGCCACCTCATCATTAAACTTTGCTGTATGCTTTACCATTTCAATAAAATTTCCACGATTTTTAGAATCCAAAGTTTCATCATGCCCTATGAAAGCACATGCCTGATATGTAAGCCAACGAATACACTCTATTGTTGTCTTGAGCCGTAATATGTTTTTTAAAATTTCTTCCTTTGATTGTTGCTTAATAACTTTATCGACATGTTGAGATGGGTTCATCAAATCCTCCACACATCTTTCACAAGTATTATGCGATGAAGATGGACCTCCCATGTGTGTCAAAAATGTACAATTCTTTCCATTATTAACTCTTTTCCAATTACAAAACCCCTCAATAGTTAGTGCATGATGACCACTACCAAAAAGAAAGCATGGAAAACAATAGACTTTATCTTCTAAAGGGGAATATTCTAACCATGGAAATTGGGAAAACCAAGAATATTGAAATCGACGATACTGCGATCCAAACTGAGACCTCGGATATTCTGAAAGTTTTGGTTGGTAAGGTCGAACTTTGATATAAGCACGTCGAACCTTATCATATTGATTAATATGGTATTCAGATATTTACGTTTCCCAGGGTCTCGTTCCAAAAAAGTAACAACAAACTCATTAGGTTCAACTACAGGAGATGTGTGATGAGGTAGCTCAGTTGATAGTGAAACCTTCTCATTGTCTAATTTATTACCACCATTTTTTTTTCTTGAAGAATGAATGAATAGTTTTTGCTCTTTTACTTGCTTAGTTTTGATGTGACATTATAATCTAATAACACATATCAACAATAAAACAATTTACTTTATAAAGACTAAATGAATAAAAATAATTAATTTTCACATATATATTAGTTGTAAACACAAAAACAATGAAGGCAATTGAATGAAAAAGATTAAATTAAAGAATTATGGCCAAGAACTTTACCATTATTGTGCGTTTGAACAATCGAATAGACTTTGGTAGCACGAAATAAAAAACGTTGTAGATATCTTTTGGGGACTGCTAGGCTAAGTTTCACAAATATCAATTTTTTTTTTATCAAAGACTGACTAGGATACTCATTGCATAGTAGGACAAACTAGGCTGGGATACTTAATCATGTCAGACTATAGGATCCTTAATTAAATGGGAAACCGCCCATATTCCCAAAAGAGCCCAGCGAGGAAGTAGTGCTCAAAGTGAGAAAGTTGAGGTGATGGGCTACATTAATCCCCTTACTTCGGACCCAAGACTCAGAAGCCGAGACACGATGTCGGGACACTAGTGCCAATAAAGGATATTTATATTTTCCAATCCAACGTAATCCAATACAATATGCATTACTTATCCGTTTGAACCCTGGCCTCCGATAGAAACCGCTCCAACCCGTATAAGGCACGGCACAAGTAAGGAAACCAAGGTCTTACTTTCTCCCTTCAACCCGTATATCCATGCCACTTGTTGAGCTAAAGGCTTTTGGGCTCAAACTATACTTTTTTTAACTTTGGAAAAATAAAACCAACCTTAAAAATGTTAAAAACATGTATTTTTTTTTTCTTTTCAAACAATAAATACATAGACATTTTCCAAATGTTTTCATATTTTTCATTCTTTTCCATCACATTGCATTAATTGAATTGAAGAGTCTGTTGGGGCACAAAATATTAAAGTAGCAAATAAAACTTTTCAAATTGCCACGTAGGTTAACAGCAAACTTCAATTTGAAGAGTTTGGTTTGCTACTACTGTTGGAAATGCTCTTACAGGTTTTAGTGTTTATATATAAATTCAATGCAACAAATAGGTCTTATTATAAATTTCTCATTTTGGTATGATCATTTCCTAATAATAAAACCTCGAGCAGCCTTACTAGATTTTCCTGGGATGTGCATGTGGAACAGACAATTTAGTTTATAAAGAAATGAAGCATCTTATACAGAGTAGTTGATACGTCCAAGATTAATTAGGTGTTATGCACCTAAACAATAGTTTAAGTCTCTTTCTCTTATATATTGGAGCGGCGGGCACTATTGATATACGATACAAACAAAAAGAAGAGAGCACATGACGCTTACCAATCTTGGTGCTATTATATATAATTTCTTATTTATTTATTTATTTATATATCTACTATTATTGTCACTATTTTTTGCCTATATATAATCAGGACCTTGTTGAGAGAAATTACACGATCAACAGTATCCAAGTAACCTTGTTTCTACCATTTGAGCGTGGCCATGGGATCTTCAGATGTTGAGGGAGACAAGTACCGTTCTTATTTGAGTGGAGAAGGAGAAAAGAACACAACGTGGAGGTTTGGTGCCCCTCCTAGCTATGATGTTGTAAACAAGCTCTTTGAAGAAGGCAGAACCAAGGTCTCTCTCTCTCTCTCTCTCTCTCTCTCTCTCTCTCTCTCTCTCTCTCATCTTTTACCCAATCTTTTGCCCTTTTGGGTAGAGTGTGCATGGTGTCAACTATATAAAACATGTCTTTGATATGCATCCTTTTTTTTCTTGGATGATACGCAAGGGCGGAACTACATGTAGACTAGAGTGGGCTTCAGCCTGGTGCAAGATTTAATAAAATACTAATTTGGTGCAAATTTTATAAGATATTTCCTACTCCCCACGAATATTAGTCCACCATTTGTTAAGCTAGTTGGCCCACAAAGTCACATACTTGCAATATATTTGTGGTTTGGAGGCCACGTGAGTAGGAACCATTGTTTCTTCTCTTTTCTTCTTCTTCCGATTTACAGGTTAGCATTTAGATCTACCAGTGCAACAAAGCTTTTGTGTTTATGCCTCTGTGTACATTTTTTGGATATGCTACTGCTATGAATTGT
The DNA here is from genome assembly GCF_965620075.1 of Prunus avium. Taxonomy (NCBI): domain Eukaryota; kingdom Viridiplantae; phylum Streptophyta; class Magnoliopsida; order Rosales; family Rosaceae; genus Prunus; species Prunus avium. Next base: position 2,371,772 of record NC_142291.1, read on the forward strand.
ACTTTTGTTCGTGTTTCTGCTTCCCACAGTTTCTGATTCCCACTTGGTTCTTATTGTATCAATTAGCATACCCAAAAAAAAAAAAAATGGTTCTCATTGTTTATATAGATCTTCTATACAAAAAATTAAAATTAAAATTTTAGCACACCTCTAGAAAAATTCCTAGTTCCGCCATTGATGATACGGATCTCATGTTTCAGATATTTTCCCTAGACATCTAATCAATTGAATATCTGACCTAAATTCCAACAGTGTATAGCTTAGTGATAAGAGCATTTCCCTGCAGATCAGTGATCTCAGGTTCAAACTCAATGACCCCTCCCCTCCCCCTTCCAAATTTTGACAAAAATAAAATTAAAAAATTTGCCCCAAATTAACGCTGCATGGACCTTCATGTATGTTAGATTTGGCCACCTGGGTCACTAGGAGAAGAGGTGCAGAACCTTGTGAAGACATGGGAGATGGAGGTTTTCCATAAGGCCAACCTGGATGATTTCAAGACACTTGATCCCAACAATCACACTTTCAGCCTAAATGGTAATAACTATACAGTGATACATTATTTAGTACTAATTAATTAATTAAGAATTGCAATAATTAACCATGAATGAACAATATATATCAGGAAGGAAAGGCATAACCCTGGAAGAAATAGGCAAACTTGGAGGGGGCTACAACCCTTTGCTTCAGACCTCACTGCCTGAGAATCTGAGGGGATATAATCCAGACAAGGAAACATCAGAATCATCTCATAAGGCTTTCACAACAACATTCCCTCGTGGGTTTGCCTTGGAGATCCTTCATGTCTATTCTGGGCCACCAGAGATTGTGTACAAATTCAGGCACTGGGGCTATATGGAGGGCCCTTTTAAGGGCCATGCCCCAACTGGAGAATTGGTTGAAGTCTATGGAATGTCCATTTTTACGGTACTTTCTCTCTAACCCTGCTCGACCATAATTCAAAGAGAAATATAACGATGATATATGGTTGGAGTTATTTTTTCTTTTAATGTTTAATATTACATTTCTCTAAATTATGGCTATTGAGCTCCTTTTAGCTAGATCCTTGGACATGCTTTTAAGTAAGTGAAAAGTAGAACCGGTTTTCCAACGGGGCCTAGCCCAGTGAAAAAGGAGTTAGTGGTCTTAGGTTCGAACCCATGACATCTTAGTAATTATAGAATACTCCCCTCCTCCAATATCTCTTGTATAAAATAAAAAGTTCAACGGGTTTTGAGCATCATCATCTACATATGTTTTAATTTCTGTTAATTAATGAATTCTTTCTATCTGGAGCAAACAGGTGGATGAGCACAACAAAATTGTGAAGATCGAGTTCTTTTATGACCCTGGACAACTACTTGGAGGTCTTTTGAAGGGTGAAAAATTGGGTACTTCTTCCGAAGGGACAACCTCAAGCTGCCCTGTCCTGAGGACAGGGTAAAATCTCCAAGTGTTCTATAAAACTTAATTGTATTGCTAGCTAGCAAGCACCAATAATTTATGCCCATATAGGCATACACAGGCTAGCTAGCTATATGGTATGGAATTATATCAGTCGTCAGCTGTTTCTTGTATTTTTACGTTTCTGTCTATCAATGCTAAGAGTGTTATTCAAGAAATATATATTGAACTTTGTGGATTGCATGCTACAAAACTGATACATTTCACTGAAAAACATGGATTTACATGATTGGTGGAAAAACTTCCCTATCACCCATTGCAAGGGCGAAACCAATGGGTTAACTAGGGGTGTGGGCATAAAAACCGATGAATCGAAAAAACAAAACCGAGCCAGACGTGTTAGAACTTCCACACATATGTACACAAAAGATACTAACCTTGAGAAGCCATTGAAACTACACAGCAAAAGCAAAGATCTTCCTCTCTCTCTACAAGTCTTATTCAGTCCTAATCTGATATGGGATAAGGTTTGTGCGTGTATTTTGTGTATGAGAGTGGGGATCTAAGCCGTAGCTTTATAGCCTTATCACCTCCAGAATCCACAACCTGAGGATAGATAAGAACCTTATGTACAACGAAGAATCAGTTCCTTGTGTGCACATAATAGAAAGGCCACTTGATAACAATATATATCTCAAACTTAGTGACAAATATCATCAACTCAATGGACTACAGACATGATTTCCAGCTAAGATGGTATCATCCACCTATAATCACAACAAATGAGCTGAACTGTGAAGTCTCACACTAGTCATGCGAATGGTCCTCTTTATGATTACTGAGTGATCTAACCTTAAGGAACAGTTCCTTGAATCAACAAAAACATCTTCAGTCATATTGCCAAGTTCATTGAAAACAAGAGCTGTATCATTCAATCATCAAACTGAAATTAACACATTTGTCCTCTATGAACTTCTCCCTTACCAAGTAAATACTTGACATCCATATGCCTAACTCCAGAAGGCCTCTTATTATTCTTCGCAAAAGAATACTGCCCCTTTATTGTCACAAAACAATTGAACTGGTCTTTCTATGGAGCTAACCACTTTCGAGTCTTGATGCTAGGCCAGCCGTTTAACCCGTCTTAAAAAAAAAAAAAATTATTTTCATATTCCAATAAGATTTTTGGCACCAGACTGATTGTGATCCATTTGTAATTAGTACCTAATTTCTTTTTTAAATGGTTATGATCCTGCTATGATGAAAAATTAAAAATTAAAAATTAAAAATTTCTCATTTGCTAATTCAAAATCTTTAATATGTTTTTTGGTTGTTGGGTGTATTGAGTATTGAGTGTCTTTAGACACTTATTGCCTGTAACAACTCCCAAGCTTATGGCTCAACTTAATATTACATACAAAACCTGTCATTTCTTTGAACAGGTAAAAAAACTATACAGAGGATGGATGAGATCATAGCTGGGGGTTTCTTTACACATTGTAGAAGCTTTAAATGGAATATGAAGACAACATTTCTTATCATAGCAAACCATATATAATTTGTACATATTTACATAAAGAGGAATACGGGGCGCCGTATGATTCATGTCTGTACACTAATTCTGCTTTTCTTTATTGTGTATGTTCCTCAGTTAGACTTCAACTTGTCCAAATGATAAAATCTCTGCAAAATCAAGTATAACGAAACATATTAAAAAGGTTTTTTATTTTTTTGTTTTTCTTGAACATGTTAAAAATTTGTGTGAGCCAATAAAAAGAAGATAATTAGTGAATGCTAAATGTTTGAAGAATAATACTGCACCAGAATGGAGTGGATCTGTTCCAGATAAGGCACAAGCAAGGAAAGAAAGGTCTCAATTTCCACTTTCAATTTGTCATAGTTTTCATCTTTTGCCATGAGGCTACTAAAGAAGGTTTCATTGTCAGGTACTAGCATAAGAGCCACCTGCAAACATTACATTTGTTAGTCCAAGCAGAATTTGAAGCTATATGTAAAGCTTAACTTAGGTAGTTAAATTGGAGACAATAATATCCGTGTCACTTGAGCTAAAGGCGCTCATGGGCCGGTCTGGACCTTTATACCAGCGATTTAAACAAATGTCATCTAAGAAATAATGAATCTGAACTAAAAAGAAGGTAGTACTTTAGAAGCAGCTGATGAAATCCATCTATGCCATGGCTTCAAAGTGAGGTTATAAGACTCTTCCACTGCCTGCTTCATATTCTTCCCAGGATCTCTTATTAAATTTTGAAACAATGCCACGGTAAAATCAAGGGATCTGGATGTAAAACAAATCAATTAGTTTATAAGGAAAATGAAGAATCGTGTGCGTATACAGTTGATAAATCCAAGAATATATGCACCTAAACAGTGGGTTATGTCTATCTAAGGTTGTTAGCATTTGCATAAAATGACAATTTTGATGAATGTGTAACGTCCAACTCAAGAAATGTAAAAGTGGGCTGTTTATTTTTGGATCAATTATACGAGTTGAGTGATGTGACGTAATTGAGACAATTGTTTAATTCTTGCTTAGCTTTGGCTGGCTTTCTAGTTTCCATTAAAATAAACAATAAAAATGAGGATTAAGGTTGGGGTTGTACTGTCAACGGGCATAGTCCAATGAAAAATGGCATTGATTTGCATATCAGAGGTATTTAAAGTATCATTTGTACTAAAAAAAATAAAAGACTGGGAGCTGTACTAATAATGTTAACTTTGAAGATTAAAATTAAGCGATAAAAAAGAAGAAGATATTCTCCAAACCAAAACAAGTACGCATACTGTGCTGCATGACAGTTCACACATCATCTAAAACCATAAACTAATGCATATTTGTCGTTAATTAAATCAAGCTGACTTTGATTTATGAGTAACTGGAATAAATAAGTACAAAATTAATATAGATAAAGTAAGCTGGGTAACAGTAGATTTGGAATAAATTATTGATTGTTGGTTGTAATTAAATATTTTAGTCAAGTACAAGCACAATAATTAAATATGTACTTATTAAATTACCTGACGAGGCAAACAAGATTACCTGGTGAGCCAAACGACGGCTCTACTAGAACTAGTAACATTTCTTGCAATGCCTTCGGTCGCCTCCATTTTCAAAATCTCAACCATATTTGAGTATGTTGAAGGATCAGATTCATGTTTCACTTCCAATCTCTACACACAGTAACAAATAAAATGGTAACTAGTTAAGGCCATGTGTTAATTATTTTCTGCCACCATGAAAAGTCAAGGAGAGGTAGAGTGGACTTAAAAAACAATTTTTCACAATGGAAAATCCATTGCTATTGAGTAAGATGAAATTGATGTTTTACCTAGAAATTTCATGTTTTCTTTACAAAGATATATCTTGTGAGATGAATCTAAACTATTTTGATTAAATTAATTGTTATGAATGTGCATTTTAAATTTATGACCAAACATTGTATCATAAGTCTGATAAGAGAACATTATCCTATATACAGGCGCGTGTGAATGCATATTTGTATTGTTCATGGATATTGATTGAATGGATTACTAAAATATATACAGATGCATACATCAATATATGTAAGCTTGGTTTTGCAATTACCCGAATATTCTGATGAATATCTTGCCTGAGAACAGCCATTGTTGGTCCAATTTTATCTGCAAAAAAGGTACACGACTATAAGGTTCAATGGGTATTCTCTGTGTGAGAGAGAGAGAGAGAGAGAGAGAGAGAGAGAGAGAGAGACCAAGAACTTGAAGAAGCAAGCTGCAGAGAGAAAGGAAAGGCCTTGTTGGAATATGGGCAGCCTCGTGATTGATAAAGGCAGCATCACGATCACGTGCATGATCATCAACATCACCATGTTCAGCAACTGGGACCAATGTTGCACTTCTAACTTCGACCATCACCGACAGTTCTTCAATGGCACGCATAATCTCTGATCCTTTTTTCTGATCCATTATCTTTCTTTTCATCTTGGTCCTCTGCAACTTCAAACTACTGCAGAAATGAAGTCGTCTTGGATTTATAGAAAGAGAGAGCTCTTATGTTTGCATCACTGCCGACGACTATCTTCTTGTCTAGGTCTTTGTGAGGCACGCTATGCCCCCCCATTTGTTAATTCTTATTTAATATGGTGTTGATGAGAGCATGGCCAGCTAGCCTTGATCCCATCATTTATAGTTATTCTGATTAATTTTTTCCCATTCTGTGGTTCCGAATATTTTTGTATTGAATTGTTTCTGTTATATATACTCTCTGATGGTAACCTTAGTTTTGACCTGTCATCTTAAATAACATTTTATTCTTAGCTTGACCTTATAGTTATCACATATATCTAGTGGCGGATTCAGAATTTCACACTAGAGGGGCCCTTCATAAAATTTTAAAAAATAATTAGAGAGAGTTATCGTTTTATTCAGTGGCTCAAGCACTAACCGGTTAATTAGTTAATACTACACTATAACAACTCATTTTCGCCCACTTCATACTATTATTTCATATTGATTACTAAAATATCCATTCATTACAATCATATTCTGAATTTCAAATTTAAAAATATTTGAAGATTAATCTCATCATCTACACTATTCAAACTCAAAAGAAATACGAAAAATATTCATAAATCCCAAAGGTAAACAAGCTACAAGGCAGAGAAACCAAAGCACAATCACAAAAGCCAACATGAACTAAAAGCTACAGGGGGAGAAACAAATGACCCAAAAACACCCAATTCGTGTATATATACATATATATACATACATAAGTACACATCTTGTACACGATTAATTGATTGTTAGCATTTTTGTTGTTGTCTAAATACCAGATGGTTAGCATAGAATGTGTATTTGGGAGAAATTTTTGCATATGACGAGTGTAGACAACCCCCCTAGTGGTCACATAACCAACACATGAGAGTTATCATGTGAAAACCCACTAAACACAATAAACGAGCAGTTCCACGATGCATGACGGCTTACCTACACGCGTGTGGCATTCCTAGCTCATGAAGAAATGATAGGTGAAAAATTCTTTGATACGACGACAGATCAAGTCACTCGTTTGGCCACATACAGAAATAAGGAGATGCCTTGTATTTGGGGTACCACATGGCGAATTCAAGAATTTTTTAGGGGAGGGACGATATATAAATGAATAAAAACTATTAAAAAAAAATTAAAAATTTAGATAACCAAATAATTAGTAATTGCTTTGTCTTCAATTCAAGTGATAAGTCGTGGTAAGGCATGTTTTCTCTTTCTTTATTTTTATTTATTTAAAAAGAAAACATAAACTTGTTGCGCCCGCGTTGTGCTTGAAACAAATAACAAACCCTCTTTGAGGCATTTTATCAAACAGTTTGTGGACACTAGTAGAGGAGCAATTTCCGACACCTCCAAAGCTTTTTTCGCCGAAGAAAGGTGCAACTGCTGATTCCACCCGAATGCAAAACTTTCTTATTGTATGAGTGGCTGGATGTTTGACGTTCCACCGCCAGATCAAATATTTAAGTTGTCCAATATTTAAGTTGTGAATAGAATATATCATGTACGTATAGGACAGCTTTATCTATATATATATATATTGGTATAAAATATAAAATATAGAGAGAAAGCAGATTACCGAAGAAACAAAATGTAAATTATGTCCTCAACAGATTGCAGATGCAGCCAGAGATTTGGTGATTAAGGTCAAAGAGTATTAGCCAAAACCGCTCCAGGTTTTATTCAGGGAAAGAAGAGACCTAGCAATTATATAATTATATTTACGCTCACTTTTTGGTTTATCTTCTCTGCAGAACCATGGCCTACAAGTTCTAATTATAATTAATTCAGTGGAATCCTGGATTAAGCTTCTAAAGTGTGAACGCGAGGGATTCCTTTGAGTACCAAAACGTTTTAAAAGCAGTTGAACTTGAGAGAGTTTCTAAACAACATTTTTCTGCATAATTTACTAAGCATGATCCATGCTGGGCCAAGTCTCATCTTGCTATGAGCCCTTGTGAGATAGAATTTAAGTTATTTACACTTACACTCCTTGAGGTTTTCGGCCTTTCACAAAATTCCTTGAGGTTTTAGAAATTACTTGAACACCCCTTGAAGTTTTAAATTGTTTTCACAAAACTCATTTTCATTGATTTTTCATCCAAAGATTAATGATTTTATACAAAAAAATTCTTCATATGACAAAGTTGGCCTTTGAGATTAGATTGCATATACTTCATTGAGGTTAATTTTGTCATTTACATGAGTTTTGTTTCAATGAAATCATCAATTTTTGGACAAACAATCAAGGAAAAGCGTTTTTATGAAAACAAATTGAAACCTTAGGGGGTGTTTGTGTAATTTTTAAGACATGAGGGAGTTTTGTAAAAACACAAGAAACCTCAGGGCGTGTTACTGTAAATACCTACTCTAGAATATATCCATACATACATTATATTATAGGCGTTTTATCGAGAGCCGGTCAATCGGCTAATGAAATTTGTGCTTCTTTTCTTTCTTGTAATTCTAAATTTGGGCTGAAAAATGACAATGACACATTTGTTAAAATGGATTAGGACAAGAATTGGATATTTAGCACTAATCTTGTCTTGGGCCAAACAAGTAAGTATTTAACAATTAGACTAGGTAGGATCAGATAAGACTCAAATTAAAATTGGGCCTTAATTAACGTCAGCCTAAAATAAGACCCATATTTAAAATAAAAAACACGCGAGCTTTGAAAATACGATGTGTTTATAATGAGTGGTCTCTGGTGCGGCTTATTCAAGAGGGTTCCTTGATAGCCTTTAGATCGTTACAATGGTTTAAATTTAAACATTTTTCTTTATGCTACAACTCGGTTGCAGTTATCCGTTTTTAAAACCAACTTCGTGAGCGATATGAGCGTTTCTCAAGTGAACGTGAACTGACTAAGAGTCATTTCTCTCTGATCAAATTAGCCTAAGGCACCCATCAAATCATTCTCAGTCTTTGAATCTCTCCTTTCCAATGACAAGCTCACCATTTTTATTCCCAACTAGCATATTTACTTCCTAAGCTCTCCTTATCAAAGGCATTCATTCATTCTGAATCTCAAGATATATCTTAACAATGCGTAATAAATTGCATTAGCTGCAAATAAAACCAATTCAATAAGATGTGTGTGATGAACAATGTTGTCCTGGGATCTATACAGATTAAAAAATAACAGTTAAAAAAAATAATATGATATAACTTCACCAAATGATTGAGGGCCGAATCCATTTCCTTTTCAGCTTCGGGCTAGAAGTACGTATCGTAAAAATTAGAATAGTAAAACTAAATCAAAACTTTTAAAAGAACAAATTAATGTAGTTTATTTATACTGGGTGTGCCCTCTAGTTGAAGTGAAAGATAGATCTTGTATAGTTTTCTGACACCACCCATTCCAGTACCTCCTTCCTAATGCTCTCTCTTTCACTGCAAGCAAAACAATGACCCCATTTCTACTTCACATTGCAAACCCCCCGTTTTTCTAAAAACCTTGTACATGTTTTGGTATTCCAAGTCTCCTCTTTTTAATTTTTTTAATTTTTTATAATCTTCTATGTAAGAAACATTTTTACTCTGTTTCCTGAGCCAATCTTTCAAATCTTCACATTCCTTGATTATCATAAAAGTTTCACGTAATGGAAATGTTCAAATCTTCACAAAATCCAATCCTTATTAAACCAGCATATTTGACCATTATAATTGTTGGCCACCCGAAGGTGCATGTTTTAAATTTATAAAACTCGCAAGCGTACGAATCGTTTGTAGAATAAGCATGTGTAAGTGCGAGGTCGTATCCACAGGGAGTGCGTGAAAAAGATGGAAAACAAACCCAACCCAAGTTCATTCAAAGTTGAAAAAGAAAAAGAAATAAAGCAAAGAATTGAAAATGCAAATAAACTAAAATTGGGAAAAACTAAGGTTTTAGATTCCATACCATTATTCCATAAACTCTAACAATTCCTACGGAGTAGCAATCAAGAAATCAATCTACTACTTTCTCAAGATATATCAATTAAGCATGCATTTTTATGAATCTTATGTAAATTCCCCTTCCCTTCATAATTACAAATTCTAAGCCATCCTATGTGAAAAATATTGTTTAACTACAAAGGATCAAAGAAAATTGTATATTAGTAATACGAAACCAAGGATGCATTAATAGATTAACTTGTATTCCTAACTACCACAAATACATGATAGAAGTGGTGAAAAGAAAATTAACCTATTAATCATGTGAAGGTGAAATTATAAACATTGAAGAATATAATAGTTGGGAATTGAAAGTTAAGAACTAGAACTTCATTTCATAATGGTATTTCATCATTAACAAAGTTTAACTAGACATAAATAACATAACAATACAAGATAAGAATTAAGAACAAAGAGGAGAGGGAAAAATTGCATCATCAACCCCTTGGTTCCTTGCCTCATGGCTCCCCAAGGTTCTCTCCAATTATATTGCCATTTTTCCTCTCCCTAGATCCTTGCCTCTCGGCTCCCCAACTGTTAAACTACTATCTATTTTGGTGCCAAAACTCTTACACAAATTCTGCACACCTCTTCCATTGTGTTGGTCTCTATTTATAGAGGAGTGAGATCCTTTTGCAGCTGCTATTAAACCATTACCAACGTGGGTTATATCATTACATCAACATCTTTTTATTTCTTTTTATTTTTGGCTGACCACAAATACCCATGCTTTCTTCACATGTAAGCTGCAGCTCAACATTCTTTTTCATTATCTTTCTTCTTTTGGCAGCTGCCATCCCTCTTTCTTTTCTTTATGTTTCTCTGCTCATTACTTGTAGGCATATTGGCATTTGAATTTCATATCTTGTGTCAGCCAACAACATGCTTTATACTTCTTTTGCTGTGGTAAATCATGTGACTTTGCTGCTGCACACATGGTTGCTGTTCAAAGTTGCTGTTATCTTTCTAATGTAATTCCTCACATGCACACATGATGGGCTTCCATCATGTATTCTTTGCTTCTCATCACTTGTACGCCTATCATTTGATAGCACATGCGTGGCTGGCTCCCCACTGCAAACATCAAAGTGCAATATTACAAACCAAAAAGTGGTGCAGAAAATAGTAAGCAAGCATATTTATCTACTTAGGAAGGTTGAAGAAATTATAAATGCATATACACGTATATAACCTTAAGATAAAATAAAGAGATTACCATTATTTATGTAAAGAGTATGTAAGCAAGTAAATAAGTGAAAACACACTTAATTAACTAAAATTGTAAGAAAAACAATTACTAACAAATATAATTTAAGGATAGAAAATGTGATAATTATGTGCTCATCAATAATACAAAAAATACATCCACTATAAATTATCTAACTGAAAAGAAGCCAATGAGTCCAAAGAAAGCAATATTCCATAAGAAAAGAAAAGGTAAACCTAAAAATAAAAATAGACAAAAATCTCAAAACATCTGCAGAAAAGGTTGATACCATAAAGTAGAGAGAAGAGAAAGATTAAGTAGAGTATTCGATCAAGTTGAGAGAAAAGGAAGGTTGAGAGAGAGAGAGAGAGAGAGAGAGAGAGAGAGAGAGTGGTGACCCGTTGAAAAGCACTGGGAAACTCACTTTAGTTAGCTTGGGAAAAGGTTGCTAATGAGGTGTTTTTAGTGTGCTAAGGAGGTGTTTTTAGTCGGCCCCAACATTAGTAATCCCCATTTAAAACTAGAAGTAGGTGAACTAAACATGGGCCAAATTTTAATCTAAGCCATTCGAGGCCTGGGTAGGACGTGTAACAACCAAGGCATTATAGTCATAACGGCATAGATTGGGCATCTCTAGAGTTGGGCTTAAGAAATAAGATTCTCCAACTTCGGCATGCTAGCCAAACAAGGCTATCGTATCTAAACCAATTGTTCTTTTTTAAACGCCTCTTTTCATTCTCCCAATATGGCATCCCATAATGCCTAGTAGGTGTCGATAATATGTCTCTTATCACCACAGTCATCATACTTCAGTTTTTCTTTTTCTGCAGAAGTCATGCAATGAGGTGGAATGACAGAAAAGCTAAACCCTACATAGTAAGTAAACACAACATCAGGTTCTCAAGTCTTGGTGCCAGATCCAAGCATAGTAATCTGGCATTAAGCCTCCTGACGGACCATAAAAAATATATTTTCGATACTCGGAACTTTATGACTTCGTAGAATATCATTGCGGACCTTGTGATAAGTATCGTCAATGCCAGCCAAGAAATCATACACACGATTTGCCATAACAGCAACATAAAACGTCTTCATATCATTAGCACACTTCATTTGAAAATGGACGTCTCTTGTCCAATTCAAGCTAGATTGCCTTAAGTTCGACAAAATAAGTGGAGACAGGACGACCCATTTACTTGAGACAGGTAGCCTGGCACCGGAGTTCATAGAGCTCGGATATGTCAGAGCCATCATAAAACATCTGATTAATAGCATCCTAAATATCCTTAGTAGTAGGTAGAGTATGAAACATATTCAACAAACTAGGTTTCATAGTTCGCAACATCCAACTTTTCACAGTAGCATTAGTAATTTTCCACTTCCCAAATTATGGGTCTTGGGAATCCGGGGCATCAGTGTCACCAGTCAGGTAACCCAATTTGCCTTGTGTAATAGCATGGAGTTTGATCATCAAAGCTCATATTGTAAGATCCCACATCGACCAACGGAGAGGGGGTTGATGTGCCTTATATGTACATGCTCACATTCATCTAGCACGAGGCCTTTTGAGAGCTCACTGGCTTCGGAGTCGTAGGAACTCCGAAGTTAAGCGAGTTGGGGGCCAGAGCAATCCCAGGATGGGTAACCCATTGGGAAGTTGGTCGTGAGCTCCCAAAAACAAAACCGTGAGGGCCAGAGAGGGGGGCCTAAAGCGGACAATATCGTGCTACAGCGGAGTCGATCCGGGGTGTGACAATTTGGTATCAGAGCCACTCTGCCGTGTGGTGTGAGTGTGCCGACGAGGACGTTGGGCCCCTAAGAGGGGTGGATTGTAAGATCCCACATCGACCAACGGAGAGGGGGTTGATGTGCCTTATATGTACATGCCCGCATCCATCTAGCACGAGGCCTTTTGGGACCTCACTGGCTTCGGAGTCATAGGAACTCTGAAGTTAAGCGAGTTGGGGGCCAGAGCAATCCAATGATGGGTGACCCACTGGGAAGTTGGTCGTGAGCTCCCAAAAACAAAACCGTGATGGCCAGAGAGGGGGGCCCAAAGCGGACAATATCGTGCTACGGCGGAGTCGATCCCGGGATGTGACACATATCTCATAGTTGGATCCATTCAATTTGAATCCCACGAGTATATGAGTGGATGATTCAATGTGAATTGTCAAAATAAAGGTATGAGTAGCAGTAGGGGAAGTACAACTAGAAGCTGGTGAAGAAATAAGGTCATTGATATTTGGCATGGTGATGGATGGCACGATGGCGGCAGTAATGGCAGTAGCAAGGTAGGCAGCATCGACGGTGGCAAGGTAGACGGCGGCGAAGGTGGCAAGGTAGACGGCGACGGCGGGCTAGGATTACATACTAGGTGTATAGTGTAGCGGTAATAGGTAGTGTTTAGGGTTAGGGTTTTTTATGTTGTAGAGATGGATATCAACCAACTCAAAAGTAATTAGGGTTTAAACTCATATGTTTATTCTTCTCTTAAGGAGAAATAGATATACTACATACAAAGTGGGTACAAATAGGAAATATATACAAAATCTCCTATGAACAAATACCGAGTGGGTACAAATATATTAATTCTAATAAAATGCAAATTCTAATCCTAATAGGAACGTTGACTTTGACTCACGCCAATGATAACTACTTATTTGTTTTGCTTTTACTTTTCTAAGGAATCATCCAAAATAACTATTTAATTTGAAGTTAATTGAAAAGGGAGCTGTGGGCTGTTATCCATCCTCCAAGAAAGTCATTCTCTGCTCATTCAATATAATCAGTTCAATAAATGAATTATGAACCATAAGCAAATATGTTTAAACCCAGATTAATTACAAATAAAGAAAAATCTCAACAAAAAAGAAGAAGAAGAAGCAAGATACAGATTGTTCAGCATACATTTTATTTCGAGCCTGTTAACTTATTCTGAAGTACACATGAATTAAGGAGGGAAAGAAAACACAGAGGAAGAAGAACAGAACCAATTGAGAGCTATAGGCATTCTTAATCCGACCTTTTGACAAATCATCACTTAATAATGTTAGAAGTATTGGCATCTTGTGCAATTGTCATCTTGTGAAACACAAAGACATGAAACACAAGACAATCCTTGTCTCATGGTACACTTGTCTCATTCCTTGTTTTAGGGAATACTTTTCTTGAAGTATGTAATCCTTGTCTTAGGGAATGTTTCATGGAATGTTTTAGGGAACTTTTGTATTAGTATAGGATAATTACATGTATAAATGTTTTGATGTGAAATAGAATGAACACAAGTTGAAATCAGAAAAATATGTGTAGCTCCCAAATTCTCTGCACTATCCATTCTCTCTACTCATCCTTCAACATATCCTCCTAAATTTGACATGGTATCAGAGCAGCGATCTTGCTGACTCTAGTCTCGAATTGTTGCTGCTATCATGGGAGAAAATGATTTCTTTCCCATTGAAAGTAGCACCACCGATCCGGCTACTCCTTCACAACCTACCTTCACAGAATTTGCTACTCAAATGGCTGAGTTGATGAAGACACAAGCATCGACATCAACTACGACCCCGACTCCGACAATTACCTATGAAACCTCTTCTGCACAACTTGGCATTAAATTGGATGGCTCCAACTATGCCTTATGGTCTCAAGTTATTGAGATGTATGTTGCTGGCAAAGACAAGCTGGGATATCTCACTGGTGAACTCCCAGCACCTTCTCAGACAGACCCGACATTCAACCGATGGCGAACAGAAAATGCAATTGTGAAAGGGTGGCTAATCAACTCCATGGAGCCAAGGTTAATTGGCAACTTCATTAGATTCCCGACGGCCAAAGGAGTTTGGGATGCAATAGCCACAACTTTCTTTGATGGCACTGACACCTCCCAAGTGTATGATCTTAAAAGGCGAATCTCCCGTATGCGACAAGGGGGAGGCTCGATTGAAACTTACTACAATGATCTCCAAGGCTTATGGTGAGAGATCGATTTTCATCGTCCAAATGAGATGAAGTGCGAGCTGGATATCAAGAAATACTATGATATCATCCAAGAAGATCGAGTTTATATTTTCTTGGATGGTTTAGATGATCGACTTGACAAAGCCCGAAGTGACGTGCTCCAAATGAGTCCATTTCCTACAGTAGAGCAAGCTTATGCTCATGTTCGACAGGAAGATATTCGACAAGCTATGATGTTAGGAGCTCCAACACCAACCGGAGTAGGATTGGCAACAAAAGGAACATACCGACCCTCTCGCCCAACACCAACCCCAGTTACTGCTTCTCTCCAGCTACAGACCACTACCAACAAGACTACTCCACCACCTTTTCGACCCAAGGTTCCCACAGATGGGAATGGTTGCACTCACTGCGGGAATCCAAAGTACACTCGAGAAACCTGTTTTAAATTACATGGCTATCCAGATTGGTGGGAGGGTCTCAAGGCTCGTAAACTTGCTTCTGGAGGAACGGGTCGTGCTGCCCTTGTCACCATGGATCCTCCGATAACATTAATTCCTCATGAAGAATCTACCTCAGCACCAGAAAAGAACTCTTCATCTTTCAGTGACTCAGGTAACTATGGATATGTATTTCATACATCATATACAAGTGACTCCACATGTTGGATTATTGATTCAGGAGCCACAGATCATATGACGTTTGATCCAACCGATTTTCTAAGTACAGCTACACCACAACGAACAAGTATTGCCAACGCAAATGGTGTTACCTCTCCCGTGGTCGGTGATGGAACCATTGGCCTCTCTCCATCCCTTACTCTTCAAAATACTTTGCTTGTTCCATCGTTGTCTAATAAATTGATGTCTGTTGGCCAAGCTACTGAGCAACTAAATTGTTGTGTACTCATGTATCCCGACTTCTGTTTATTTCAGGATATTCTCACTAAGGAGATCATTGGTCGTGGTACTAAGAGATGGGGGTTGTACTATGTGGATGATTTCAGTATGGGAAAGGCACATAGTGTGAAGCACTCATCGACTTGGAAGGATCAACAACTTTGGCTATGGCACTGACATTTGGGGCATCCATCTTTTGGCTATATGAGACATCTATTTCCAGATTTGTTTTCGAATTCCTGTACCACTGATTTCCAATGTGATACTTGTATCTTGGCCAAGAGCCACAGAGTCTCTTATCCATTAAGTACAAATAAAAGTGTTGCTCCATTTGCTTTGATACATTCTGATGTTTGTGGTCCTTCACCTATCTCTACAACTTCTGGCTTCTGGTGGTTTATTACCTTTGTAGATGATTGTACCCGCATGACTTGGCTCTTCATGATGAAAAATAAAACTGATGTGTTCCCTATATTTCAGTCATTTCACAAGCAAATTGAAACTCAATTCTCTACCAAGATTCAAGTCCTTCGTTCTGACAATGGGGGTGAATATATCAACCATGATTTTTAGACTTACTTCCAAATGTATGGCATCATCCATGAGACCACTTGTCCTCAAACTCCTCAACAGAATGGTGTTGCGGAACGAAAAAACCGACATCTCCTTGAAACAGCACGAGCTCTTTTGATTGGAGCTCATGTTCCTCGCCACCATTGGGATGATGCTATAGTCACCGCAGTCTACCTCATCAACTGAATGCCTTCCAAAGTTTTAGACTTCCGGACTCCATTACAAGCACTTGCCCAGCATGGGCCCTTGCCCTCCGTTCAGATGCTTCCGCCCCGAGTCTTTGGTTGTGTGGCATTCGTCCACCTCCATAAGAATCAACGTGGCAAACTTGATCCATGTGCTCTCAGATGTGTCTTTGTAGGCTATGCTGCCCATCAGAAAGGATACCGGTGCTATCACCCCTCCAGTCGTCATACATATGTCACTTTGGATGTCACTTTTATGGAGTCTGAAATGTTCTTTCATGATCTGATGTCCAACTCTCTGCCTCAAAGAGACATACAAATAGAACCAATGGGCAAGGAGGCTCTGGAAATTCAAGAACTTGAAGATTGGAGCAAAACGAATCCCAAAAGTCCAGAAGAAAATGTAACTTGCCCACCCGCGACCAGTCGCATAGAAGTACTGAAGGTGAAATTCGACTTTCCAAATCCGACCGGTCGCCAGGAGCCCAGCGACCGGTCGCATCAAAGTACTGAAGCTGAACATCGAATCTGTCCAGATCCGACCGGTCGCCAGGAGCCCAGCGACCGGTCGCGTCTAAGTACTGAAGCTGAACATTGACTCTGTCCAAATGCGACCGGTCGCTAGGAGCCCAGCGACCGGTCGCTCCACAGCAGAGAGCACAACCTTTTTTCATACTTCACCGATGATGATGCTGAAGACCCCCCCTCACATCTCAGTACCAGCTGATCAATCTCCTGAGAATACTCCTGAGGTACGTGATTCTACTACATCTACTGTTTTAGTTGATGAAACTGTTAGATATCAATTACCCGATAGACAGAACCGTGGAAAACCGCCAATTCGGTATTCACCAGATAATGGCAAGGCATCGAAGTATCCAATTGCAAACTATGTTTCTGCGGAAAAATTATATGCACCCCTCCAAGGCTTTGTACACCAGTTATCCGCAATTCATATTCCAACCAAAGTGAGTGAGGCATTGAAGGATCCAAAATGGGTTCACGCAATGAAGGAGGAGATGCATGCTCTGGAGAAAAATCACACATGGACATTGGAGAATTTACCTCAAGGAAAATGGACTGTCGGATGCAGATGGATTTACACCTTGAAATACAATGCTGATGGGTCAATTGAACGTTACAAAGCACAACTTGGGGCAAAGGGATACACGCAAACATATGGTATTGACTATGAAGAAACCTTTGCCCCTGTTGCAAAACTTAACACCGTTCGAGTGCTATTGTCCATTGCAGCAAATCTTGATTGGCCTCTCCACCAATATGATGTGAAGAATGCCTTTCTCCCTGGAGAACTCACAGAAGAAGTCTACATGGATATCCCACCAGGATATGTCACATCTACTCATGCTAATGTGGTGTGCAGATTATGAAAGGCATTATATGGATTGAAACAATCTCCCCGGGCATGGTTTGGGCCTTTTACCTTGGCAATGAAGAATTATGGTTTTAAGCAAAGTAATTCTGACCATACTCTGTTCTTAAAACACAAGGGAGGAAAGGTAACGGCTCTCATCATTTATGTCAATGATATGATTATTACTGGGAATGATAAGCAGGAAATTTCTCAACTACAACAATGTTTGGCAAAGGAGTTTGAAATGAAAAATCTTGGTGGACTCAAGTACTTCTTGGGCATTGAAGTTGCTCGATCAAAGCAAGGCATATTTCTCTCACAAAGGAAGTATGTTCTAGATTTATTGACAGAAACTGGAATGTTAGATTGCAAACCGGTGGACACTCCAATCGTTCAGAATCACCGCCTTGGGGAATATCCCAATCAAGTACCCACTAACAAAGAAAGATATCAAAGATAGGTGGGACGACTGATCTACCTATCCCATACCCGACCCGACATCGCGTATGCTGTAAGTGTTGCTAGTCAGTTTATGCATTGTCTAAGTGAAGATCATATGGATGCGGTTCTTTGGATTCTTAAATATTTGAAGTCCGCACCAGGAAAAGGACTTATGTTCTCAAAAAATGGTCATCTGAATATTAGTGGCTATACAGATGCAGATTGGGCAGGGAATGTCACTGATAGACGATCAACATCAGGGTACTTCACATTTGTGGGAGGTAACTGGGTTACTTGGAGAAGTAAGAATGTTGTTGCTTTGTCTAGTGCAAAAGCCGAATTCAGAGGAATGACCAAAGGAATTTGCGAACTCCTTTGGTTGAAGAAATTGCTTACAGAGATTGGATATGCACCTACATTAGGAATGCATCTACAGTGTGATAACAAGGCTTCCATACCCATTGCACACAATCCAGTCCAACATGATCGCACTAAACATGTTGAAGTGGATCGACACTTCATTAAAGAAAAACTTGAAAATAAAGAAATTCAGCTTCCGTTTGTCAAGTCCGAAGACCAGCTAGCAGATATTTTGACAAAAGCAGTTTCTAGCAGAGTATTCCACAACTCACTGATCAAGTTGGGCATTGGTGATATCTATGCACCAACTTGAGGGGGAGTGTTAGAAGTATTGGCATCTTGTGCAATTGTCATCTTGTGAAACACAAGACAATCCTTGTCTCATGGTACACTTGTCTCATTCCTTGTTTTAGGGAATACTTTTCTTGAAGTATGTAATCCTTGTCTTAGGGAATGTTTCATGGAATGTTTTAGGGAACTTTTGTATTAGTATAGGATAATTACATGTATAAATGTTTTGATGTGAAATAGAATGAACACAAGTTGAAATCAGAAAAATATGTGTAGCTCCCAAATTCTCTGCACTCTCCATTCTCTTTACTCAACCTTCAACATTTCCTCCTAAATTTGACAAATAATAGGCCTTACCCAACCAAGCATCCATATTATTATCATCAGTTTCCTCATACAGGGAAAAAATTTAAATTTAAATTTTGGTAATTTTCTTAAAAATGTATTTCAAACCTTGGGAAAATCCCTTAAACAAAGGAAGCTGCATGAGGCCACACACGGGGACAGGAAGAAATGAAACAACAAAAATGAGGGACGTTGTCCATTTCTTTTGGGGATGAATCAAGAGCAAAATAGTAGCAGTGAAGGTGAGCATGGTGGTTATTAGTGAGCAGAACAGAAGGGTGAACCCCAAACGCAGCCTGAATGGAAGAGAACGATAAAAGTCTTGGTACTCAAGCGGCGATGTCAGGATAGAGAGAAACGTGACCAAAGAAGCCAATGAACTGATGAGCGAGACGGTGTCAGCAACGGCAAATGTGAAGAAGAAAGAAGAATCCCGGAGAACAGGAACCCCGTTTGAATCATTACCCCCAGGAGCCGTGTAGGCGGCTGCATAGACAACGGTGGCCACCAAAGCCGCCACAGTCGAACATGACTGAGCAGTCTCTTTTATCCATGTTTGAGCCGACTGAAGAAGTTTTGCATGCTCACTATTGAAGAGCTGCTCCGCTGTCTTCTCCTGCCTGTTGTGCTTCATGATGTAACGAGGTGAAATAATCTTTTTCACACGCTAGCCACACATGGAAAAATTGATGAGGCGAGGATTAATCATTTCAAGCACCATCATGAACATTGCTCAAGTAACAAATAAATTTATAAGCAGGTTTATACTTAAAATAACTAGTTAATTAGTGGTATTTCTCTTTGTAAGGTTGGAAGATGTTTATCTTTTTTTATCAAAATAATTAATAACTAATAACTTCATACATATTTTGATTATCGTTAACTTAACAAAAGTGCTTTACTAGCCAACGAAAGGAAACAGAAAATAACCCCCTATCCTGTAGTTTAGACTATCACGTATATTATAAATAAATAAAAATTATTAAACTACCTACCCTATTGGGGATAGTTTGTATTTTAAATGCATCTATGTCAGTTTGGTGTAGTGGCACCGAGTTTCTGTGCCTTATTGGAGGAGGTATTGAGTTCAAAACTCATAGACGACAACATTGAATAAAGAAAATGCATGCATCATTCCTAGCTAG
The DNA here is from genome assembly GCF_965620075.1 of Prunus avium. Lineage (NCBI taxonomy): Eukaryota > Viridiplantae > Streptophyta > Magnoliopsida > Rosales > Rosaceae > Prunus > Prunus avium. Next base: position 2,391,949 of record NC_142291.1, read on the forward strand.
TATATGAACTTCAATTAATTACATAACTCATGACACTCACCGCCATCCAACGCAATTCGTCCTGCAATTGTAACGCTGGACCACCTAGGCGCTGAGTGTCTGCTGAGTAATATACCATAGTTGCAGCTTGATGCAATATGGTGTTGCCATTGTTGTCAATCTTCATAGCCATCCTTGATGTTATTGATTTGCTCTTTTTTATAAGCTTAAAGATCTCCATCCAGCGATGCATAATGGCCACGTGCAAAATGTTTTGTTGCTCATCAATATCGTGAGCCTCAACCGATTGAGGGTGTAACTCCAACATCTTTTTCACAATTTCTGATATTCCGTTTCTAGCCGCTATGAGCAATGGGGTATGGTTCCTATCATCATCACGGCGAACATCATCTTCCCTTGATGCCATCCATGAATAGTCCTTTTCGACCAGCAAATGAGTGAGTTCCAAGAGTGATTTTTCATTTTGCATTTTCTCGAACATCATACGGCTTCCTAGGCTTTCGAATCCTGGTTATAATCATATCATGCATATTCAGTAGAGATATATTGATGAAGGGAACATAGTGTTACTTAGATCCACTCAGCATTGTATTTCAATAATCTAAATTGTCTATTCAGATAGTTGAACTAAAATTTGTAATAGACCTCACAAGATGTCACTCAAACAAGATTATTTGAGGGATTGCTCAATAGAACAAGACGGAATAGAACTATATATACACTAATAAATATATCGCACACAAATATATATGGCCCATTTTGAAAGTTAGATGAATTACTCGTAATCGTCTTTGAACAACTAGATTGGCAAGGGTGATTGATCCTGCCCTCCAAGTCATTTGGTGGGATCCGATCAATATTATCATCATTAAAAAGGCCTAAATGTATATAAACAAGGGGAGCATAAAGATTAGCATTAGCATTATCAGAAAAGCATGCATAAATAAAGGGATCACTATTCGTGCTTCATACAGTTATATATGTAGTATAATAAGAGAAATGCACTCCCTGCTCCTCTTGCACTTCACTATGGGAGTGTAAATAGAGATAGAGTAGATGGTACATTTATAAATGAGCATCTTCCATATGCTTTTGCGAAATTTGGCTTGGAAGACAGATGGCATTTGGGCTAGCAATTGAAGACTTGTCAGTCCATTGCTTTCCTTTTTGTCCGCAAGATCTGGGTACTCTTTTAGCAACCAAAGAGCAGTCTCTGCATTGAAGGTAAACCATGTTAGTAATAATAACAAATCACCGTCTATTTTTTTTCAACAATACAAATCATTTATTTTTTAGGTTTACATGAGTCATAGATCATTTTTGCAAAATAAGTAGAAAGTAACGCAATTAATTGTCAAAATTTGCAGAGAGAGACCAAAATTTTGGCCAATGACTGCGCTATGAAGAATGGATGTTTGATCACTACTTCTTTGCAAGTGCGGCATTATATTTATGTGGCCCACTTTTTTGACCAAATATTGGACCAACTTTGTGTGGCCGAAAGAAGCGGCCCTGTAGACTGGGGTCTCTCCTAACTGGTTTCGAATATCTAGCACACCTTCATTGCTAACATCATCTTTCATAACATCAGCAAGCTCATCCCTAACGTTGTTATCCAGATCCACCAAGAGCACTGCGGCTTCCAAATTTCCAGACGGCGCCACCTCATGTAGAGTGGTGTTGCCATGGCTATTCTTCATTGTCAACGCACGGCGTAACATCTGAGGTTCTCTTATCAGTGCAATCAAAAACTGCAGCACGTCCATGCGTCCAGCGAAGGCTACAAGGTGAAGTGCATTGTCATTGTACGTTGTCAATGGATCAAGTACTTTGGTTGGATTATCCTTGTAATATCGTCTTAGGCGTTCCCAGTCCTCGTACATGGCCCATCGATATGGCCCTTTCATTTGATCCAGTGCCCTTCTCTCTCTTTCAACCTCATGACTCTCTTCCATGGGGTCCTTCGGGGAAAAACTGGTTCAACTTAAAGTCGCCTTGCCTTCGGAAATTGCATCATAAGCATAACATAGAGAGAGAGAGTGGTGACTTGTTGAAAAACTGGTTTCGATAAGCCAACCTTTAGGAAGCATAAGTGAGCTTGAAAGAGCCAGAAATTCAGAAAAGAACACAGAAGAATCTCAGAGAAATTGAAAAGTTCAGAAATTTAGTAAAGGCTTGGGACCACTTGACTTGACTTGGCTTGGAATTGAAAGCGCGTAACACTAGGCTAAACCTTATTCTCCTCCACACTTCTTAATGAAAATCTAAGAAAAAAAAAATCCCTAAACAATTGAAATTGCATGAAGCAAGTCCCTGAAAGACATGTGCCTGAAGCACAAAATTTGTATTTATAGAGTTGATAAGAACTTATGCGTGTGTTTTGAAATCATCAATAATTGAATATAGGAGGAATAGTTTCAGAGTTATTATTATTTTTGTTGTATTTTATTTATTTTTGAGATAGTGGTGCGCACGTCTCTTATGTATGTCTTGGAAAACGTTAACTAAGAATAGAAGCAGTTGATAAGCCAGCCACCTACCATTGACCAATTATATACAACGAATTACGAAATGTACACCAACCTTAAAAAAGTCTGAAAGCAACCCGCACAAGAAAACTTCTATTACCAACTACGCGCTTTCTCATTCTCATATAAATTAATTTCAACCTTAAAAAAGTAAAGACTTTCGTTCTTTTGGCTGTCTTTATTTATTCCCCATCATCCTTAGAAAACACAACTAATAGGTCTCGTTTTTTGGTTTTTTCAATCTCTCTCTCTCTCTCTCTCTCTCTGGTGCTGATTTCCAGAAAGCAAAACCAAATGTGTCCTCTGAGGTTCATCTTGGTGTTCTTTTAAGCGATTCTTGCAGGATATTATGCATGGAGGACGGTTCATTCTTCTCCCGGAACTGACATCAACTCACAGGATTCGACCAATGAAAATATACCAACCAAAAACAAAGAGTTCAATTTGAGAATGGTATGCGTATTCCCTTGTTTTGACTAAGCCTTTGAGATTGGGACCACTTGACTTGACTTGGCTTGGAATTGAGAGCACACCTAAACACTAGGCTAAGCCTTAATCTCCTCCACACTTCTTAATGAAAATCTAAGAAAAAACCCTTGAGATGTCTGAAAGGATAATGCCCCTTTTTGTTTTGCACGTTCTCCGTTTCTTCCTTTTTCTTACTTTTAATATTTACTCTTCATTTTTCGGGCTATTATATTTTCTGAAAATGTAAGTCAACCATAAATTCAAATTTTGTGATTATTAGTAGAACAAGTTGGATCCTGAAACCCACTTATAGTTTTTAATAAGAAAAGTTTGACTAGGATTTTAGACTAGTTGACTGTAATTCTTATTGGTGAGCAGTATTCGCACGGCACCACACATGCAAGGCACTCTATTGTTTACATGCGGGTAAACTGCCGAATACCCTCTTGAACTATTTCGACTGTCGAAATGTACACCTTGAATTATTTTTTCAGCCAATTTAGCCCTCAAATTATTTTAAATGGTCAATTTAGCCCCTGCTGTTAGTTTTCATCCAATTTTCTGTCAAAATGTCACATGTTAGGCACGTGACTCACTGTTCAATTAAAAATTAATTTTTTTTAAAGTTTAAAATAATTAAATTGTTAAAACTACAAAACTGAAAAGGAAAAAAAAAGAGGAAAAGGAAGGAGCAGAGCTTGACCGACATTGGGGCTTTTAGGGCTACGAATCTGACGATTACGAATGGATGGGGCTAGAGGGAGCTTGGCGGAGAGGACTTTTCCCAGGATTTGTATATGGGAATCTGATGGGGAAGCTAGGGATATTACTTGTGATATTATCGATAATGTGGAGGCTTCGATGTTCTACTGAAACGGCACAGGTTTCTGGCGAGCCCAAGAAGCCTGGCCATACCATATCAAAAGGGCATAAGAACTGCGATTTGATGCTCAATCTTCAACTGGGTATTAGGTACTTTTTCTAATTTTTCGATTTTACAAGTCGTGGAGTGATTTTTTGCTTATGGGTTTTCTTTATCAATGGAGGCTGGTGTTTGATGTTGTGGTGTTTTTGGTTTTTAGATACTGTATTGGGAAGCATGATTTGATAGTGAGGGATCTTAAGCCTAGTAATTTCAATCCCAAAGAGAAGTTATGGACCAAGTTTCCACCGGAAGGATAGAACAAAATGCCGCCCCATTAGAGGTTAATGCAATTAAAATAAGCTCCGCTAAACAAGCCACGACTGTTTGCTTCTTCTTCTTTGATTGTGAGTGTTGTTAGTAAACGAATCTGTCACTTCTCACAGCTTCCACAAAGGCTTCATGAAGTTCTTGTGTCCAACTCATTCTGGGTTTGGTTGGAGGTGCAGTGGACAATGGTTCGGGGCTGGGACGAAATTCTTCAGATTGAACAGGCTGATGTTGAATCTGGGGCGGGTGCACAAGGATATCAAAATATGGGTTGCACTTGAATCGGATTCTTGAAAGAAAGTGAGAGGGAGAGAAGAATAAGAAGGAAAAATGAGAGAGATAGAGAGAGAGAGAGAGAGAGAGGAAGAAGAAGGAAAATGAAAAAGAATAAAAAAAGATAGAGAAAAAAAATCATGATTTTACATCTTCTTTATTATTTTTTGGTATTGTCCTTGTAAAATGACAAACTTACCCTTATAATTAACAGAAAATTGGATGGAAGTCTAAGGGCGGTGTATTTAATTATAACTTTTAAAGACTTTTAATGAGTTTAAAAGTCTAGACGTATTCAACTATGACTTTTAAATAGTCTTTAAAAGTTTAGTTGTATTCAATTGTGACTTTAAAAAGTGTTTAAAAGTTTTGGGGTATCCAAAGGTTAATGACTTCTGAAAACTTTGTTAGATGAATTACTTTTCAATACTTTTAAGGCTAATTCTTACAATAACGCTACGGGCACCAACTTATTTACCAACTTTTGGATACCAACACATGTGGCACATGATATGGCAACACATGTCATCTGTCATCTCATCTATTTTAAGTCACATAATTTGTTATATAAATAAAAGAATTTCACACAGCAAAAATAAAAACATAAATAAAATAAATTAAAAAAACAAACCCAGCCATTTAATATTTATCGTCCTTTCGTCTTCCTCCTTTGCAAACCCCCCCTCCTCTTCTGTGAAAAACCCTAGAATTTCAACAGTTGGCCGCCACCAGTTGAAACTTCTCAAATTCAAAGCACCGAGCCTTTGTGGTTCAGCGTTAAACCTCCTTCTTCCTCTCTGAAAAACCGTAGAAATTTAGCAGTCCTTCCATTGAAGAATAATGCCCCTTTTTGTTTTGCACGTTCTCCGTTTCTTCCTTTTTCTTTCTTTTAATATTTACTCTTCATTTTTCGGGCTATTATATTTTCTGAAAATGTAAGTCAACCATAAATTCAAATTTTGTGATTATTAGTAGAACAAGTTGGATCCTGAAACCCACTTATAGTTTTTAATAAGAAAAGTTTGACTAGGATTTTAGACTAGTTGACTGTAATTCTTATTGGTGAGCAGTATTCGCACGGCACCACACATGCAAGGCACTCTATTGTTTACATGCATTTCTATAAGATCCCCCTCCTTGTACCATAAAAATTCAGGTAAAAAAAAAAAAAAAGAGTTGATCAAATGGCAGCTTCAAGTGCTGATCAGAAAGATAAATATCGTTCGTATTTATATGGAGAGGGAGAAAAGAACACCAAATGGAGGTTTGGTGCCCCTCCCAACTATGATGTTGTTAACAAGCTCTTCGAAGAAGGCAGAACCAAGGTCTCTCTCTCTCTCTCTCTCTCTCTCTCTCTCTCTCTTTAATTGTGTGTTCGTTTTTAGTAAGAATTTTGTGTTTAATTCTATGATCATTAATATCTTCCTGTAGCATTTTATTATATTTTCTGATTAAAGTATCATATACTTTGTAATTAATTGAAGATATGGCCACCTGGGTCACTCGAAGAAATGGTACAGAACCTTTTGAAGACATATGAAATGGAGCTTTTCCACAAGGCATGCGTCGACGACTTCAAATCAATAGATCCAAAAAAGTTCACTCTCAGCCTAAATGGTACGCATATATGTATACTCTTTCATTATTACCACAAGCTAAGAAAATTTTGCCGGAGAAAATCATGAGTTCAAATCTCGCAAAAAGCGGTACTTAAATAAGATAATATAATTAAAGAAAATCTAGCTTTCGAAATTTGTATTAGTACTAATTAATTCACATTTTGAATCACACATAAAATTTACAGGGAGAAAAGGATTAGGTTTGGAAGATATAAAGAAACTGGGTGGAGGCTATAACCCATTGCTGCAGTCGTCTCTACCAGAGGAATTCCAGATCTACAAACCATCTGAGGAAACAGAAGATTCATCTCATCGAGCTTTCACCACTACTTTCCCTCGTGGCTTTGCTGTGGAGATCCTCCAAGTCTACTCTGGGCCACCACAAATAGTTTACAAGTTCAGGCATTGGGCTTACATGGAGGGCCCTTTCAAAGGCCATGCCCCTACCGGAGAACTGGTAGAATTTTATGGCATGGCAATTTTTGGGGTAAGTACCTGGCCAAGACAACCATTTATCATATTCGCGAGTGCTAGTATCAGTCTCACACGGGCATTCCACATGTGCGTGGATGACTGATGCGTGCATCGTGTGTATAGATCATTACTTACGTGTTTTGGTACCTCGTGTTGCACTGATATTAACATTAGTCACTTATATAATATATAAATATATATGTCCTGCATTATTCACACATATCTAGCTATAGATTATAATTGATGATTGTGTAAATTGTCTCTCTACTTATCTCTTAATAATTTATTTGGTCTAAACAGGTGGATGAGCATATGAAAATTGTAAGTGTGGAGTTCTTTTATGATCCTGGAGAACTTCTTGGAGCCCTGGTGAAGGGTGCTAAAATTGAAAATTATGCTGGAGAGATGACAACAGGTTGCCCTATCCTGAGGAGCACAGGGTAGCTAGCTACCTGCATCTGGAGCTCTCGTGAGAGAAGCAAACATGAAGCACATGGTTTAAGATCGCTAGCTAGCTAGTACTGGAAAACCTTGTAGCATATGCAATTTGAATAAAATAAACATAGGGCTTGCCCAATATAGGTCCCTATAATTTCTATTAACTAGACATATACCCATCATTCTATAAATCTGTGTAAAACCCAATTTCAAACTTAAACGACCAGTAGGATATAAGAGGTCATAGTATTCCTATATTTTTACATCCTTGCCATCACACTTTCTATTTTATTTATAATTTATTCCAAGCATTTCATTAATTGCCATAATTGTAATTAAAACTCCCTATTAATAGCATATCAATCACCCCATTTCTTTTGGTTGTCATTCCCTCTAACATATCAACCCTAAAATTGCAAACCAAGAAAAAATAATATGTAATTACATATCCAATAATGTACACATGAAAAATATAAATATAAATATATACGTATAAAAATATAGGTATATTATTTACCAAAAAAATTTAAAAAAATAAGTCAATTACTTTGTAATTGAAATTTCTGTATATTTTTCATAAATTAAAAATAGGTACACAATAAGTTATAGAAAATGGGTGCTTTGTATAATTGAAATTTTTGCATATTTTTTATAAATTAAAAATAGGTACATTATTTAGAAGAAAAAAATAAGTTCATTATACTAGGTAGATTGTTTTACTAGGTATACAGTATTAGAGAAAAAAAAAGGTACATTATTGAGAGAAAAAAAATAGATACAAAATTTAGCGAAAAAATAGGTTCATTATATTAGGTAAATTGTTTTACTAGGTACATTATTAGAGAAAAAAATAAGTATATTATTTGGAGAGAAAAAATAGGTTCATTTTTATAAAAAAAATTTCATAAAACAAACAATTAAAAGATGATCAAATTATTTTTCATAAAACAAGTAATAGGTACTTTATTTAGAGAAAAAAAAATTGGTACATTATTTAGAGAAAAAATAGGTTCATTTAAAAAAATGTTTTTTAAAAAACAAAAAATAAATAGATTATCAAATTATTTTTCAACATAATTAAAATGTACACTATTAATAAAATAGATTACTAGTCGTATAATTCATAAAAGGAAAACAACATTAATTCCTAAATTTAATATTGAATTTAAATTACTAATACGTTAAATAGATTACTGGTTGTAATTCATAAAAGGAAAATAACATTAATTCAAAAATAGATTACTAGTCGTAAAATAGATTAGTAATACGTTAATGTTGAATTTAATATTTAATTTCAAATAAGTTTCTAAATTAATTCCTACATCCATTACAATCATTTGGAGATCTTCCCAAATTACCTCTCCCCCCCCTCCCCCCCAAAAAAAAAACACATTAACTCATAAATAGGGGTAATTTTGGAAAAATACCAGTACATTATAATTACTCGTTCCAACCCCAACTGATTAGTATAATTGTCAGTTTGAAGGATTTGGCCAACAACTTTTGTTGTGTAATAATTTTTTTTTATTTTTTTATAGCAAGTGTGTCGTGGTTTAAATACAAAAACTACTTTCTTTTTTCTTTTTGATTGTAACAAAAACTACTAAAGTGCAAAACAATGCAAAAACAAAATTTAATTTTTATTTTACATTGAAAGGTTCCAACCCATGATCTATTCTAATCCTAACTCATTTCTCCACCCTTTCTCGTTACCTAATCCAAAGGATTGCCACTCTGAAGAAATTAGAACTAGGGAGTCTTGATGATTTATTGTTATAATTAATTGATTGGAGCATGAAATTTATGAACCAAAAATTTGATCCGTCTCCACCTTCAACTTTGGAAACTAGTTAGATTGGTAATTGCTGACAAATTAATAAGGTTTTAGTTAATTACATTGATGTAATCCGCATGCAACTAGAGAGAGAATCAACTGATCGAAATGCATAGTAGTATCAAGGAGAGATGTGTTTCACTAGACCCTGACGGTCCTATGACTTGTACAACCTGGGCTGTAGCCCAGGTGAGTTTTTTTTATTTTTTATTTCTTATAGTTAGTGTAAATGTTAATTGCATTTATAGCAGAAATATTAATTTGAACTAATCGGATAATTGTAGTGTTATCTTTAGTTGTCGTGTGTCTATCTGACTCTATCTTTGTGATGATAAATTTTCATTTTTGAATTTTCTTATGAATTTTCTTTTCTTTCAATTCATTTTTGTTCATCATGGTAGACCTTAGTTGGCACTATTGGTGTAAAATAGGTCTTTTAAACAAATAAAATAAAAATGATATATTCTTACATTATATATATATCAATTCCATAAGCTTAAAATCTAACAGTTCAATAAGGTAAATCTAGCCCACCCCATTTTAAAATCCTGAGTCCGTCCCTCAGAATAGATCCTCTTACCTGGTCGATCAGCCCATCATCTGCACATGAGATTTTGGAGGCCTTGATTACTAAAAGCATAGATCCTCTTACCCGATGCTACACTACAAATCTTATAACAAAAATTATCATCACCATGGCAAAATGACCTGAAACATAAAATTAGCCAAAGTTTGGTAGATTTTTACTCAAGGTAAAATCTAATTATTATATTTTTAAGTAAACTTAATCAGGTCATATAAAAGGTTTAGGAAAGGACGTCGCTAACTATAATATAAAGTAAAATAAAACACATGAATTTGAAATTCTTTGACGATTAAAGTATGTGTAAGGGTACATATTGTTGAAACCAATTGTGTCCCACATCGGAGAGAGGGAAGGAGAAAGAGTACTTTAAATAGAATTACCCCACTCCAACTAATACCGAGGCCTTTTGTGATAAAACCCCACACCTGAGGATTGTGCAGGTGGTAAAGTGGGGACAGTATCGGTGTTGTTGGAGTGGGCCCTCGGCCCGTTAACCTGGAAAATTTGACATGGTATTAGAGCCAGGTTGCGGTTAACCTGGAAAATTTGACACATATAACTAAAAAATACTTTACAGTATATATGATGGTAAATGTTTCAAATTAAAAGAACAAGGTGTAAATTTAATTTATTTTGTGGTTAATTGATTATATTAATAGTATCTCTAGCCGAGACGTTAAAAAGACATGTACAGCTCCAACATTTAAAAATGACATCACAAATTTTTTTCAACCGAACAACCTATTCCTGGGTGAAAATAAAGACTGAGACTTTGCTGTCAAAATTGACACCAACTTTTCTCGTCTTTTTATTATTTTATACATAGGTTTTTTTTTTTAGTATAAGTGAAAGTCTCACAAGGAGAGTATGTATCATTAGATGAGTAGTTTTGGCAGCGTCAAATTATCCTAATATGACAATAGTGATAGGACGGCCGCCAATACGGACCGCATGGATGACAAATTCATTTTGGTTACTCCCCCAGAATTTGCACAAAACTTTTCAAACCTTGGAATCATCTTTCTTCTTTGTTATTGTTGTTGGACTCTAAAAAAAATAAAAGTTTGAAGCATCAACTACAGACAGAGACTGGCTTCTCCATTGAATTGGTCAAGATATGTACACCTCTCTACCATATATGCTGATTTAGTTCGCTATAAACTAGCGGACTAAAACAACAATATCAATCACTTTCAATTTTGTCACTATTTTTGTTGTTCTGTTATCCAGTGTAGATCAATGGGGTCTAGCCTAGTGTAGTTCGCTATCTACTAAAAAATAATAATAATAATTTGGTGAAAAACACGAACTCTTTAATCCTGCAATATTTGATAATAAATTCCTCCTTCCGCTTATATATATGCCATCATATACTAGAGACTAGTAGTAGTGAAATGCTCAGTAATAGTGTCATTGAATTTGATACCAAGGCTATTCTTTTTGTCGCCTAGGTTATATATTTAAGGACCTCTTTGTAAGTCATAGAGTACTCAAATTTCTAGGTTCTAAGAAGCTAAGATGGCCTCTTCAGGAGTTAAGGGAGACAGTTATCGTTGCTATTTGCATGGAGAAGGAGAAAAGAACACCAAATGGAGGTATGGTGCCCCTCCTAACTATGGTGCTGTGAACAAACTCTTTGAAGAAGGCAGAACCAAGGTCTCTCTCTCTCTCTCTCTCTCATCATAATATTTATGTTGAAGATATCTTATTTTTCTTTTTCAATTTGATGGAAGATATGGCCTCCGGGATCACTAGAAGAACAAGTGCAAAACCTTGTAAAGACATGGGAAATGGAGATGTTCCATAAAACAAGGGATGAAGACTTTAAAGCAAGTGATCCTAAGAAGTACACTTTCAGCCTAAATGGTAACTATTGTATCACCAAATATATTAAGACTCATCATTACACTGTTCAAAGTCCTGTTTCCATAAATTGTGCTTGTAACTTACAGGAAGGAAAGCTGTGAGTTTGGAAGAGAAGCGAAAGCTTGGGGGAGGCTACAACTCTTTGCTGCAAACCTCATTGCCAGATGAGTTCCGGTGCTACAACCCGGCAGAAGAAACGGTGGATTCAGCTCATAGGGCTTTCACAACCGCATTTCCGCGCGGGTTTGCTCTAGAGATTCTCCATGTTTACTCTGGTCCTCCACTGATCGTATACAAGTTCAGGCACTGGGGTTACATGGATGGTCCTTTCAAAGGTCATGCCCCTACTGGAGAAAAGGTTGAACTCTTTGGGATGGCAAACTTTGAGGTAAACATATCTTCTTGCCTCACATATTATGGTTCTTTTCTCTAGCTACTTTTTCATGGAACTTATCGATCAGATTTTGTTGCAGTTGGATGAACATGGAAAAATAGTAAAGGTTGAGTTCTTTTTCGACCGCGGAGAACTTCTTGGAGGCCTTCTGAAGGGAGCAAGCTTTGACAGTTCCAGTAAAGAGGCAGCTTTAGCTTGCCCATTCTTGAGGAACACAGGGTAGCTTCACAAGCTAACCGCCACAATGTAATAATATGGCACTAGCAAAGCACCAATGAATAATCAATGCCCAGATTGGCATACAATGTATACTCCACCCCTATGGGGTTTTGACATCTGCTCTTTAATTTTTCAAGGACTTGATATCAGTATACATTTCTTGCAATAGAGCATAGAATATTTCAAGTAAAAGTCCATGGATGGTGGATGCCATGCAAATCTGCCACAAGTTAACTTTAAAGGGTGATTAAAATTGATGTTACATCAACTTGAAAATGTAGAGAATATCAACCATTGCCTCGACTTGTTGAGATACCTTGTAACTACAAGGCTATAAAGAGCCATCTACCATCATTACTTCATACAGTGCCCAAAAATATATTTCACTAGACCACTGAAAAATATTCATCTTTCATATACCTTTATATTGATTTAGAGATACTGTTTAGAAAGAAAAAGAAGATATTATTGTAAATATTAGGTGGATCCTCCTGTTTTATAGATCAAGGGCTGTAGTATATTCAGATTGATTTAACTCTTAGGCCAGGGAAGGGACCCTGGATAAGGATCTGTCCCACAATATCTGAAAAGACCTTCAATTTCAGGACACCCATTTGGATAGGGAATAGACCGGTGAAACGGATCACGCCCTAGTTTTTTATGGTAAAGTGAACCTCGACAGCCATATGGATCGTCTTGGAATTGAGCACGCACAATTGCTTCTCCTTTTCGAGCTGCTTCTTTTGCGGTAGAAATTGCTGGGGTACCAGCGTAGAAGAACCTCGACTCTGGAAAGCCAATTGCAGACCGATGTAGATGTGCAAATCTCTCCTCCTTGAAATCATAACTAACAACCTGGTTTACAACAAATCATGTTAGATTTTAAATTACATTGTTGGTTCACATCCTAACAGCTTAAGTTTTTAGAACAATGGTAAACCAAAAAACTCCATTATGGTATCAAAGCAGGAGATCCTGAATAATCGCATCTGAACATAAGAAACGAAACACAGATCCCTAAAATACAAATATTCTCTTTGTTTTGTAGAACTCTAAGATGTCTTGCGCTCTTGTATGGGATATGCAAACATTCTCATAGCCAGTTTATCTTGATCATCTGGACAACTTTGCATAAATCATCTAAATAATCACATCTGAACATGAATGTGCAGATTAACGAAATTTTACAGTAAATTCATGATAATCGCATACATACGTATGCATAAGTATACCTATATATGTATATGGGTGTTCAGCCTAATAGGTGCTCTTTATGCTAATGGGTGCTCACTGCTCAATTGTGTGTCTATAATATTTTCATCCATCATACCTGTATTTTTTTATTCAAACAGGACAAACAAATTTAGGGTAGAATAGGCTTACAGTTATATTATGAGGATATGCGCCAGTAAGTTCTCGGAACCGGCACACGCTGAAGAGAAGATTCTCAAAACTGTCCCTTGCGTGCTCTTCTGTGAGTGTCCTCGATCTCAAATCTTCTTTGCCTAAAGAAGCCACCATGGCATAAGTTGTGTACGAGTTAACAATCAATAAAAGATATTTCAGACCAACATGCATTTAAACTAAGGTTGTACAATCATGTTTTCTTAACCTTTGCAAAAGCAACTAAAAACTTGTCACTAAAGAGAGAGAAGTAAAAAAAAAAAAAAAGGAAGAATAAAACATTACAGTTAATATTAGAACAATTGCTTGTAAAGCATCTATTACAAACAATGTAAAGAAGCATATAACATGAAGAATAGAACATTTATGTGGCAGCATAAATAAAATCGACTTAATATAAAAGGAAACCGCCAGAAGTAGTTCACGCACAAAAAATAACAAGAGAAGATAAAATGCGAAAGAAACAGAATAAAAGAGAGAGAGAGATTATAAAAATAAATAAATAAAGAGAATAAGAGGGAGGATCTTAGAGAGAAGAAGCGATAGTATGAGAACAAGGGAATAACATAAGAAACAAAACACAGATCCCTAAAATACTAATAATAAAACTAAACGAAGTCAAATTCCATTCCTTTGCATACATCAGATTACTTAATTGCCCATGATCACTCCAATATGGTATATGATTTGCCAAAACACAGAGTATTGCCTGTAGCCATAATTTTTATGCAACTGAAAACAGGAAAACTTCTGCCATTAGACCAAGAATGATGAAATCGATGAAAAACTCGTAAACTTACCATTCTTTGTTATAGTAACTTCAAGAGTGGAAGAGAACAACGGTGCACCAGAGTGGAAATTGACTGACATTTAGACAGAAGGCAACAGTGGAAGTGATAGACATAGAAGGAGCGAAAGGTTAAAGTGGTGTAAAGTGTTGTTCACAGTGGAGGAGGTGAAGGCGGAGCTGTCTGTGGCAGTAGTCAATTTTCCAGGAGTGTGGTAATAACTAAAACAGTAATAGTAAGGGTAAGCTTGGGTGGTGTTCGCACTCATAGTTGCAAAGTCTTGTGTTCTTTTTCCTTTGACAGTTCTCCATTAAAGAAGCAAGAAATACTATTTAGACAGTTCTCTGTAACTCTGTTTCTACAATTTATGACAATAGTACTATTATCTTTATAACCTATTTGATAGCTATTAATCCTTGTGCAACCAGAATATGCATGATATTTCCAGTCTGACGGAAATTTCCATACCATACTGTCAAATGTGTATTATTTACAGATATCCACAAGAGTTCAAACATATATACTGCTATTTTTAGTTTTTTCATATAACATTAAGGTATTCATCCAAAATCCAAAAACAATATGACAAATGAAATCCAAGCAAGACTCAGGTAAATCTAATACGAACAGTACACAACTTGCATGTACTGTATATCTCTTCCCGGGATGATAATTCCCACTAGTAAAGATATCACTTAAACTCCAGAGCTCATCTTGAAACCTAAACTTTTATAGAAGTTGGCAATAAAGCATTCAATGCTAAAAAAACTTCAAGGAATTTATCATTTCACAACTTGTATATTTTGGTTTATCTTGTTAATAGCCTTGTCAACAAAGAGAAATTCCATGCGTAGTTATTAGCTTTACCCTTTTGACCGGAAATTCAAGTTTGCTAAAGGTCTTAAGTGAAAATAATTTATGCAATCAACATGACAGCTTTGTCACGAATCATCATGTTTCCGGAAATTCATGTCAATATAGTATTTAGATCAATCAGCAGTAAACTCACGAATTCAACATTTAAATTTGGTGTATATTGTAACAAACTAGGTTGCGTAACCTTTCTTCTTTGGCACTTCTATAATAAACTGAATAAAAATTGCCACCAGCAAGGACTAAACATCTCTTTTTGTTCTTTTCTATAAACCTCTTCTATCGAAGGAGGACTAAAGCAGTACATCTCTGTCTTGATTTTTCCTCTTAGAGTTCTACAAATGAATTTCTTCAAGTTAAATTTCGACTACAAAACATTGCAAAATGCAGCATGCTTTACCCCGAGATGCATGAATACAAAAAGAAGATTAGTTCCAAACAAAAATTCCATTGTAACTTAATACCTTGCTGAAAATTTATCCAGGTTCTAGCAAAACTTTAGGCCATGCTTCAGGCCACCCAAAACACAGATAAGAAATTATTGCCTTATTGTACATTCACTGAAACTGCACATAATGGCCATAACAACAAAAATGAAAACAAAAAAGATCATAAACAATCAAGTACATGAGAACCATTTTAAACAGCATCCTATAGATCATGCTTCATACAATTGGCAGTCCATTAAGTCTTAAAGTAAAAATGAATCATATTTTACACAAGGCATACCAAAACATGTCTAATACAAGAAAAATACAGTAACTCACCAAACCATCCTTTTGATTCAGCAACTGCCCAATAACTCTGTGCCTCGCTCCGAGGACCAGCATCTCTTCGAGTCTCTCCACCACTAAACAGAAGCAAAGCTCTATCGTCTTTGGCTGCGACTTCAATTCCCTCTTGTATATGCGCCAAGAAAGTTGCAGCTTGACCTGGATTCTTCTGATAAGACTCCAAAAACCAAGAATCCTCCTTATCAACTTTTCCACAGCTACTGCTTGTATAAACTGAGTGCCCAGCAACCATGACTAGATTCTGAAGATTTGGCAATGGATAACTATTCGAACCCATGTCAAATTTTTTATAGCTAGCCATCATTTCAAACCGGCTCTCATATAGAGAGAAAAGTATGAGAATTGTGACCCCAACTGACAAGGAGATGGTGAAAACTAAAAGTGGGTGCAGCTTACAATAATACTGAAGGCGGTTTCCAATGGACCTAATCATTTTGATGGGTTGCAATGTTGAATGCCTATGCTTTCGGGTTCTTCTAATGGTTCCAGATTCTAAATCAAAGTCACCTCTTGGGTAGGCTGTGAAGGATTTAGGACTGCCAGGCCGAAATGGATAATTGCTCATTATAGTACAAATCCAGCTTACGCGGATATAAATGAATAGAACAAACCATGCCCAGGAGAAAATTTAGAGCAAAAAAGTAATGGTGATCATGAATTTCATGATACAAATACAGAGCAATATGAACAACTACACAGGGAGATCAACCAATTTCCACATCGAGGTTGCAACGCATCAGTGGAATTTATAAAGTTTGCAGCTTTAATGAGAATCATAGGGATTTGCGAACGAATTTTACAACTGAATCAAGCACAGGCTGAACCAGAGAGAGAGAGCTCACCGAAACTGGTGTCTGTGAAATTGTTGTGTGCGCTTCTAACTGAGATGAACATTCAGGTTTCAGTGATTCTTTTGTTATTTAAATACAGGGAAGATCCAAGCTTTAGAGGTTTCCTTGAGATTTGAATTTGACTTTGATGGAGGAAAAAGAAGAAGAATTTTACTCTGAATGTTCCTTATTTCTATTTTTCAGATTTGAAACATTTTCTTTTATTTATTTATTTTTGTCTGAGACTTGAAACATATTGCTTAATTAAACAAAATTTGTCTAAAGTCAATGTGTATATTATTTATTTTTCTTTTGAAAGAGTTAATGTATCCAATAAAAATTAGTTGCCGTCACCAAGTTTATTGATTTTATAGTGTTTAATGAAAAATTAAAATCTATAACAAAAAATAATAATAATCTCGTGCCAAAGAAATAAGCATGGAATAATTTGGTGAAACCATTTTAAATCAGTTAGGTTTTGTTGAAAATCTCTGCTTGGGTTGGCTGTTTTTCCACGTTAATTTTTAAAATATTTTTATTGTTTTATTGCCCAATATTAAAGGGCCAAAACACCTATCTTTAGGATTTGTTTGGTTCGTGTATTGAACTTTTTGAGAATAAATTTTTCATGTCTAATCTCACCTCTTTTGTCTTGGTTCGTGTATTGAACTTTTTGAGAATAAATTTTTCATGTCTAATCCCTCTAGATGGGAATGTTGGATGTAATTTTGGTTTCCAATATAATTTTCATATCTTTAGTTCTTAGCATTATAAATTTTGGTTATGTGCGATTTGCCTTGGATTAGATTGGTAGATGAAATCAAATAAATAAAAAATTGGGACACCAAACTAGACCGTCGATATCATTGGTTTTTATTTTATTATTTTGCAAAAGGACCCGACCCTAAGGCCCGGTTTGTAACTTTGGTAGTAGAAACTAGAAAGCATGTACCCTTTTATTAAGGCTTAAGGTTCGAAGCTAAGAGAGAGAATCTCAAATGATTCCATCCTACACGGTACTTTTCTTGTGCCAGTGCCATTTTCTGATTCTAACATTTTTGCCATTTAATGTACTAAAATATGAAAATTGGCACATCAAATCAAATGGCATGAAAGCATTGAAGATGAGATAGCACGAGGGGTTCGGGTACTAAAAACTAAACAAATCGGTGGAAGAAAACAGGAGGCAGCAAAACAGGGATTTAATCAGAGCGTGCAACAACATAATGAAGTAGGAATTTAACCGCGAAAAAAACGACATCTACTGGTCCTGAAACCTTCATGTCCAGAGTTCAAAAAGAAGCTACAACATGATGCACAATGCAAGGAATCTGAAGTCCTGAATGGGGAGAAAATACTGGTGCAAGAATCTTGATGATGGTTTAGACAGGCTCTCTCCTTGTAGATCCATTTACCACTGGAACGCAAACAGATAATGGCACATATGATCCAACTGATCACAATGAACCTAAGATAAGAACATAATTAGCCCACATAAACCTGTTCCACTACTTTTCAAGTCAAGACTGATTTGGATTGGTTTCAGACAATTACACACAATTCCAAACCATCCAGTGCATTCAAGCAACTAGCAACCAACTCCTACCAGCAGGATGAAAACAAACTAAAAACATGATACTTTTGGGAAGAAAAGAGGCAAAAACATGTTTGTTATGACAAATTGTACAGCTTGGCAACATAATTATACAACTTGGCAACACCAGAGTTCTTATGATTTAGAATTTAAAAAGATATTTTGTTTTATAACCATTAACAAGAAAGAAAACAGCAGCTATTCATGGGACTAGGACAGAGATTTAGCTCAGACATAGCTGTCAATCAATGATTTCCTCATTTCATCCACAATGGCACTAGGTTGAGCTTCCCTCAACTTGAAAACACTTTCAATAACTGAGAGTTCTGTGGCAGTGGTGTCTGACCCACAGAATGCTGTCCAGTCATTCACCGTCATGCCTGCAGCTATCACTTCACTGCCACGATTGACTGTTCCAGCAACCAGAGGAACCTGTAGAAGCGTTGAAAGCTCGTCCAAGTCTTCAACAGATGTGTGGGGATGAACCTGCACAAGTGTTTTCAAAATTAGGATTTATAGTGGAATCAAAGGAAAAAAGAAAAAGAAAAGATGACACACAAAAATTAAAGATCTTCAACAAAAGATGCCTCAGAAACACCAGCCCAAGAAAACATGTTCTTACCATGCCACCTCTGTTGGTGAAGGCACAGTAACTGCCCACAAGGATATTACCGGCAATCGTCTGCCTAAAAACTTCCACGCCAAGTACATCTGCAATCATCTCCTCAGTTTCCTGAGCAAAACAACAAATAAATACATGAACAAATGCAGAAGCAATCTTAAATTTACTTGAATTCAAAAGGTTTATGTCATCTTCTAAATGGAAAAGGGTGGTTGCAAAGTTGCACTGCAGCTTTGTTTATTTATCAAGATCTTGAGTTTCTCTTTAATTGGTGTTCATGGCTCTAAGTTCATATGAGAACCAAAGTCTGCTTGCAACAAGCACATGAAACACTGCTTGCCACATATCCATATGATATCAGTCAAAACATACAAACAACCCAAATATAAGCTTGAGAACCTCACCTTAGAACATTTCCAAAGAATTGGTTCTACAGTCAAAATGCCTAAAAAAGCTTTTAAAGCCTTAGACATTAGAAGGTTTAAATGGCCTTGGTGGAGGAACCAAAATTGTATCTCACCTATTCAATTCCTCTTTAACGAGCAAAATTACATATTGATTCTGAACCAAATTCAAACTTTTGCTGAATAGTCATGTATAACACAATATAATCACTCGCAATACATACAAGTCTATATAGCATAAAAAAGTAGGATGCCCAATGGCCCATGACATGTGCATGTGAGATGAACCAAATCCTCATTGAGTTTTAATTTTCCTTAAAGGGGGGGGATCTTACTTGTTCTGCAGTAACCTCAGTGAATACTTTTACATGCTAAATAGGGTTGATTTTAGGATAGATGTATGATGCCTTCCAATTTTCCTATGATTCCAGAAAGGTTGGGGTCTATTTGGGGAGAAGAACTTTGTAGGTTATTTGCTTTGAATTCACAGAAAAACTCTGCTTCTTTTTTTTCTTTTTTGCAAGGGAAAGTAAACACTAAACACGAAATAACCAAAAAACAAACTTCGGATAAAGTAGAAAAAAAATACTCTGTCAAGATCAGTGTGTGTAAGAGCAACATGATCATTGCAAGCAATACAGTTTCCAAGAGCAGATAGTCTCTCTTCAATGCGCTGAACAACAACATGATCAGGTAAACTGTTCCTCAAGTGCTGGAGTTCTTGATTTTCAATAAAAAAAGAAGCTCAGTAAGTCAAAACAGCAAACAAAAAAACCATCAAACAGAAATACCCAAAAGAAAAAGAAAGAGGAAGATACAAAGATTAAAAAAAAAACCTTGGTCTGTGGTCGTGTGAGGCAAAAGAAGGCCGTTTTTGTTTCCTGCAATTGAAATTTAAATACTTTTTTTCAATATCCATAAATTTTAATTCTAGAATAATACCAAATAAGAAGCACATCAAAAGAAATTGAAACGAAACGAATACCCGCACAGAGGCGGCCAATGATGCGAGTGCCGCCAATGGAGGTTTTAACGACAGGGATGACATCTGCCAACTCGGCCTCGAATGTACTGTAGAAATTCTCGGAGCCTCCGATGGAAACCAAACAGTAGGCATTCGTCAGCTTCGAGAACACCCCAACTTCGCACGAGTTCTCGAATTGCAACCCTTCATAGCCCCAATTAATTTTTCATTATTTATTATTAGGAACATATATAAGAACAATATTCGCAGAACGATGATGAAGAAAAGAAAGACTTACTGGTAGCCATGGATTCGAGGCAACGCAGGTATGAATTTGTTATGAGCTAGGGTTCTGGTTTTGCTGTTTGAGGTCGGGAAGAGGAAAACTAGGGTTTTTTATTTGTATAAATAGGGGCACCCAATAAAACCAAGAAATTTTCTATTTAAACTCTACACTTTTTCACCCCAATACTTAAATCATTAAATTGTAAGTTTTATTCTTGTGTAAAAAGACAATCAAGGTCATCCAACTTAATACTTAACCCTAAGGGCTCGTTTGGTACGCAGGACTGTCTTGGCATGGATTATGCTTAAGTACTGTCATGGATTAACTTGGCTTGGACTAAGTTTAATAAGACTTGTCCTGCGTTTGGTATAATGCTGGACTGGGACTGGGACTTAAATAAAAATATGTTTATTTAATTAATTAAAAAAAATAAAAAATAAAAAAACTAATAAAAATAATTTTTTATTTAACCCATAGCCAGAATCGCCCAAAACCATCGACAACAAGCCACTGGATCTCTGCAAGGGAAGCCAGAGTTCCCCAAAAACCATCAGCACCATCCTCTCCTCTTCATCTCTCTCTCTCTCTCAATTTTGGTTCTTCCATTCCATGGCGATTTCAGATTCGCCCAGGCATCGCAGGCATCAACACAAACCCTCGCACTGACCCAGATCCATGGGATTTGTTCAGCGATTGGGTCCGAGCTCGACGGCCAACTATTGTGTTCTGGAGTCATTGTTGATCAAGAACTTGGCTTATTTGACGGACAGGGGAGCAGGAGGATGAGCATCCTTAATTTTGATCTCAAGTGAATGATGATGATGTTATTTGTGAAGCCAATGTGTTGAATCGGAATGGGGATGATGGTGATTACATGGACTTGAACTGAGTGGCTGAGTACGAGCACAGAACGCACGATATTTTTATTTTTTTTTATTTTTTCTGAAAACGCACGGGATTGTTTAGTCCCTTCCTTTTGCACGGGATTAACTAACACCTGCTAAGGAGGTGTTTTTAGTAGGCCCCACATTAGTAATCCCTGCTTAGAACTAGAATTGGGCGAACCAAACATGGGCCTAATTTTAATCTAATCCAATCCAGGGCTGGGAGGTGTACCAAACGAGGCCTAATAGATCTATACACACACCCCACCACTCTTCACTCCTTTACTTCCTATTGTCAGAATACTCTTTTCTTTAAAGACTTAAAACATTGAGAAGCCTAACTCTTTAAAATTTGTGTGGGAGCTGATGGAAAGGCTTATTGATTGCTTGGTTGTAATGATCTTATTCTCTTCCCTTTGTTGATTGCTTGGCTGTTGATTGTTTGGTTGTTCTAATTTTTTATTTAAAATTTTATATTTACTTGACTTCTTATATGCTCAAAAGTAAACAGTAGATGATTACTGTATATTTGTGTAAGTGAAATTTGTTCTTGCCGAGGTAAGTTGCACCTTCTTGTCTACAATGCAAATAAATATCTCATCATTTAATTTCTAATTTAGAAATCTTTATTTGGTCTAGGAAGAGATCCTAGACCATGGAAAGAGATACAGATAAAGATGATGATTGCTTGGCCATTGACTGATGTTTTGCGTCTCATTTCACCTCATGCCATCAAGTCCGTCAAAATATTTGTTAAAAACGATGATGTGGCACAAGTAGGGTACATTTTTTTTATTGAAATGGATGCCACATAAGTGCCATGTGTGAAAAAAATCAATAAAATATTTTATTTATAAAAAATATATATAACATTGCTTCTCTCTTCTCTCTCTCCCTCTCTCTCTGTGTACCCGACGACAAAATCCACGACGTCCTCAACGAGACCCCGCCAAGTTCTAGATTTGTGACCTTTAAGGCGAGGAGGCTTTGAAATCAGGCCAATTCCCGCCGCCCTCTTCTTCCTCCCCGTCTCATTTCGGCGCTGGGCCCCACTACTACACTAGCCACATCCACCACCACCTCCACTTCATTTAACTTTTTTGAATCAGTTGGTCAAAACTTGATATCAAATATATTTTCAAATATGAAAGCAGAGTGTAAAGCATGTATAGATCTCGCAAATATATTTTTACATTTTGTTGCCTTCGCCAGAACTAGGGTATCAGCTACAATAGACAACCATCTATGTCCCGTTAACTATCCATATTTGATGGAAAAGCTAGACAAACCCATGTACATATTGTCCAAATGATTAGAGCTCTTTATCTCGAGGTAAATGGCATTGCACCCCATGATGTGTTTTTCACCAATGAAGTAGCAGACAAGTCTTTTGACGTAGACATGGTCATTGATGAAGATTCACCATTTATAGACACAAATATAATTACAAATTGGGACGTGTGTTGGAGTACTGTGGCATCAAGACGGAGGTTGAACTACTCGGTGTAGAGTTTATGAGAATTCCAAAATCTTCCACTAAGAGTTGGAAAACAAAGCCTATAGACACGGTTGTGTGGATATTGTTGGAGGAAGCTAGAGTCTAATTTAGTGAGAAGGGAGCTGGTTTAGATGTCATAGCTGATTATGTGTGTGTGTGTGCGCGCACACGCAAAAGCTTAAGCTCGTTACTTTATCCCATATCATCCTAGATATCTGGTGAATATAATGTGGGATTTGATCATGACCATTTTAGTAGTTATTCATGGTGTGTTTTATAACAATCTGGTCCAAAAGGGCGAAAACAATATAGAGACTCTACAACTGTCACATGTGGAACATTAGTTTAGACATGACTTGCACATTTGAGTTGAGAAAGTTGGCAGAACTAAACTTTGATGTTTGTTTCTAAATAGTGGTGTAAGTTGAATATAGATAAAACCAAATGTAAATCCTTGGTTTGCTTCTTGTTTTTGGCCCTCAAAAGTGTTTTTGAATATTCTACAATTTAGGATGGCAGTCTGGACTTGGTTAGAGCAAATTATCAATTGGCAAACTTTTTTGAATGAGTAAACTTTCATTTTCCTTTAAGAACAAAAGAAAAAAGAGAAGCTAGAAGCTATTAATCTAATTAGATCCAAATTCATATTTATATGTTCATACTCATGTACAAATGTTTTAATAATCTACAATTCATTTATGCGATGAACAATAAAATTGAGTATAGTGTTCAACTAAAAGTTAATATTAATTGTACAAAAATAATTTAATATTAATCAATATTAACATATTATTATAGTTAATTGTGTACAATCTAGTAATTTTTTAAAATTATATTAAAAACTTGATCAATAAATACAAAAACAAGAAATTTATGCAAATATATGAAAGATTATAAATTGAAAAGTAAAGGCAAGCATATCTATGCCTTTTGAAATTGTGTTAATGGAGAAAAAGAGTAAAGTAAGATTGTTCACCAAATTTAAAATTTTCCAATATAGATTTTGTACCTCCAAAAGTACACTAATTTCTGTCATTTCCTCATTTAATTGGACAATCTTTCATATGATGTGTAAAACATATCATGAACTATTCTTTAGAGGATGAAAATCTTATCTGAAATTTGAAATTTATATGAAATTCAAAAATTTGAAAACGAAAATCTTATCTGAAAATTTTATCCGATTATGAGATATGAATTTTATAATAAATATTGACATATAGGAACCCAAAACTCTTATCCGAAAATATTATCCAAATTAATTGTTTAGGTTTATAAAATAAAATAAAACGAAAAATGAATAGTATTTACCCTTTGCCATGACAAATGGGTGGAGCTGCTCTAAGAGCACTTCCACCCCAAAGGGCAAGGGCAAGGTGATCGGTGCATAAATTACATATCATTTTGTACCCTTTTAACTTATGATTTGGTTATGTTTTTGAGTTAAACTTGTGCTTTTAATCCTTTTTGTGTTTATCTTTCAGTTCATTGAGCTTTAGGTAATAATGATGGCTTTAGAGAGCATAATTCATGCAATTCAAGCATGTTAAGGCCTAATTTGGATGAATGGATGAAGAGCTTAAAGACAAACTCATTTTGGCTACAGCCCCCTGCCAGTCCAGTTCCGTAGGTCATATTGTAAGCTTTGTTTCAACAACCTACATAGCTCGAATGAGCCCACATTCTTCATGAACGTTGTTCCAATGGGTGTGTACTATAACATATCCAAAATTCAGCCCCATTGGATAAATCTGGAGTCCGTTACCTAGCAAACACAGAACCATGCTCAGGATGGATCTTATCAGCGCGGAAAGTGAGTTAGCAATTTGTTTCGTCCTTAACTTCTTCCTCCGACCTTGGATTGGCCCAAATAACATATGGCTGGAAAGAAGACATTCTGAACTTCAATTTCGAGTGCTTCAAGTCCTAATTTGATTAAGAGAAGCCCAAGTTGTAAGCCCTTGAAGTTGCTGGTCATGCTGACCTCAGCATGTGCTGGTTGGATGCTTGGTCATGGTGAGCTAGGTATGAGCTATCATTTCTGGTTGGAAGCTTGGTCATGGTGACATGAAGATGAGCTAGGGCTGCTGGTGGGATCTATTGGTGAAGTGCATCAACCAATTCAAGATTTTCTAATACAAGTGCATCACCCAATTTAGATTTTCTAATACAAGTGCATCAACCATTTCAGATTTTATAAAACAAGTGTTGTATGCATTAGCCATATTGAATTCAGATTTTCACTTCCCCTAGGCCTATAAATAGGGAAGTTCTCTAAGCTTGTAAACACACCCCAAGGGGGGGAGCTCTCAAGCACTTCTCTAGAGCTCCCTTCCCTTCTCTCCCTCAAATTCTCTTAGTTTCCCTTTGTAGTTCTCAATTGTTGTAATGAGATCATTCTACTAAATTTTCTTTCTTCTAAATTCTCAAACAATTCTCCCATCCTTCATCAAATTCTCTAAACTACTCAAACACTTTCTCCTCCCTTCTCCAAATTTCCCAAACACATTTCCCTTATCTTCCAAACATCTCCATGTCTCAAACACTTCACAAACACCTTTCTTTCCGTTCCAAAGTTCTCAAACATTCTCCAATTTTCCAAACACTTTCTCTTCCAAAATCCACAAAGTTCCCAAACACCACTTTCCTTACTCTTCCAATATTCTCTTCTTCAAGTCTCCATGTTCTTCAAACACTTCTCCACATTCCTTCATCAAATTCTCCAAATTTCTCAAACACATCTCTCTTCTCTTCTTCTAATCCTCAAAGCTCTCAAACACTTTCTTCTCCCTTCTCTTCTTCTAAATTCTCCAAACACTTCTCTATTCTCCTTCAAAGTTCTCCATGCTCTCAAACATGTCCCAAACACTTTCTCTTCCAAATTCCCAATGTTCTCAAACCTTCTCTTCCAAAATCCTCCAAGTTTCCAAACACTTTCTTCATCAAATTCTCCAAACACTTTCTCAAACAATTCTCTACTTCTACTTTCTTCTCCAAAAAGCCTCCATGTCCTTAACCACTTTTCCCAAACACTTCTCCTTTCTTCCTCAAATGCTCTCTTTAATGTTCTCCAAGTTGTAATTTATTTTTCTTAATGTACATTCTTTCTTCTTGTTTTGTTTCTTTTGTTTTCATTTATGTTTTGTAGGAAAACTGAGTTGGATCATTCAATCACCAATCCCTGTGGAATCGACCTCGCACTTACATATGCTAAACTACCAACGGCTCGTGCACTTGCGAGTATCACAAGTTGAGGATGCAACTGAATCCACTTTGGTGCAGCTGTATCTACGCAACAAGTTTTTGGCGCCGTTGCCGGGGATCGGTAACATTGTTTGATTCTATTTGGCTTTCCTACTTTAATTTTTTTTTTTTCTTAACTGGACAATTTCAAGTTTAAAAGTTAATGACGTTAATGGACAAGTTGTGTTTGTAGTCCAACAGAAAAGGACAATTGCCTGACAAGCAAGAGAACTGGGTTTGAGTCCCAGCTTACACAACACAAAAAAAAGGTTCAAGTAGCATGTTGATTATTTCTAGTTTATGGTTTCATTCACTTGCTCTTAATTAAATATCTTGTTCAAGTTTACATAAACA
Source organism: Prunus avium (assembly GCF_965620075.1). Classification (NCBI taxonomy): domain Eukaryota; kingdom Viridiplantae; phylum Streptophyta; class Magnoliopsida; order Rosales; family Rosaceae; genus Prunus; species Prunus avium. Next base: position 2,418,378 of record NC_142291.1, read on the forward strand.
CCATATGACTCTTGGACTGATTAGTGAATGAATGGGTAGATATTGAAGACAAACACCATGTTTAAATTCTACTTGGTTCTCTATTGTTCTTCTTGTTCTTAATGGGTTCGGAATTTGTGTTTAGACTAAACACCATAGCTAAATGCTTTTTCTGAATACTTGATTAAAACCACACACCATATGGATAATCATATTCGAGAAAGAACGAACTTCATAAGCTAGTTTGTTTACTTTGCTACTTGTTACTTTGAAGCATGAAATTGGACGTGTGTTGATTTTCCTTTCAATTTTAGTTTTTATTTCCTAATCCTTTAATTCTGTTTCAAGTTTTCTGTGTTTGTTTTAGCAAGTAATGTCAGCTTAATAAAAATGGAGAGAGATGGTAACTTCAATCATAAAGATAGGGAGTGTGGAGTAGTGGGAGAAGTCGCGACCTCCAAATGCATCATGCTCGACCTAATCGCTTCAAGGGGGAGTATTCCAATCCTTTCTCTTTAGTTGTTTTGTTATTACTTCAGTAATTTTAATTTTCTATTTCTTTTATTAAAAAAAATTTAAAAAGATTTTTTATATTAGCTGACTCGTGGTAACTCCAGTGAGCGTCTCCGTCAATACAGTGTCTAGGAGTTCTTTAGGCGACACCTTCGGTGTCTAAGAAGTTTGGGTTTTAAGTGGGACCTTTGTGACCCCTCCAACCTTCCCGGATCCCCTGGCTGTGTTTTCTGAGGCCCTTAACTGGTCATCCATGAGTTGCTTGTATATTTGTGTGTTTTTTTTCAAAAAAAAAAAACAAAAAAAAAACAAAAATAAAAAAATAAAAAATAAAAAAATTAAAAAATTAAAAAGTTTTTAAAAAAATTGAAATTTGAGTTTTTATTTAATTTTCCTTGTAAATTGCAATTTGGAACTTCTTTGTTGTTTTTTTTTTCTTTGTGTGGTCAGTTAGTTGTAAATAATAATAAATTAAAAAAAAAAATCAATTTGGAAGTTCTTTGTTTTCTTTTATGTTCTTTTTTTTGTTTTGTTAGGTTAGTTTATTTATTTACGTGGTGTGGTTAGTTAGTTTATTTCTGAGTGTTAAAAACACATTTTTATTTCATTTCAAACATTACAAACAAAGAAAAAAAAAAGTAAAACAAAAAAAAAACAAAAAAAACATTCAAGTAAATTAAAAATAAAAACAACTTCTTCATCTTCATCTTCATCTTCATCTTCATGGCATGCCTCTATTGTCTCTTACTTGCAGAATCTGCAGCAGCTCCACATGGTCCTCATTTTTTCTCTGCAGTGCTTCCACGTGCTGATTGGCACAGTAGAGCCGCTTCTGCAAGTCCGCCACCATAGCCTTCAAGGAAGTTATTTCCTCGCTCATCGCGGCACACTCCCGTGTTCTCGCCAGCAATCGCATACCCAAATTGGTAGCCGAGACGGCATGGAGAACAGTTAAATTATTGGACTCCTCCACCGCTGCTTTGTCAGACCTCTGTGCCACATGCAGATGATCTGTCGATGTGAGCTTGCTGCCAATCATGCCTCCAAGCAGCGCTGCTCTGTTCGGCATTGCTTCAGAAAAGTTCGGTATTACCTCAGCAAAGTTTGAGGCCGTACCGTGATGATATGTGGAGTTTGGGAAGACATGGTTTTGAGGAGCCCTTATCTGCGCATTCGGTGGTGCAAGGGACAGTTCAAGGCTAAGATCATCAAGGTGAGTGCATGAGGATGCCATTGTTTTGTTTTTGGATTTTTTGATGTTTTCTCTAAATTTGCAGGAAGAAATGCGGGGTGCTCTTCTACTTCACCGAGATGAGTTTAAATAGACTTATGCAGATGAGGGAGCCGAAAGCACTTCGGATCTCGAGGGTGCTATCCTGTGCTCTTTTCTCTCGGATCCCTTCATTTCTGGCGCAAATTGCGAGCACGTTTTTTTTTTAAAAGGGAGCATGTCTACACTTTCACTTACTTTTGCCTCCCTGTTTTCTGATGTTTGTGTTTTTGCTTTTTCAGTTTTTATTTTATTTTATTTTATTTTATTTTATTTTCAATTATTTTCTTCTTGTTTGACTGGTTTCTTAATAATGTAGTTGGAAGAAGAGACAAAATTAAAGATGCGTCTTGGACACCTGGTGCAAGAATCCCAACTCTTCTTTTAAATTATTGTTTGAATTGCGTGTTTATTTCAGTTTATTTATTTATTTATTTATTTTGTTTTTTATTTAATTAGGTAGTATAATTTAAAACTCATAGGATATTCTTTGAAGGAGCTAAATTTTTGGTAACTCCAGTGAGCAACCGCAGTCTATACAGTGTCTAGGAGTTCTTTAAGGCGACACCTTCGGTGTCTAAGAAGTTAGGGTTTTAAGCGGGACCATTGTGACCCCTCCAACCTTCCCGGAACCCCTGGCTGTGTTTTCTGAGGCCCTTAACTGGTCATCCTTAAGTTTTTCTCTTAAAAGAAGAAGCAGTTATTTGTGTATTTACTTAACTAAAAATAAAAAATAAAAAAAAATAAAAATCTTGTTTGGGTCTTCGTGTTTTTGTTTGATTGTCGTTCTTTACATTTAGGGTCAATCGTTTCTTTGAGATAGCTAACGTTTTTATTTCCCAATTAAAGAAAAAAAAAACACACATACACTTTAAAATTAAATAATAAATAAAAACTGAAATCATTTCTTCTTGGCGCTCGGTGTCTCGACCATAGGAGCTTTGAGTTTGGCCCTCTGGTTGTCCTCTTCCGGGGCTTCACGCACAGCCTCTTGGGGCTCATCACTTGAGCTCCCAAAGATCGCAATCTTAGCTTGAGCGTAACTACTCTCGCGATCCGCTTGCTTGCGTTTACCCGGTCGGTCTAGGTCCTCCAGTTGCTTTCTCATGTCGCGAGAGTACAACTCTACCATCTTTGATAGATTTTTATTCTCGTCTCGCAATACTTCTAGCTGGTGTCGATTCACCTCCACAATCCTTGACCTCTCCCTTTTCAAGCTTTTTATAGCACTCTGACAGTCTTCAACCAAACTTCGCTCCGCCGCCAACTGAGCTTTAAGCACCTCTACCTCATGGGACTTCGCAAGTAGGCGATGACCCAAACTTGCGACACATGCTGTACTCTGCACGCTCAGTGCCAGGGCATCACTCGTGACCCGGTTGTCATCCCTTGTCCCGAACACACGTATATCTTTGGGAGTCACTAAATTTCTGCAAACTCCAATGGCAACATCGTTGTCCAGGAGTATTGAGTCATTGACAGTCACAGGCCCCCGTGCGGAGGCAAAGTAGGGCATCCATACTGGTGCTACTGCTTGGCCTCGTGTCTGAGTCGGTGGAGCTAGGTTGAGATCTAACGAAAAGGGGTAGGAAGAAGCCATTTGATTTCTCACTTTTTTTTCTTTTTCTTGCTTCTTTTCTCTTTTGTGTTTCTGAGTTTGTGTGTTTTTTTGTTTTTTGTTTTTTTCCCTTCTTTTTCCTTCTTATAGATGTAGTCTTTGACAAACAAACCCTAGCCGTTGCAGCGTCTAAGCGTTTTCTGAATATCCAGCGTTCCTCGAGTCCCACAACCTTCTCACTTTCCAACCGTTTCCAACTCATTTGTCACGACTTGCTTTGTCTGAACGGACGCGTTCAGCAAAGTCGTCGCGCCTTTCCATGAGCCCGTAATTTTCGCTTGTGGATCTGCGGCGCCTCTATGCGTCGACACGTGGCTCCTGCTTTCTGCCCGTGACTATCCATGAAACGACATCAGGGACCACATTCCCTCTTTTTAGAAATCCCGCTTTGCGCTCATAATTCACGTTTTATCTTTTTAAGAAAAAAAATTAAATTTAAACGTGTGGGCTTCAGATTTCATGTTGGGTCGGGTTTTACCGTTGTTGGGTTAATTTCATTTTGGGTTGGGCTTTCAATTGTTTGGGTTTCAGTTTGTGTAAGACTATCTGTTAGGGCTTACTGTTTTGAGTGTTTTACTGTTTCGTGTTTTTTTATTTATTTATTTAATTTTATTTTATTTGATTGTTTGTTTTGTAATTTTTATTTTGTAATTGTTTTATTTTATTTTTGTATGTTTTGTGATTTTTATTTGCTTTAATACCCTTCATTTGTTGTTATGACATTGGTTGTGGCTAATTTTTAAACATTGAGGACAATGTTCATTTCTAGGTTTGGGGGTATTGGAGTTTAGCAAGTAAATTTGGTTTTTCTTAAAATTAAAAAAAATAATAATTGAAAAAAAAAAATTATTTATTTTTTTGCTTGTTTTTATTTTAAGTATTGTTTTGTTTTGTTTTTGTTTTGAGTCACTTTCCGAACACTTATGATGAGATAGTGATAAATGTTTGGATGACTTAAATAAAAATTGGATTTCATTTTATTTTAGTGTTTTTTTTTTCTTTATTAAAAAATAAAAAAAAATTTGGCATTGTTCTAGCATGATATGTTTGAAACCTTCTTTACACTTGCCATTTGTTTCATAATTTTCCAATTAAAGGATTTGCATGACCCAAAGAATTGTATCAAGCACAAATTAGACTTATATAACCATATAAAGTGAGCTTTTGAGCCTTGTACTTCAATTCATGAGTGTTATATACATACTCTTATTTTCTTGTCATCAAAGTTGTTGTTTGATCTCATTATTTATTGATTTGGTTGAACACTTAAAAGTCATTCATTCTTATGCAATTTGACTTCACGACATTTAAGAAGTGATATTAAGGCCCTCTTTGGATCGTTTGTGCCTTTCAAGCTAACCTTATGCATGCTTAAGCATGATTTTCCATTGTTAACCATTTTGAGCCTACATGTAAACCTTTTCTTTCATTTAACCAATTATATTTCCTCGCCTTAGCCTGAAAAACAAATATTTACCTTTCTAAGGAACTCATGAGCTTTAATTGGGATGTGTTTTTCATACTAAGTTTGGGAATTTCGAAGAAAAAAAAAATCACACAATTGGTGAAAGAAAAGAGAAAAGTTGTGATTAAGTGGTGGTTGAATGAAATTTCATTTTTGGGCCTTCAAAATAAATTGGTGGTTGTTCAGGAAAGGAGTGAATCAATGTAAATGAAGGGTATAAGGAGTTTTGATCAGGTAAAAGAAAAAAATCTAATCGTGATGATTCGAAGTCTTGTAAACAATTATTTTATGCTCTTGCATTGCGAGTTCCTTGGACTTTGTATTATCCATATCTTTCATTTCTTACTCACCTTACTCCCTTGGCCCAATTACAACCTTTACTAAAGACCTAAATTGATCTTAAATGTCATGTGGTTGAATTGCATTCATTTTCTGCTTTTAAGTGTTTGGCATCCTTCTTGAGATCATATTAATGCAAGTTCTTCATCTTTCTATTTTGAGTTAAGTCTTTATGGTTTAACTCTAATCTCATGTTTATAACTGAGTGTTGCATTATAGCCCTCTTCTGAGTGATTCATTTGTGAGAGGACAACTTTGGTGAGATTTGAAGTTGAACTTGTGCTTTGTATGATTTTTGAAATTGTGTGAAAACTAAGATTGGGGAATTTGTTGCATTTGGCTATCACACTACTACACTTTGAGCATATTATGTTTTGAACTTTGCCGCTTTGTGAATAATGTCTAAAATTGAGTTTTTATTGTTAAAAACTTTTGAGTCATGTGCATGAGTCATTTCTCTTCAGAAAATGTTCAGGAAGATTGTTTTGAGTCTTACTTTTGTTTTGTTTTTATTTATTTATTTTATTTATTTATTTTTTGGTTTTTGGTTTTATTTTTGTTTGTATAATTATTTTTATTTTTATTTTGCTTAAAGACTAACAAATCTAATAAGTTTTCTAACCATTTTGTTTTGTAGAGTTAGAAAAACGTTTGTGGGTATCGTATCTGTTAAACCCTCAGGAGACACAACTCCTCCTACTAGGGATGCCTAAGAGGTTTAAAGGCTTGTTGCATACGCTAAATGCAATCGAGTTACCTACGAAAGTGGTTTAATTAACTTCTTGTTTGTTTTTATCTTTGTTTTCCTTTTGTTTTGCTCGAGGACTAGCAAAATCTAGGTTTGGGGGTATTTGATCGGTGCATAAATTACATATCATTTTGTACCCTTTTAACTTATGATTTGGTTATGTTTTTGAGTTAAACTTGTGCTTTTAATCCTTTTTGTGTTTATCTTTCAGTTCATTGAGCTTTAGGTAATAATGATGGCTTTAGAGAGCATAATTCATGCAATTCAAGCATGTTAAGGCCTAATTTGGATGAATGGATGAAGAGCTTAAAGACAAACTCATTTTGGCTACAGCCCCCTGCCAGTCCAGTTCCATAGGTCATATTGCAAGCTTTGTTTCAACAACCTACATAGCTCGAATGAGCCCACATTCTTCATGAACGTTGTTCCAATGGGTGTGTACTATAACATATCCAAAATTCAGCCCCATTGGATAAATCTGGAGTCCGTTACCTAGCAAACACAGAACCATGCTCAGGATGGATCTTATCAGCGCGGAAAGTGAGTTAGCAATTTGTTTCGTCCTTAACTTCTTCCTCCGACCTTGGATTGGCCCAAATAACATATGGCTGGAAAGAAGACATTCTGAACTTCAATTTCGAGTGCTTCAAGTCCTAATTTGATTAAGAGAAGCCCAAGTTGTAAGCCCTTGAAGTTGCTGGTCATGCTGACCTCAGCATGTGCTGGTTGGATGCTTGGTCATGGTGAGCTAGGTATGAGCTATCATTTCTGGTTGGAAGCTTGGTCATGGTGACATGAAGATGAGCTAGGGCTGCTGGTGGGATCTATTGGTGAAGTGCATCAACCAATTCAAGATTTTCTAATACAAGTGCATCACCCAATTTAGATTTTCTAATACAAGTGCATCAACCATTTCAGATTTTATAAAACAAGTGTTGTATGCATTAGCCATATTGAATTCAGATTTTCACTTCCCCTAGGCCTATAAATAGGGAAGTTCTCTAAGCTTGTAAACACACCCCAAGGGGGGGAGCTCTCAAGCACTTCTCTAGAGCTCCCTTCCCTTCTCTCCCTCAAATTCTCTTAGTTTCCCTTTGTAGTTCTCAATTGTTGTAATGAGATCATTCTACTAAATTTTCTTTCTTCTAAATTCTCAAACAATTCTCCCATCCTTCATCAAATTCTCTAAACTACTCAAACACTTTCTCCTCCCTTCTCCAAATTTCCCAAACACATTTCCCTTATCTTCCAAACATCTCCATGTCTCAAACACTTCACAAACACCTTTCTTTCCGTTCCAAAGTTCTCAAACATTCTCCAATTTTCCAAACACTTTCTCTTCCAAAATCCACAAAGTTCCCAAACACCACTTTCCTTACTCTTCCAATATTCTCTTCTTCAAGTCTCCATGTTCTTCAAACACTTCTCCACATTCCTTCATCAAATTCTCCAAATTTCTCAAACACATCTCTCTTCTCTTCTTCTAATCCTCAAAGCTCTCAAACACTTTCTTCTCCCTTCTCTTCTTCTAAATTCTCCAAACACTTCTCTATTCTCCTTCAAAGTTCTCCATGCTCTCAAACATGTCCCAAACACTTTCTCTTCCAAATTCCCAATGTTCTCAAACCTTCTCTTCCAAAATCCTCCAAGTTTCCAAACACTTTCTTCATCAAATTCTCCAAACACTTTCTCAAACAATTCTCTACTTCTACTTTCTTCTCCAAAAAGCCTCCATGTCCTTAACCACTTTTCCCAAACACTTCTCCTTTCTTCCTCAAATGCTCTCTTTAATGTTCTCCAAGTTGTAATTTATTTTTCTTAATGTACATTCTTTCTTCTTGTTTTGTTTCTTTTGTTTTCATTTATGTTTTGTAGGAAAACTGAGTTGGATCATTCAATCACCAATCCCTGTGGAATCGACCTCGCACTTACATATGCTAAACTACCAACGGCTCGTGCACTTGCGAGTATCACAAGTTGAGGATGCAACTGAATCCACTTTGGTGCAGCTGTATCTACGCAACACAAGGCAAAGGCAAGGCAAGGTTTGTCACTATTCACATGAATAGTGGTAGCTCTTGCCTTTTTTTTTTTTCCCACCTCGAAGGGCAAGAGCAATTACTATTCATTTTAATTTATTTTCTATTTTTTATACTTAAACCATTAATTTTGGTGTGGGAAGAGAAAAATATGACTTGGTATTTATATATAACAAAAATTCTGAAAATTTTGGTTATTTTATTTTGATTTTTTTCGTTGCTAACGTCATCAATGACGTCAGCAAACCTAGGCAAGATTTGCCTTTGGACATGCCCAGGTGTGTGGACCCCATCAACTGCCCCGTCTTGACGTTGCACACTGAAGCCAAATGCTGGGCCTAGGCCCCCTCCTGTCCGAGCAAAAGAGCAGCGCTGGAGGTGCTCTAAGAAGGAGAGAAACTCTTATGTAGTGGGGATAACACTTTTTGCTACTCCCATTATAAGTAAGTTTTTTTTACTTAGAATGAGGTGTTATTAGAGTATAAATCTCTTACCACTGAACTATGAACCGGTTGGCAATGAGGCTTCAAGAGTTAAATTTGTCATTTAAAGAAATTCTATTGATGATATCAACAATTTTTAGTTGGAAAATCAACATATATCTATTGTAATTTTCAAAATATCAAGTGGTTTGGTTAAAATACGAAAAAATCTCAAGATATTAATATAAGTCTACTACTTGCTCCTTGTTTTGGAAGGAAATATATGTGCAAAAGTAATTTATAAAAAACATAAAAAGAAAAACTTATACACATGGGAATAACGGAAGTATTTTCGTTAATATAGAGAACCTATAAAACAACTTAAACAAAGAGTTTTCTTATTTCGTTATTAATTTTTCTTCTTGTTGTAGTCCGAACCCAGTTTGTCAAACCCTTCGTCGCCTCAAACTCTCTCTCAATCTCTAGACATGGTGGCCTCGTCCTCATCGTTGTCCGTGTACTCCTCGGACTCCTCGTCGTCTTCGTCTGCGTCTCGCCGCCGACATCGTCGCCACCAACGTAGTCGCCGAGGCAAAGACAAAGATAAAGACAGAGATGCCCTGAAGATCCGTAAAAAGACCATTCGCTCCCACACTAAACGACGTCGCAGACACCGCCACCACTCCTCGTCTGATTCTTACTCTTCCTCCTCTCCTTCGGACTATTCCAGGTCTCCAAAAATTTAGAAAATGCTTTTGTTTTATATATATTTTTCTGGGCTGAGATGTTATATTTGTGATTTCTGGTGGCTTTTATTTCCTTTTCAATTTTGTCCCCTGTTTGATTGTGGATTAATCTTTGGAAGGGGTAGGAGGTTTTAGGGTTTTGAATTCTGACTAATTTTGAGTAACCCCGATTGGGGTTTATTCGGTGTTTAACATGGATGTGTAATTTATTGCAATTTAGTGCGTTGTGTAGTTTTTGTAGCTAACATTGTAAAGTTTCGAAAGGACCCAACTGGGGAAAATTAGCTTGTTTTCAGCTCAAAGTTAAGTTCTCTCGTTTTTTTCATTATATATATATAAAACATGTATGTCTCAGTTTATTCAAATCGATTATGAATTAAATTGTAGCATGGGTTTCGATCGGGAAGCTTAAGTTTTCAAAGAATAAGTAGTGGATTGTATTGAGGAAGTATGGACCTTGTGAGGTGCGTCAAACAGTATAACTGATAAGGACTAGATGCTAATGGAGCAAACATTTGGGTTTCTGAAGTGATTTGCATGTTTTGTTATGGGTTTTTCTGCTTTTTAGAAATTTAATTTGAAATGATTCTGTTACTGGGCAATGTGGTTTAGATGCAAGTTAGAAGATGTTCATAGGCTACTGCTCGATGGCTGTTTTTTTTAACATCCTTTGTTTATTGTTTATTGTCACAGTGATAGTTCTTCGGACAGTGAGCGTGAAACATCTAGTCAGTCAAAGAAGCGCAAGAAGAGTGACAGACAGAAGAAGGTGGGTGTTTGGCAATTCTTTACGACATAACGTTACATTTTCTGCTTGTGCCTTGTCTCATTCAATTACTCCTTTCCCCTCTAGAGCAAGGAAAAGGACCAGAGCAAGAGTCATCGCCGTAAACATCATAGGAGTAAACTCAAAGAGGTAGGCCAGTATGCTTTCTGTAGCTCTCTTGGCTTGATATGATTTTTTTGTTAGACTTTGTGTTAAGGCTGTTAATTCATTGTCCTTTCTAGACTTTGGCTTAAACAACATATTCATTGGAAACTCTGTGGCATTTGCTTGAATTGTTATACATGAATCGTGCTCAGATGCCAGACAGTAATAAACAATGTTAGAGAGTAAGAAAAGAAGTGGAAGTTGATTCATTGTTCAGTTAAAATTTGTGATTAGTTGATTCATTGTCTTTTCCAGACCATGGCTTAACTAAGATATATGTTGGCAACTCTATTGTGTTTGTTAATATTGTTATGGGTGCATCTTGATCCAGATTCGGAAAGTGAAATTTTTTTAGCATGACTAAAAAAAGTTAGAAAGATGCGCAATGGATATATTTTTCGTTTTTTTCAAACTTATGCATTTATGCTAGTTAAACTATGACACATACAGTTGACCAAAAAAAGACCATGACACATACACATGCACAATTTCTTGCATTCACAATGTTTTACATTGGATGCATATGATTTTATATACATCAATTGCTGAGGTGCTTATAGTACTTTCTGCCTGTTTTATGGATTGGCTCTTCGAAATTGGAGCTGGGGTCTGTGGCATGATGACTGGATGCTTGATTGGCTTGCCTGGATATTGTTTCTGGGTTGTGTTTTTCCTGGTAATGGGAGCCATATATAGAAGCAGCAGAATGAGAGAAATAGCAGCCCTGTTCAGCTTTCCAAGGTTTTCATTTAACTCTTGATAATTACATTCTCAACTTTTTCTGTATGTTTCATTTTGTGAAATAACATTCTGCTTTCTACAGTTCTTAGGGCGTGACAAAGATGATGGAGTTCGTCGTAGTGCTGTCTCTGGCAAAAAGGTAAGCATTTTTTTTGGGTAATATATATCTTGACTGTTTGCAAAGATTTATAAGAGATGTTAGGGGCATCTGCGACCATCTATCCTCCCTTGTGCTGGCTAGATTAAAAAAAAAAAGAAATTTTGTTCTTTGGTGTTGCAGATTCTATTGAAACTTGAGAAGACAAAGGAGGACAAAGCGGCTGAAAACAAAAGGAATGAACTGCTGAAGTTCTTAAATGCTAGTTTTGATTGATGTTGTGGAGTCCATGGAATCAACAAGTGAATGAAGGAAGTTGAGTTCCAGCTGCTTGCTTATCTTAAAGATTTTGAAGGATTTTCCATGAGGTCCAAGTTTAGTGTGGAGTCACATTTTATACTTGTGTTTCTGTTACCGGTGATGAATTTAAAACATTGTTAAATTAGAGTCATGGGCTAATTACCTTTGATTTGGGCGTTGTATTTTATTGAATTGGTACTGCCATTGCATATTAACTTATATCAAGGATTCACCATTAAGTTTTTAAGATGGTCAGTATGGCGAACTTGTTAACTCCCTTTCTTAACATTTTTAGCATTTCTTGTCCATGCTTATATTCTAGCACATAGGTCTTCTTGGAAACCTATTCTCTGTGAAAATTGTTTCCAGGATTACATTTGTGCGTAAATCAAAATAAAAATCCTTTCTGCTTGAACCTTCTCCTTAAAACCCATGGAGATGTGTTCCAATGTTTATTGGATAACATTTTGTTTTCTTAACCCATTTCAATATTTTGATTTTTGCCTTTCACCTGGAATGTTTTGTTGCTGTTACGATGATCTTTTATTTATTTATTGGCCGTTGATAATTTTTCTAGTGATTTTATATCAGTAAGCACGTACAAATATTTGGATCCCAATTTCTAGCTCGGATTGAAAAAATTAAAAAGAAAGTGAAAAAATGAGGTTCTTGGTTCAACTGTATTAGTTCATATTGAGGTATGCATATTAATCTTTGACATACCGTTTCTGTTTGTTATTCAATTTAATGTTATTGATGTTGTTTTTGAAATCCATTCTGTTTCTTGAGATGTGATTGATTTATGTATTTTGTTCTGTACTGTTCAAAGTTCTGCTATTACACTGTTATTGCTCGACTATTAGTGCACCAATGTTAATAGACTGTTTTTGCACATAATTTGAGATTGAAAAGCACCTAACGTGGCTTAATATCCTGTAACTATTTGCGGTGCCAGACTTGTAAATTCGTCTGGGTTTTGATAATGAAACAGGCTGGGCTTCAGTTAATGGCATTGTTGTAGTTTATTATTGGTGTTTTGAGTGTTGTTCTGGTTTTGAAAATGGGCTTTGGGTTTTCAATTGAATTTCTAGAGAGTTTGGTTTTCTATTATTTAGACCCTACTATTGGGCCTATAACTCAAGCCCCCTTTATGGTAAGGGTTTTTGCATTTCTCTTTCGTGTTAAATTGGTGATTCCGTAACATTTTTCGTTAGGTTGAATCACGTGCTCTAACTTTTAGTAGTAAATTGGACTTTTACACTAAATTTTAATTACTTTATTACTATTTTCATACAAATTGATTATTTTTACCATAAAATTGATCGCAATATTAACGGAGTTTGACGGTGGAATCAATTTGACACAACTTAAAATGGAACTCAGGGACCATTTTGGTTAAAAAAAATTTATTTTAAATTTTAGACACACCAATGGTGTTTATACTGTTTTAGCTTAATTATTTGTTTGCCACTTGAAACTTAATTATAGTCTCACTTTGCCCTACTAAACTCAATTAGCAATCTTATACACAGTATTATCATCAATCTGTACTTGAATGTTCCCTTTGCTCATTACCGATATACTTGAATTATCTCCTAACTTCACATGCTCTCTAAAATCTTCATTTAAATCAAAGAATAGAGATTTGTTACCACTCATATGATTGCTACACCCAGAATTCAGGTACCAAACAGCGGGTTTTAGTTTCTTCTCCTCAATGCAAGCCATCAAAAGTACTTCTGATTCGGCATAATTAGATTCTTCCTTTCCAGCAGATTCTGGGCACTCATACTGATAACAATATTTGTGGCAAATGGCGGAGCTAGGAATTCTATCAAGGAGAGTCAACTTTAAATAGCTTTATAATTACAAAGAACTTAGTTTTGATAGGAAAATATATATAAGAATTCATTATAATAATTAAATTTCAATATCACAAATTTAATATCTTAGTAAGTATAACCCAAATTCTAGCAACCTAGAAATAATGAAAGAGTATCAAAAGTTGATTTTAGATAGAATAAGAAAATCAAATAAAATCCATGACACACACATATAAATGACGTATGAAGACATGAAAAAAAATATAGATCATATTCAATGTTATAAAACTAAAGAGATTGTGGAGAGAATATAGAGAAATTAAGCTGTAATAGAAATCTGATGTTTTATCGAATCTTTGTTCTGTGTATTACATTGAAGGGAGGAAGTCCACTTATAGGCAAAGTCTCTTGGCTTCCTGTGGATGTGCAATCATGTCTTCCAATATGTGGATTCCACTTCCACAACACTTTCATCATGATATTCTTCATTATTTCCAAATATGTGGGCTCCACTCAAGACTTTACAACACTCTCCCTTGGAGACCACCATGTATGAAATATGCCTCATTAAAAACCTTGCCAGTAAAACCCAGTGGGACAAAAATTGGTCGAAGAGAAAAAGAGTATATAACCATGTGTAACATAAAATTCTGTGTATATTGACACACGTGCGACACTGCCTCGTTAAAACCTTGCCAGGAAAAACCTAATGGGATAAAAACTTGGACGAAGGAAAAAGAGTACAATGTGTGAAGGTCTTTATTGACAGCACGCTCCTCCTGATGCTTGGCAAAATATCTTTAAGCCATACTGTTGATCATCTTTCTGAATATCATAGTTGACACTGCTTTTGTGAATTAATCTTGTAATATTGTTGGATGCTCCCCTTGAAGAATATCCCCCTTGAAATCTTCATGACTAACTTTTTCCAGTAAGCGATCATAGAAATTTTCAGAGTCTGCGTATCCAACAAAATCTGGACTATTTGTAAGTTCACTTGAAAAGAATATGCTCGTATATGGTGTTATAAGGAGATAGCATCAAATATGCCACACATCATCCCAAAGTGGTGGTGATGGAGCTGAGCTCTATCTGAAAAATATAATATCCAGTCCAGTATACTTCCAGAAAATTATTTAAGTGCCCAACGGATAATCCACATAAAAATACTTCAATATCTTCTTAGTATAAGCAAGAATCTCGTTGGCATAATGCTCGATCTTGAGGCCGGGACAAATATTTCTTGAACTCTTCAAGAGTTTTAATGTGTTGCAAACATATTATAATAAATGTACTCACTGAGGCAATTTATGCATATTAGTATTGAGTACAGATTTTGTGCTTCAGGCACATGTCCTTTAGGGACTTGCTTCATGCAATTACAATCCTTTCAGGGATTTTGTTTAAGGGATTAAACTTTATAACGCATTATATAGCTTTAACCCAGCAATTTGTTCTGTTTGTACATCTTTAGGGAATCGCTTCTGATAATATGCTCTGTTCATTTAATAACCCTTAAAGATAATATGTTGGTCTCCATAAATGTGCAATAAGAAGGCACAATTGCATCTATAAATGTGGAGAAACTCTTCCTTGTTTCTGCCAGAAACATTGTGTCATACAAAGTGGGTATTCCCTTTTATTCCAAACACCCAAGTATAACTTTCAGTATTAACATCTTTTGGGGTTCATACTATGAGTTTGTTCTTTCACGTTCATTCTCATCTATAATGGAATTGCCTCTTTCCATTTTGGCCAATGATATTGTTGACATTTAATAATAGAAAGTGGTTCCAATCAACACAACCCATTGATGATTTGAGTAGCTACTCCAAAACCAAAAATTGTCATTCATCAATTCATGACCCCACCATTCTCATGTGCATGAGCATGCATCAATTATAAGCATTTCTTTGCTTTTGGGTACCCAAGCCACTTCAGGGGGGCTTTTATTATGTGAGAATGTGGCTTATAACCTCCAATGGAGCGTTATTTTACAGTAGGGCGTGGATAATCTCCATTTAGGGAGTTGGAACATTTAGAACGCATATATATGTCATGTTGCAGGCATGCCACAGATTAATACATACATGTCAATTAATTGTCCTTCTGGGACTTTAAACCATATAACTTGCTACGCATTAGGTGTGCACCATATTAATATTGACATGTTAATAGATTATCCTTCCGGGACTTCAATCCATATCATTTTCTACGCAATAGGCGTGCATATTGATCACTGCTATACCCATGTTCCGTTCTTAGGAGACTTTAATCTATGCAATGTATTATCAATGTATCCAACTTGCAATCTGTGAAATTTGCATTAATAATTCATGGATACATATCAGAGTGATACAAGCCATTCTTCTGTAATGGTCATAATACAAGTCGTTCTTTTGGAATGATCTATGATGCAAGTCATTCTTCTGGAATGATCTATAATGCAAGTCATTCTTCTGAAATGGTCCTTTGCATGACGTTCTTCTGGAACGGCCTTATCTCACCATTTGGTTACCTTTAAGGATGTAGTACAAAATATCAAAATAAGAGTACAAGCATGAAATAACACAAGTATTGCTTACATCCTTAGGTGGGAGAAACTTTGCTCAAATATCATTCAAGCTTGTGTCGGCTCAACAAACATAATTAATGTTACTCCTGTTGATCTAGTTATATCTTGCAACACCAAAACTCACAATTCTTGTCTCTGTCAAAAAAAAATAACCCTCGGTGTTAGGATCACTACATGGATTCTTTCTTCAAATGTTCATTCTAAAGAAATAAAACCCCTTATGAATAGAGAGTTATAAAAAGAAAGAAAAGATACAAAGAATTGTGATATTGATTGCAAGGTAGGTAAGCAATCAGGGAAGGAAACTGGTGATGTAACAAACAACAAACTCTCATTTCTCCTAGCATAGAAGAACTTCAGGAGATTAGAGCATGTGGTCGTCCTTACAGCTCCCCGACATTGCCGAAATGTGATCAGGGATAGTCTCTCTTCCTGAATGGATGATCAGAGATAATTTCGCTTCTCAAGCACATCGAGCGCTCACTGATAGAAAAAACAAGTGGATATTGCATCACTAGATATGGAGAAGTTGGAGAAAACTAGATGTCTTCTGCAAAAAAAAATTCGTTAGTAACATATTTATACACAAATTAGAGGAATAGGTAGATTCGATGAATTTCAAATTAACTGCAGAAATTTGAGAGGTTCTCTGGGTGCTTTTGAAAAAGTAGCTCCATGAAATATGCAAAGCAAGATTAGCTTTGACGAAAATAATCCTTGAAAACGTTGAAAGTGCTGACAGACATTAATGGAGGCCGTGTGAAGTTTTGGAAGCTGGGAAAGGAAAAGAGAATATAGGGATCTGAGAAGATATTGGGATCCTGGAAACGTTGCCATATTTCCGTCTATAGATATTGCCTTTGCAAGACTTGATTGGAGTAACTGTGTTTCAACTCAACTTCCTTTCATTTTTTTTGAAAATTCAGCTTTTTAAAGACTTTCCTCAAAACCTTCTTAAAATGTCTTCTAGAACATAATGGAATTTTATATATTTTACAGATCCTGCTCCTTCCTTGCAGGTGAAAAGAATCTATTTGTTGTATGCTCCTTTTCTCTTATAATAATTGCGCAATTTCTTAAACTTGCACCTGTGGTTTTCACGTCTTTTCAAAATGACGATTTGGAACCTTGTGCCTTATAGGTTCAAATAACCACATCAAATCTCTCAAATTACATATTTCATGCATGTGAGTCCGAAACTTCTGGCCCGGGCTAAAACACGACCTAAGAATTTATTTGCCCTTTTCAAATGGGCATGAAATATAAATTGAGTAAAAGCCATGATAATATTGCAATATAGTAATGAAGAGCATTAACTACTATATACCCAAAACTTCAGGCTCGGGATCTCTCATATATTTGGATCCATAGGCTTCCGGCCCATATCATATAAAATAACAAAATATGTGGGGAGCCTCAATTCATCATTTGAGGTTTATCCTAATATTATCCATTTCACGGTGTATTCTTAACAACCGGAATTCACAAAATATATTTCTTCCTTGAGGTGTCGATTGTAACAGAATCGATCTTTATTAAATTCATCATTTTCTTATGCCAAAGAAAAATGTGGTGTTCCACAATTTGCAATAATACCTCAAGGGTTGTCCATTTAACTGTTGGAACTTCAGGTTCTCAATATTGTCAAATTTTGAACTTCAGGCCAAAATCTCATATTTTCATGGCATGGACATTTTTATAATTTCCTATACACATTTTGGGACTCCAATTTGTAGATTAAGTTTTCAAAACACACTTTCAAAGTTGTCATGCTGTTATCCACAACATGAATATGAGCATTGTCATGTTGAAACTTTGGAGGATGTTTATTTAGTCAATTATCTAGTAGTTTATCACAAAAAATTAGAAGGAAATGCATTGCATTACGAGTTTAACTAATTTAAGTTGATTATATAGCGAGATACGAGTGTAAAAAATATGTAGTAATTAATGAAAGAAGATGAAACACACCATAATCATTTATTTATAATGATTTACTACAATATTTTACACTTTATACATTGCATTGTAAGATACATCATACATGAGTGACTTAGTACCACATAGAGTTCCTATGAGGTTCAAATTCTGTCTTCATCATCTCGATATAATTACTTGGGTTTTGTTTCTTTTGTTGTTATAGTTTTGATTTTGTGTTGGGTTTTGTCATTTCCAGGATGCCCATAATAATTTTAACTTCTCAAAGAATTGGAAGGGTTGATCGGTGAGTTCTGAAGAGAGAGTCATAAGAGCAACTGAGGAGTTTTACATTTGTGCTTAGAAGTCATTTTATAAAGGGGTAAATTTGTCTTTAAATATTTTGAAGATAAAATAGGTGGGGAAATAGAATAGAGGGGTGGAAATAGCAGCACTCTATTTAAAATGTTCTTGGACTTTTTTAACCACGTGGAGTGCTGTAAACTAAGCCACTCTTCTATATTATTAGTAGTCAATCTGAAATTACAAACACAATTAACACAAAAGAGAGTACAAACACACAGAACATTAAAGATCCCATGGCTCAAATCTTAGAAACTAATCATCGAGATATAGAGCAGCTGCCAATTGCTGAAGACAGATGCAAACTCGAATATTATTACACGCAAATTAAAACACACAAAACATATATATCAACTGCAAGTTATGATCATCAACTTGGGTATTATTTGATTTTTTTGTTCAAGGCAAACAAGAAGCCGATTCAAATCAGTCGTGGGCTACGCAGGTGGTTAACAAGTTATTCCAACCCCAAACCGGGTAGAATCTTCAAGTCCTGGACTTGTTTCTGAAAAATATTTAAAAAGACAAAAGTATTGTAATTAACAAACAGAACTTCAATGTATAATTCATATATGTGGCTCAGGACTCTTAACTTGGGATGATTTAAATGACTTTACAGCCAGCCAAGGGCAATCCAAATAATTGAAGTTTAGGAAAGTCAGTGCAACGATAGAAGATACTTACGTATATCTGTTACATCTCTCGTCGACGAGTAGCATCCTTGCATGATTCACACCTCCTTCTCGTATGGACTCTGCAAATTTCTTTGAAACACATTCAAATGTGTATCCTTTTAGTTTAGTAAGGTGCTCAATACCCTGTGGCAATGTCTCTAATCCCAAGAACCTATAAATGCCGAAGAACTCCAGATTTGGCATCACCCCTTTCTCTATAGTCATCTTATTTAATAATGAGAGATCCCTCAAATTCAAATACCTAAGCTTCACAAAGCCTCTACTGAAACACAACTCTTTTCCAACATAGGAATCTCTAAGGTGAAGCGAAAGTAGAGAGGGCAATGCTTCAATATGAGGTAGTAAATCTTCTTCAAGTTTAGACCCACACAGATGCAAATATGTGAGACATTGGAGTGAACAAAACCAATGTGGTACTTTTTCCAGTTTGCCTTTCAAGACAAGTCCATCAAGGTAGGATGACGGTGAAGACAATGCATCAACTCGAAGAAATTCCTCTCCATCTGCTACCGATAAATACAAGTGGGAAAGGACCTTCATCTCTTGAATTGAGGCACATAGGTCCTTCTCGTCACTTACCTTGACATTTGTAATGCCAAGGATCGTAAGCTGGGTCATATTTCCAATAAGTCTAATAATATTTCCTTCTGATTCAATAAATAATAAAGACTGCAATTTCTTCATCTTACTAATACTTGATGGTAATTTTACCCCAACGTACTTTGAACCAATTTTGGAATGGCCCATAAAGAGATGGCGCAGGTTTAGCAACTTGGAAATCCCTATTGGAAGTGCCTCTATATCTGTGCACAAGAGGTCCAAGGTCTGAAGGTTGTGGAGCTGGCTTATGGATTCTGGAAGCTCCTTAATTCGAGTGTTTCTCAAATTCAAATATTTTAAATTAAACAAGTACGCTAGTTCATCTGGCAGACGATCAATTGGGACGCCCTCCAAATCTAGAACCCTCAACAATGTAGAGTCAAAAGGCAATTTCTTTGAGAAAGAGAATGAGCATATGCCAGTGGCAAAGACAAGAAAAGAACGAAGCCGTGACATACCTGTGCGTGGTCCAATTTCTCCAATAGTTGTTTGAATTGACAAACGGAGGGCCCCGGTTTCTTCCATTGTTTCACTCCCATCAAGAACGACACAAAACTTTTCTTTTTCTGCTATAGGCAAAGCAATCTCCCGCATAAGATCATGCATCTTACATGCTGGTTGGTCTTCTCGATACCTTTCCTGTAGCATGTTACGAAAAATGAGTTCCATAACGTAGCTGTTTGCAACTTCTTCTAGTGTTACCCCTTTGACATGTTCAACAAATCCTTCAGCGATCCACAATCTATTGAGCCTTCGATTTATGATCACCTCATCTTCTGGGAAAAGGGAACAATATAGAAAGCATTGCTTCAATCTATATGGCAAATCCTTGAAACTAAGCAACAAGATGCTCTTCATAGGTTCTAACAAAGAATTGTTTGTTAGATGCCAATTTAAGCTATTGTAGACATTGCTCCAATCAGTAAGTGACTTCTTAGAAGACATGAGACCACTTAAGGCTACGATTGCAAGAGGCAGACCTTCACACTTTTCCACAAGTTCCCAAGCTAATGGCAGAAGTTCCGGTGAACAAGATTTGTTATGATAACTTGAGAATGCTTTCATGCTGAAGAGCTCCCAAGCATCTCTCCTTTCCAGCGGTTGAATCTTGTGAACATGGCTTTCAACTCCAAAAGAATACGATCCTATGTCCTCTCTTCGAGTTGTAAGCATGACTCGACTTCCAAGTTGTTTATCTGGAAATGAAAGCCTTATTCTTTCCCAAAGAAGGATATCCCACACGTCATCCAATACAACAAGGTACCTTTTAGTCTCCAAGTAGTTAACCAAAATCTCAACCAATTCGATATAGCACATGGCATTCATGTCTGCAGAGACCTCTTCCCTCCTTGCTTTGTGGAATTCTTTGATCAATCTTCTAAGTAAGTCTTCAATCACGTAAGATTGAGAAACAGTAATCCAGGCGTAACATTCGAAATGTTTCTTGACTACCTCGTTGGTGAAAGTCCTTGCAACTAGAGTTGTCTTCCCTGATCCTCCCATCCCGACCACGGAGACAACAGTTTGGTGTTGCTCTTTGTTCATCAGCCATCCCATCAACATTTTCTTATCGCCTTCAATCCCGACGATTTCATTCTCCTTATGGTAAAGAGAAGATTCCGCTTGGTTCTGCACCCATCTGCGAATATCCTCAGAAGTACTTTTTCCTTCTACGGCTGCACCACCACGATATCTCCGAGTTCTCTCTGGAATTGCTTTAATGTCCACGGCGATTCTCTGTATCTTTATGGCTATTTGACGCTTATACCAAAGGTTCTTTGGAAAGTGAATGGTTTTGCGGAGCCACCTTGCAAATCGACCGCCCTGTTGCTGCTCGTACAAGTGATACATGAATTCATCAATGATGTTTTCAACATCATTGGCCAAGTCTCGAACGCTTGTGACCCATGCTTTCTTTACTTCTGTCTGTGCTTTCTTGTCGCCATCAGCATCCTCTAAGAAGGATTTCATGATTATCAACTCATGCTTAATGTCATTAACTTTATGACGAACACCCGCTATGGAGGCTGCTTCGCTCTCGAGAATGGATACAAATTTACCAATGAAGAGGTCTGCTGCAACTAACTCCATAATGGCCTTATTTTTGTATATGCTTAATCAAAAGAACATATCTGGGGAGCAATCACTCTGTTAAAAAGTGCTCATTTATCAATGTACACAATTCTAGGAAAATTAAAAGTAAAATATTGATGAGGGATGTCGGCTTGGGGTAGGAAATATCCCAAGTTGCTGCGATATTGACAAGAAAGCATTTGGTAGTGCAAGCCACAACACGTGGCTAAGAATGGAGGAGACATCCAAGTTGCTGCGACAAGACGGCAACAAAATTCTATACATAGACTTGACCTCTCCTACTGCGTAATCAAGCACAAAGTGTGAAGCCAAGAGCTAAACCACTAGAAGGCAACATAACCTACAGTCCTATCTAACCAAGCCCTGTAATTTTTCTCTCCCTTCTAATAAAATTACTTTTGTTTCTATTTTAAAACCCTCTCAGTTCTTCTAACTCTAAACTCTTGGCCTAAATACTAACCCAAACACTTTATAACCCCTTCACACAATCTAACACAATCATATGCATATTCGAAAATGCATTTCAGTAACACAAAATTTAGTGAAAGATTTACTACTAAATGATTGGTTTGAGTGAAGATTAAAATACATGGTTTGAGGAGAAGGTTGAACAACAATAAAGTTCCATTGTGTGGTGGGTTGGGCTCAGATGCACGAGAGAGAGAGAGAGACATTATCAATTATTGCTTAGAAAACGTTGTTAAGCATGACCAATGTGAATGAATGCCATATGAAGAGAAATTGAGTGACAGGACACGTGGCAGTTTTTGAGTGGCAACATTACCAGCTCTGTATCACTATAATTTCTCCTCTTGACTAGTCAATCACACAATTTCTAAATTAATGTAATATTAGTGATGAGTACTCCATATAATGTGATGTATAGGTCCACTTCCTAACCTAACATATAAAAAGTCGTCGTTAAAAGTCTTATACATTATGGCGTGTCTTTGACGTTTTCGTTCATGTCATGTTGTTCAAACTCATTTGACAATGCTCCAAGAACGCGGTAGTAATTACCAGGAAGGAGGCCAACATGAGAGCAGTGGAGGAGCCACAGTGGGGTCAGTGGGGTCGCACGACCTCTTAGAAGCCATGGAAATAGGCTTAGAGGTCCCTTGGAGCTGGGGGAGAGACCCCCTGGAGTTGCAGACCAGGTGCTCGACGTTTTTCCTGAGGAAGAAAGGAGCTGCGAGGAAGAAGAAGCACTGCTGTTTTTTTTTTAAAACATCCTGGGCAAAACAAAACTACATTGTTTTGACCCAGGAATTTTCTTTAAAATGGCCTGGCCCAGCAATTCCCCACAAAGTCCAAACCCACCCAATACCTCCATCCCATTGCTTTCAATCATAAAACTTTACCAAATCCTGAAAAATATTGGCCAACGTTTAACATACACCTCTGCCCAACAACCCTTCGTATTTCCCATTTCATTGGGTCGTCTTGTCCACTCTCTGGAGTGGAGAGTGGGCTTTCATGAGACAAAGATTTATGAAAAACATAAAAATACTAAAATAAATGTAATAAAATACCATGTCTTTGCTCCATTCAACTCAAACACTGAAAATGAACTCCTAAAATCCCCAAATTATATTATTTTCTACCCTAAATTAAATCTCTCTCTCTCTCCCCCCCCCCCCCCCCCAAACCCTCAACATGGCTGAAAATTTTATTCTCTTCCCTCTCCATCTCTGATTTTATAAATTTATTGTTCTTGGTATACTTAAATGTGTTACATTCTTTTGTTTGATGATAATGCCTAATATTTTTATTGGATAATGATTTATTGGAATGGATGAATATTGATGATTTGTGTGTGGATGATTTATTGGATTTGTTGGAATTTAGGGTTTATGATTAATTTTGTGATGGATAACTTATAATAAGATAGGTTTGTTCATTTGTCTTAATAAAATTTGTTTCTTAAAAAAAAAAAAGTTGACTGTTTGGATAATAGAAAATTATATTTTAGTGTTATTTTCACCTTAAAAAAAATTTCGGAACTTTTACACTAAGACCTCTTAGGGTAACAATTCTGGATCTGCCACTGCATGAGAGGGAGAGAGCGAGAGACCCAATGTGTATTGCCTTGAAGAAAACGGAATACAAAACTCACTTTCTTATTCTTTGACAATCCCTTAATTATGAGCTTTGAAGATTAGATTTTCACACTAAAGTATCATTTTTTTTTTACAAAAGGTTACATACACTACTGTTGTAAGTCTTTGAGTGGAGCCCACCAATGAAGACTTTGGAGATGCTTTGTTTGCCAATTCCTTCCCTGCACATTCACTTGTGGGACTGCACATCCATAGGAAGCTATCAACTTTGCCTATAAAAAGGCTTCATCCTTCCGTTGCATGTTGTACCAACAAAAAGATGAAAGAGAGCCTGGCAGAAAGGAAGGAAAGAAGAAAAGGAAGAAAAAGGAGAGGGAGATGAGAGAAAAGAGAGCATAGTGAAAATTAGTGAGCTAGTGAGTGATCACATATATAGCATATCCAATTACAACATTATGTCAAGGGATACTAGTAAGTAACTTTGAAACTTACCCTAAAAGGACTACTCATATGATGAATTTGATTTCATCTGAAGATCTTGTGCTTCTAGAAAACTAGGCAGTAGTAGGTTGTGCTGAATTACATAGGTGGTCTGCGAGAAATCCAAGTAAGATTCTCACTTCAAAACTAAATCCATAATGTGACAATGTGACCGTGGATAATGAATTACCTTATGCCTTCCACTAGAGGCTTCAAGGCTCTTGAGATTTCCCCTAACAACTGCTCACTTAGAATTTCAATCGATCTACAAAGAGTAAAAACAATGTCCACAAGTGGCAGCTGACCTGTCATAAGTCAACCAAATCAGATGAGCATTATACCAATTTGATCAAATTTTGACTGCTATCTAACTATGAAGATGAAGTACAGAGACATGCATACACATACAAGTAAAAATACAAGAAACATCGCAGCACATGTATTAATTTTTTATATTTTATGTAGCCCAGGGATCAAATTAAAAAATTGGTTTTGAAAATCCTACTTAATTCTTAGAAGAAGATCATCTTCTCTGTTTCTGAAGTCACACAAAAAGGAAAGAACCGGATTTAGTAAAAGACTCAGAGAGCAAGATATAAGCATCTCAAATGACCAACACTCAAGGCTTGGATTGCTAGACAGATAATTATTCTAGTTTGTACACTTTGCCTTTCTCTCCCTCCCTCTCTCTCTAAAGAACAACATACATGTACATAATTATAAGGAATAGCCAATCGAATGGAGAATCTGAAATCCTGAACACAGTATCAGTTTAAGTAATACCGAAAGGCATGGCTCATTCTTGACTTTTTAGGTAGCCAAAGACAGAAAGCATATTGTCTATAATTGCCTCAACCACACACAAAAGGAGTAAAACTCATTGGGGCTGAAATATGTTGAAGGAAAAAAGAAAGAAAGTAAAACAAGAAAGCCGGACCGTAAAATGCATGTTTGAATTGTAATGCTAGTGCATGTGTTTCCTTTCTTTTTTTATTTTTCTTTTTTTGGATTTTGTATGTTATATTTATTTTTAAATTTATTTATTTATTATATCTATATAATATTAATGGTTCTATTTTACACAATCTTTTGTATGTTACTCCAAATATTGTTTCCTAGAGCCTTTTTTTTTTACTTTTGCTAACCCATGAGTAACCAATTAACATGACAGCCTATCAACATATTACAATCTTAAGAAAAAAGAGAAAATGCTACATCATCATCACCTTATATATAACGATTAAACGAAAGGAAAACTAAAACAAGAAATCAAGGAACAATAGGAAGAAATATACGCATCCTTAATTCTTGATATTTTGGGGATCATATCAATTAACATTTTAGTCTCTACTGAATCACTTCCAAAGCTAAAATCCGAAAAAAGATAAATAAATCGAAGCCGTATTTAAAGAGAAGCATGAATAGAAGAAAAGTATGTCATACTATGTAGCAGTAGGTTAGATTTGTTAGACAATAACCTTACCATAAGGAAGTGTAGGGGTCTTTTTCTTCCGGCAGCAAGTGGGCTGGGCTGATGAAGTTGTCCCCTTCGTCTGAGTTCGAAAATTAAGCCCCAAAATGCTTCGAAAGGGCAGCAAAGCCTTAGGAAGTATTTTGGTTATCTTCTCCAACAAAAATAGCAACAACTTACAGATAATTTCTTCACATTTACAGATAAACTTTTGGGCTTGGCATGAGAGGCATGTGGCATGAGAGCAAAATTATCATGGGTTTAGCACTTTAGGAGAGAGAACGTGGGTTCCTATGAAGGTCAGAGGTTCTAATGGAAGAGAGGAGAGGTTCTAAGGAAGCTTGGTGAAGAATTTTGGGTGATTTTCGCAGCTTCCGGCAGCTTGGAGGAGACTCTGTGTTGCATTCCTAAAAGGACACAAATTAATGTGCAAACAACCAATTAAAAATACCCGCAAGTGCACGAATCTAATGAAATATAGATTATGTAAGTACGGGGTCGATCCCACAAAGAACTTGTCGGCTTCCTATAAGTTCTAATTTGAGTACGTAAAGAACACTAATTTAACACACCACAAATGCACAAATGCAAATTGGAAACTAAAAATGAGTAAAGAAATGTAAAAGAAATGAAACAACACAAGAAACCAAAGAAAAACAGAAACAACACTTTCTATCACCCTTTTATCACTTATTTATCACATGTGAACAGTGCCGTGAACAGTGAAAATGAACAGTGCGACCGGTCGTGAACAGTGACGATCGGTCGTTTTTGGACAGATTCATGTGAGACCGGTCGCCTGAACAGTAACGATCGGTCGTTTTTGGGCAGATTCGTTTCTCTGTTTTTCCAGTTTCGACCTCTGTCCAGTGTTTTGCCTATAACTTTCCAAACTTTTATCCAAATTTCACGTTCTTTATACGGTTGGATTCAGCACACAAAAACGAAGAACACAACGAGAACCAAATTTCAAAAACAGTTACGGAAATAAATAGAAATCAAATAAGAAAACACACAATGTTTCAAACACACACACAACACAATTTTGGGGGGGGGGGGTTTGGTTTGGTTCAAGTGACCTATTTCTATTGCATGAAAGTAAATGGACTTTGAATTTAAATGAGAATGGTAGAGATGAATTATCAAAATGTGAAAGTACCAAGTAACAAACACTAGGGTTTCGGAATCCGCCCTAAACAATTCTACCCAAGTTCATGAATACTCAAGTGATGAACTCTAAACGTGTTGTTGAAGATGTTCGCAATCAAGACCAGTACGAGTGGCTCAAGACGCATTGATTCTCTCTAATGTACGTAAAGTGCAGTACGAGTGCTACAATACTTGTGCCTTCCCTATAATCGAATCTAGGTGTGCTTAGTACTTTGATTCAATTACAAGAAAAACCCATTAAGTTCAAAGAGAATATGAACATCACAAGAATCCTAATAGCATGGTGTTTACATTAGGTATTCAAGAAACCAATTCACATGGATGATTCTTACTTCATCCATTTATTGCTTAGGATAACATGAAGATACACATAATCCCAACAATCTCAAGAAGCATGCTTTCAAAGATGGCCAACCAAGGAAAAACACACATCAAGGATAGATTAATTTGGTGAATTAGAATTCATCAACAATATCTAGAAATTCATACACTCAAGCATCAAAACAATAAGGTAATCATGTTTAGGGCTTCAACCTAAGCCCTAGCTATGGAGTTTAGTTACTCATACTTATTCCAAATACAAACTCAAAATAAAATTAGAAAGAGTTTACAGATTTTGAGAAAATGGTGAAAGCTTCAAGGTCATCAATGGTGGAAGCTTTCTTCTCCACTTTGCTTGGCTGCACCTTGGCTTTCTCCTAGCTCCAAACTCCATCTCCAGCTCCAAAATCTCTGCAAATTGTGGAATAATGGAAATTGAATTCATTCCCCCCGTTCAAAACCTCTCTAACTTCAGATTGCACTCAACTTTCAATTGCCCATCAATTTCCAGCTCACACTTTGAATATAAAAGTCATTCTTTCCTCCAAAGCCTTCACCCATTGTCCTCTTGCCATGATGAAGCTTTGTCCTTGAAAAATGCTCTTTGCCTCAGAAAATATCTCTTTTACTAAGGTAAATTCTTGTTACCAAGTGTTATGGTAACAAGAAGAATCAAGTGACACATTGGAGGTAAAAGCTGGACTACTTCGGATTTCCAGAGCTGTGGTAACATGCTGGATTGGTTGGATAGGCAATACTTGTCCAATGGAGCTCAAATTTGGATATGTTGTAGTTAACATCCATTGGAACAAGTTTCATGAAGATCTTCACCTCATCCGAGCACCAGAGCATGTTGATCCCAGGCCAAGAAGTTGACCTACGAAAATGAACAAAAACAGAATTTAAAACCAATAATGCCCTTTTACCTCATTTTCATTCTAACCAAGGTGAAATCTAAGAAAACACAAAAAGGAAGTAAAAAGCTATAAAATGTCAAGAACTAACTCAAAATAATGGGTGAATAACATGAAAAATCATGTGTAAAAATGAACCGAACACTCTGCCAAAGCTTTTGTCAATCTGTCAGAACAGGGGAAGCAAAGGAAGATGGGGGGAGAATAGCACGAAAATTACTGGGTTTGCAAGTGAGAGAGAAAGCTTGCTCTCTAAAGGCTGTGGGTTGTGTTTGTTGGGCAGGAGAGGCCCCATTTTATAGCTGCGGGAAACTATCCTTTCCCAAGAAACCCTAATGGTTTCTTTCCAATTTGGCCAAGCTTTTCCTTCCTTTCTCCTCTCCTCCCTTGACTTTCCTATCTCAGTGAAATTGGCTCTATCTATTTGCACGAAATTAGGGATTTTGGGAGCTCAAGGCCTCCCTTTCCCCCAGCAGCTTCAGTGGGAGACTCCCACTTTCAGCTATTTTTCTTCTTCTTTCATTCCTCCTTCCATGGCTAGATCTGATGAGGGAAAGGAAGTGGATATATGATCGGTTCATAATTGTATATCATTTTGTACCCTTCTAGCTTATGATTTGGTTATGTTTTTGAGTTAAACTTGTGCTTTTAATCCTTTTTGTGTTTATCTTTCAGCTTTAGGTAACAATGATGGCTTTGGATAGGAAATGATGCAATCCATGCATGTTAAAGCCTGATTTGGATAAAGGGAAGAAGTGCTTAAAGACAAACTCATTTTGGCTACAGCCCCCTGCCAGTCCAGTTTCGTAGGTCATATTGCAAGCTTTGTTTCAGCAATCTACATAGCTCGGATGAGGCAATATTCTTCATGACAGTTGTTCCAATGGGTGTATACTATAACATATCCAAAATTCAGCCCCATTGGATAAATATGGAGTCAGTTACCTAGCAAACACAGAACCATGCTCAGGATGGATTTTGTCAGCGAGCAAAAACGAGTTAGCAATTTGTTTTGGCCTTAACTTCTTCATCCGAGCTTGGAATGGGCCAATACTTGTGTGGTTGGATCAGACACATTCTGAACTTCACAATGGACATCTTAAAATCGTCATTTGCTTAAGAGAAGCCCAATTTGTAAGCCCTTGAAGTTGCTGGTCATGCTGACCTCAGGATGAGCTATTGTTTCTGGTTGGAAGCTTGGTCATGGTGACATGAAGATGAGCTAGGGCTGCTGGTGGGATTTATTGGTGAAGTGCAGCAACCAATTCTGATTTTCTAATACAAGTGCATCAACCAATTCTGATTTTTTATTACAAGTGCATCAACCAATTCAGATTTTATAACACAAGTGTTGTATGCATTAGTCATATTGAATTCAGATTTTCACTTCCCCTAGGCCTATAAATAGAGAAGTTCTCTAAGCTTGTAATCACACCCCAAGGGGGGGAGCTCTCAAACACTTCTCTAGAGCTCCCTTCCCTTCTCTCCCTCAAATTCTCTTAGTTTCTCTTTCTAGTTTTCAATTGTTGTAATGAAATCTTTTGTGCTGAAATTTTCCTTAAGTTTTTCTTAGTTCCACTTTACTTTTCATTATGTAAATTCTTTTCTTTAGTTTCAAGTTGAATTAGTTTCCAAGTTTCAATTATGGTTTTTGTTCTTATTCATTATGCTTATAAGTTAATATGCTAGTTTGAATGATTGATCACCATTTAGGCTTGCATGTTAGCTATCTTGGTTTGAATTAAGAGTATACACCATGCTTTAATTCGAATTGAACTATGAATAGGAAGAGTATGTATGGACATTCGACAACAGGGATTAGATACATGCTTGGTTGTTTAAAATGTTCTTCTATGCTTAATGGGTTCCTAATGCTTAATTTTAGGTTAGACAACAAATGATCAAATTAGGGAATTAGGAACACAAGGTTATGACCACACACCATGGCTTAATCATACTTTAGCTAGAATCAATCCATTAATCTAAATTGAACTTGGGAACTTATTTGCTTGAGTTACTTTCTTATTTTCTTTTTTCCTTCTTTCATGTTCTTTGTTTTTGTTTCTGTTTTGTATAGGGAAAATGAATTGGATCATTCAATCACCAATCCTCATGGGATCGACCTCGCACTTACATACGCTATACTACCGAACGGCTCGTGCACTTGCGAGTATCACAAGTTGAGGATGCAACTGAATCCATTTTGGTGCAGCTGTATCTACGCAACAAGTTTTTGGCGCCGTTGCCGGGGATCGGTAACATTGTTTGATTCTATTTGGCTTTCCTATTTTATTTTATTTTCTTAACTGATCAATTTCAAGTTTTAAAGTTAATGACGTTAATGGACAAGTTGTGTTTGTAGTCCAACAGAAAAGGACAATTGCCCAACAAGCAAGAGAACTGGGTTTAAGTCCCAGCTTACACAACCCATTGGTGCTTGTTGCTTTGAAACATGGAATTGGATGTGTGTTGATTTTCCTTTTCATTTTAGTTTTTATTTCCTAATCCTTTTAATTCTATTTCAAGTTTTCTATGTTTGTTTTAGCAATTTATTATAGCTCAATAATAAATGGAGAGAGATGGCAACTTCAAAGATAGGAAGTGTGGAGTAGTGGGAGAAGTCGCGACCTCCAAATGCATCACGCTCGACCTAATTGCTTCAAGGGGGAGCATTTCAATCCTTTCTCTTCTTTGAATTCTGTTTATTTCCGTAGTTGTTTTTGCCTTTTGGTCCACGCTGAGTTCTTTGTTTTTCTATGCTGAATCCAACCATATAAAGAACGTAAAAGTTGGACTTACGGTTGGAAAGTTATAGCCTAAAAACTGAACAGAGGTCGAAGCTGAAAAACATAGAAACGAATCTGTCCAAATGGTGATAAACGGGTGATAGAAAGTGCTGTTTATTTTTCTTTTTTTCTTTCTTGGTTTGTTTCTTTTAGTACAACAATTTATGTTGTTTGTTTGAATTTGTTTACAGTACTTAGTTCATTTTTGTTTATGGTTTGTTGTTTCATTTTATCTTAATTTGTTTTTATTTCTTATCTTAAAAATTTTTTTTTTAAAAAAAAAAAGATTTTTCATATGAGCCGACTTATGGTAACCCCAGTGAGCACTTCCGTTAATACAGTGTCTAGGAGTTCTTTAGGCGACACCTTCGGTGTCTAAGAAGTTTGGGTTTTAAGCGGGACCATTGTGACCCCTCCAACCTTCCCGGATCCCCTGGCTGTGTTTTCTGAGGCCCTTAACTGGTCATCCGTGAGTTGCTTGTATATTCGTGTGTTTTAAAATTAAGTTTTTTTTATTTTCTTTGTTTTCTTTTCTGTTGAGTCTTTGTTTTTGTTTTGTTTCTGTTTTTGTGTTGTTATGTTAGTTTATTTATTTATTTACGTGGTATGGTTAGTTAGTTTATTTCTGAGTGTTAAAACACATTTTTTTCAAACATTGCATAAAAACCAAAAAAAACAAAAAATAAAAACAAAACAAAAAAATAAAAAACAATAAAAATAAAAAACAACATCATCATCATCTTCTTCATCATCTTCATCATCATCTTCATCATCTTCATCATCTTCATCATCTCCATCATCATCATGGCTTGCCTCTATTTTCTCGCACTTGTAGAATCTGCAGCAGCTCCACATGGTCCTCATTTTTTCTCTGCAGTGCTTCCACGTGCTGATTGGCACAGTAGAGCCGCTTCTGCAAGTCCGCCACCATAGCCTTCAAGGAAGCTATTTCCTCGCTCATCGCGGCACACTCCCTTGTCCTCGCTAGTAATCGCATGCCCAAATTGGTAGCGGAGACCCCGTGGAGCACAGTTAAATTGTGGGACTCCTCTACCGCTGCCTTATCAGACCTCTGTGCCACATGCAGATGATCTGTCGGAGTGAGCTTGCTGCTAATCATGCCTCCTAGCAACACTGCTCTGTTCGACAGTGCCTCAGAAAAGTTCGGTATTGCCTCAGCAAAGTTTGAGGCCGTGCCGTGATGATATGAAGAGTTTGGAAAGACAGTGTTTGGAGGAGCCCTTGTCTGGGCATTCGGTGGTGCAAGTGAGAGCTCAAGGTTGAGATCATCAAGGTGAGTGCATGAGGATGCCATTTGTTTTGCTTCTGAATTTTTTGATGTTTTTCCTTGAGTTTGCAGGAAGAAATGCTGGGTATCATCCGCTTGCAGAGGTGTGGTTTAAATAGACATATGTTGATGAGAGAGAGCCAACACCATTTCGGATTTCCCGGGCATGCTCGACCTAATCGCTTCAAGGGGGAGCACCTTTACTTTTACTTTACTTTTCTTTTTTCCGTGTTTTCTGGTGTTTAATGTTTTTGCCCGTTACTTTCATTTTCTAGAGCTTTGTGTTTTTGCTTTTCCCTTTCGGCTATCATCTTTATCTTATTTTAGTTAGGGAAATGTGTTTTCTTTTCCGTTTGTCGTCTTTGTTTTCTTTTTCTTTTTCCTTTTCTTTCTGCAACCTTACTCTTTTATTTCCGAAACAAAATAACGAAAATACAAAAACAACAAAATAAAATAAAAACAACAATAATGCAGTAGGAAATCATTTCTTCTCGGTGCTTGGTGTCTCGACCATTGGAGCTTTGAGTTTGGCCCTCTGGCTGTCCTCTTCCGGGGCTTCACGCACAGCTTCTTGGGGCTCATCACTTGAGCTCCCAAAGATCGCAATCTTAGCTTGAGCGTAACTACTCTCGCGATCTGCTTGTTTGCGTTTACCAGGTCGGTCTAGGTCTTCCAGCTGTTTTCGCATGTCGCGAGAGTACAACTCTACCATCTTTGATAGGTTTCTATTCTCGTCCCGCAATACTTCTAGCTGGTGTCGATTCACCTCCACTATCCTTGACCTCTCCCTTTTCAAGCTTTTTATAGCAGTCTGACACTCCTCAACCATACTTCGCTCCGCCGCCAACTGACCTTTCAGCACCTCTACCTCATGGGACTTCGCAAGTAGGCGATGACCCAAACTTGCGACTGTTGCCGTACTCTGCACGCTTAGTGCCAGGGCATCACTCACGACCCGGTTGTCATCCCTTGTCCCCAGAACACGTATATCTTTAGGAGTCACTAAATTTCTAGCCACTCCAATGGCAACATCGTTGTCCAGGAGTATTGAGTCAGTTACTGTCACAGGCCCCCGTGCAGAAGCAAAGTAGGGCATCCATACTGGTGCCGCTGCTTGGCCTCGTGTCTGAGTCGGTGGAGCTAGGTTGAGATCCAACGAAAATGGGTAGGATGAGGCCATTTGATTTCTGATTTTTTTTTTTTTTCTTCTTTTCTCTTTTGTGTTTCTGAGTTTGTGGTTTTGTTTTTATCCCCATCTTTTTCCTTCTTATATACATAGTCTTTGACAAACCCTAGCCATTGCAGCGTCTAAGCATTTCTGAATCTCCAACAAATCCTGAGATTCACAACCCCCACAATTCACTCCAACCATCCTCAAACACTCTCAAAATCCCAAACACTCCAACAATCACCAAAACAACTCCAGCAAACCTCTCTTCCATTTCCCTACGAATTTCATCTTCCTTAGCCATCACCACTCACTCAAACTCATCCCAAATCACCTCCATATCCTTCATACATCTTTCTAGAAGTGGGGAAGCTCTTGGAGAAGCATTAGAAGTGGAGAAGCACTTGGAGAAGCCTTGGACACCACAAGAACTTCAGAAAAAGGGTTTTTCTACTCTTATTGTATTCATTATGTTTTCTCATTTCTGTTCAAGTCTCTTTTCCATTATGAGTAGCTAAATCCATAACTAGGGCTTCGATGTAACCTAACATGAATATTCTGGGTTTATAAGTTTGGAGTTTCAAGTTTGATTCATGATTCATGTTCTTATTCATTATGCTTATAAGTTAACATGCTTGTTTGAATGATTGATCACCATTAGAACTTGTTTGTTAACTATCTTGGTTTGAATTAAGAGTATACACCATGCTTTAATTCGAATTGAACTATGAATAGGAAGAGTATGTATGGACATTCGACAACAGGGATTAGATACATACTTGGTTGTTTAAAATGTTCTTCTATGCTTAATGGGTTCCTAATGCTTAATTTTAGGTTAGACAACAAATGATCAAATTAGGGAATTAGGAACACAAAGTTAGGACCAAACACCATGGCCTAATCATACTTTAGCTAGAATCAATCTTTGAATCTGAATTAGACTTGTTACTTGAATCTTTATAACCCAGAATTGAATTGTTATGGTGATTCGAATGCCCTAGTCTCAAAATCTGTTTTCCAACTCTTAAAACCACTCTTTGTTACATTTGTTTACTTGTTTTTGTTTGCAATTTCATTTTGCTTCTTTTGTTCAACAATCACAACCACTCTTGTTTTAAATTCTGTTTTAGACATAACCTCCTACTTTCTTGAATTTGGTAATCTAAGTACATAACTAGTTTTAACTTCTCAGTCTTCGTGGGTACGACCTCGTACTTGTCTTGCTATACTACTAATTGCCCCGTACAATTGCGAGTTAACATAATATTAACAACAATATACATGCTGGTCCAAAGGGTGCTTCTGGCAGCTCGCAGGCTAATACTCCTTGGTTCCTTGAATGTTTCTTGGTTGGAACTTGCTCCCAGCAGCCACTCACATGTAGATTTCCAACGTTCCTTTGTGGTTTTGTCTCCAAACTGAGTGCCAGGGCTTGAGCTGGTTTTATCCTAATTATATTGGCTTTTGGGACAACCACATGATCTATCCAATGGATGGGATGGCTTTGTCAAAGGTTGGGCTTTTTGGTTAGTTTGTTCTAATTGGATCAATGGGCTTATTTTGGCTAGTTTATTCTAATTGGGTCAATGGGATTATTTTGGTTGAGGCAATGGTCCATCTCCTTTCTTGTGCTTACCCATGTTTGGGCCTAAGAAAATGGGCTTGAGTCCCGTGGCCCCCAAGTGACTCGAGACTTCCATTTCTCGACCCATCGATGGGCCCCATGATAATTTGTTACCATCCATACCACAACCCACTCAAGCAAGCCCCGGGCATTTGAGTGGCTTGGGCCCACTTAAGCTTGTAGCGTGACGTGTTGCTTATTTGCTTGGCGTGGCATGTGTGCAAGCGCGTATGACGAACTTTCGCGTGCCCTAATCGGGCTTCTCCTCGGTAAGGTATTGCATTGGGCCGAGAATTTATTTGGGCCGAACCGTGGATTTTTTGGGCCTCAACAGGAAGCTACAATTTTATATGTTATCCACTCAAACAATTTCTAAGAGAGGTGGACTCTCCTCCATAGTAGTCATTCCTATCCATATGCAGTACCTGTTTCAGGTAAATACCATATTAACATTAGCTAGCAACAAAAGTTACCTAAACATTCACAGTGAATGATCTAACTGTAACAACAATAGTTAATCTGTTGCAAATTAATAAAACCTAATCAGGGCGAGATCAAACGTACAATTTGACAAAATGCAAATGACTAGAGTCTATTAAAAATAAAAAATAAAAGTTCAAATTTGTATGTTAAGGACCAACAAAATAAACCATTTACATAAGCTTTACCTTGAGACCATCCACTAAGAGGAGGCCGCTGAGAATGCATTCTTTGAGGCCCGTTCCGAGCACTATGACGTCGTATTCTTCATCCATGGCTCCGAGAGGCAGAGAGATCAGAGGGAAAATAGAGTGTTTGTTTTGTGTTTGTGTTTTTGTCTGTGTGAGAAAAATTGGAGTCCTTGGAGTTTCGGTTAAAATGTTATTAGCCCTGCACGTATGGTTCCACGAGGAAGTGGCTACTGCCTAAAACGAATGTCTTTTTATTTTCTTTGTCAAACATGTTTTAAATGTATATAGTTTTGTTTGATTTAAAAAATAATAAAAACTACATTTCATTCCTTAGGTAAGAGCAAAAATTTGAGCGCGTCCTTGTCACAATTGGGGGAGAAAAGAGGGGAGGGGGCATGGGGAGGTCAACCGCCGCAGAAGAGCCGGCTTTGGGGAAAAGATTCTAACAGGTTACTCAATAGGATTGATAAGGGCGATGAAAAACTAACCTAGGTCATGGATATTATTGTGGCGGTATTTCAAATCAATCACGCATTGTAATGTGTTTTAATATCCTCACATAATAGTGCATAATTAGCTTGAGATACTGCAGTCAAATAATATGGTAGAATTTTTGCAGATATATTTCATTCTCCAAAAGGAGGTATTTATAATACAAGATTACAAACTCTAGTAGGGTTAAATTAAGAAATAAGAGGAATCCTAATTACATAATATCTATACAAAAAGGAAATAAATAAAATCCTAATAGAATAAGAAGGAAATATCCTAATAGTGGTAGGATATATCGCTAACACTCCCCCTCAAGTTGGAGCAAAGACGTCACGCATGCCCAACTTGTCAAGTGAGTTGAGAAAGATACTTATAGAAACAGCTTTCGTAAGAATATCGGCTAACTGATACTCAAAACTGATGAACAGGAAGGAAACAATCTCCACATCCAACTTTTCTTTAATAAAATTTCGATTAACCTCCACATGTTTTGTACGATCATGTTGTACAGGGTTATGAGCAATTGCAATCACAGACTTATTGTCACAATATAAATCCATGGGTTTCTTAAGCCCAAAACCAATCTCTCAATAATCTCCTCAACCATAGTAACTCACATATGCCATGGGCCATTCCCTGATACTCGGCCTTAGCACTAGATCAAGACACCACCTTTTGTTTCTTGCTTCTCCACGTAACAAGATTGCCACCAACCAACATAAAATACCTAGATGTCGAACGCCTATCCGTAGTTGAACCTGCCCAATCAGCATCTATGTATCCTTCCACATCTGTATGACCGTACTTGGAAAACATTAACCCTTTGCTAGGAGTTACTTTAAGATATCTCAAAATACATGTCACGGTGTTTGGGCGTGTCGAAAATCCACCCAATCTGAGCACTTGATGAAACGAGCAGCTTGGGGTATTGAAACTTGGCAGTCGGGTGTGGAGCTTGAAGAAGTGATGCGGCCGGTACCTAAGGATGTGGCGGCTGGGTTACGTGGCTAGGAGGATGGGCCGAGCTGCGTTCGAGCTTGGCTTGAGAAGTGCGATTGGATTATGCCCGACCGGGTTTTCACATATAACTGGGCAGCCAAGGGAAGCTTGGGCACGGCCAGGATATGGAGCTGGGGCACAACCGGGTTTTGGAGTTCCTGGGCTTGCAAGGGAGCGGCCGGATACGTTGGAGTTCGAGGCCGGATCTGCTGGACTTGAGCGGCCGAGTTTCTTGGAATCGCGGCCGAGACTTGGAAAGCCAAGGCAAGCTGGGCTACACTCTATTGCGGCTGGGATAGCTCGAGATGTGGAGAATAGGCGGCCGAGATGTGCGACCAGGTGTTGATTGATTATTGCAACCGGGCAGCTAGAGCATCACGGCCGGGGCGTGTATGGAAGATATCGGCCGGGTATTTTGGTTTAGAGCTGTAGAATGGAGCGGCTGAAAAGTTTGGTTTCTTTACGAACTGGGCCGAAAGGGTTTTGAGTTGGGCATTAATTGAATTATTATAATATATATATATATATGTATGCGTGTATAGCTAAATGAAATCAAACAACTGAATGCGGCTGGAGCCCTTTGATTGGTCTGCAAAATGGGGTTGAAGGGTTTGCAAGACAGAAACTCCAATTGCCTTTTACATATATATTATAATATATATGTAAGGAGTATTTCGGCTGGGCTGTTTTTAGAGTTGGCAAGGTCTTTTCTAGTTGCCCACTTTATATGCAGCTGCCCACTTATATATATATATATATATATATATATATATATATATATATATATATGTGAATGTGCTTTACAGCTTAGACTATCTATATATGAATGTGGGCGGAGGTAGCCACTTGGGCTTTATAGTTTAGAATATATATATATAAATGAGAAAGAAGATTAAATGAAGTCTTCCTTGGCCGACTAATTCTAGGATGCCAAGAATTCAAACGTCATGGGCATCCTCGTGTCATGCCAAGAGATCAAAGGTCTTAGCTCAAGACACCGATTCGAGCCCAGAATTTTCGGAGGATTATATGCACGTGACAAAGGCTTTGTAAGGAAAGAAATCAAGGAATTTGATAGTAACTCCGAATGTTCCAAAACAAGGAAGAATCAAGCATGTCAGAATATCTCAATCAATGCAACCCCACGGATTTAGGAGGGTTTCGAAAGGAAAGATTTTTAAGAAGAGTTGACATTGGCCATTCAATGGCCAGCCCATGGGCTGACGAGTGCCCTATATAAACCTCATCAAACGAAGACAAGAGACACACAACATCAAACAGACAAACCTATCTTTCGTCTCGCACTTTTCTTTTCCTAGACTTAGGATTTTATTTTCAAGCACCTAGTGTAGCGAGTTCTTCATTTTCCTAGTGTAAGTTTCAATTCTTGTTCAATTTATATTTTTGTGTCATTTAGATTCAAGTTTATTTCCATTGCTTTGCTTCTCATTGTTATCGCACTTCAATTAAGTTCAATTTCAAGTCTATTCTATTTTGTCGTTCTTATTGTTCTTATCGCTTTTATTTTCATTCTCGCTTTATTTATCGCTTTGATTTATTTTATCGCACTTCAATTCTTGTCTTTACGTTTATACGCACATTTAGTTTAATTGCATTATTTTTACTTAAAACCTTAAAAATCATAAAAACATCCGTACGAAACCTAACCATCCTCGAGCCCGAGGAAGTGAAAGAACCTAGGCCAAGAGGAGGTTCCTTGCTTGGCCGATCAATCGTTTGATCAGAAGTTAGAAGCGCAACACATCCATCTACTCACATTCCATTCAAGCCCAAATTCGGGGCTTGGTGGTGGCACGCCCCGCATCCAAAAGAAGAAGGACCAAAAACTCCTTCAATCGGCCTACCCGGCCGAAAAGAGGGAAACACACGGCACCCATATGGTCTTCACTAGGTGAGTGCATAAACTGACTCACTACACTTACTACATACGCAATGTCAGGACGTGTATGAGCTAAATAAATTAATTTCCCCACAAGTCGTTGATAGCGCTCCTTATCCGTAGGAACTTGTTCAGGATATAACCCCAACTTGTGATTCTGTTCACTAGGAGTATCAATTGGTTTACAATCCAACATTCCAGTTTCTGCAAGTAAATCCAACACATACTTCCTTTGGGAAAAAAAAAGTTCCATGTCTAAATCTGAAAACTTCAATCCCAAGAAAGTACTTCAAGTCACCTAATGATTTCATCTCAAACTCATACGCCAGATATTTCTGGAGATTTTGCATTTCTGTTTGATCATCTCCAGTCACAATCATATCATCAACATAAATAATTAAAGCTGTCAATTTACCTTTATGACGCTTTAGAAACAAAGTATGATCTGAGTTACTCTGCACATACCCAAACTTCTTCATAGATGCTGCAAATCTCCCAAACCACGCTCTTGGAGACTGCTTCAATCCATATAAAGACTTCCGCAGCTTACTGTTGCGTCGATTCAGCTGCACCAAAATGGATTCAGCTGCATCCTCAACTTGTGATACTCGCAAGTGCACGAGCCGTTCGGTAGTATAGCATATGTAAGTGCGAGGTCGATCCCACGAGGATTGGTGATTGAATGATCCAATTCATTTCCCCTACACAAAACAGAAATGAAAAAGAAAATAAATAAAACAAGAAAAAAGGAAATAACTCAAGCAAATAAGTTCCCAAGTTCAATTAGATTAACGGATTGATTCTAGCTAAAGTATGATTAAGCCATGGTGTTTGGTCCTAACCTTGTGTTCCTAATTCCCTAATTTGATCATTTGTTGTCTAACCTAAAATTAAGCATTAGGAACCCATTAAGCATAGAAGAACAATTTAAACAACCAAGCATGTATCTAATCCCTGTTGTCGAATGTCCATACATACTCTTCCTATTCATAATTCAATTCGAATTAAAGCATGGTGTCTACTCTTAATTCAAACCAAGATAGCTAACATGCAAGCCTAAATGGTGATCAATCATTCAAACTAGCATATTAACTTATAAGCATAATGAATAAGAATAAAAACCATAATTGAAACTTGGAAACTAATCAAACTTGAAAACTTAAGAAAAGAATTTACATTACAAAGAAAAATAAATTACAACTAAGAAGCAAAAGGAAAGCTAGAATTGAGAACTAGGAAGCAAAACTAAGAGAATTTGAGGGAGAGAAGGGAGGGGAGCTCTAGAGAAGTGTTTGAGAGCTCCCCCCTTTGGGAGTGTTTTATGAAGCTTGAAGACTTCTCTATTTATAGGGCTAAGAGGGAGGAACATCATGATGAATTCCAACACCACCATTCCTCTTTTAATACAATCCATAACTCCCACTTCGTCTTGTCTATGTTAGTGTGGTTGGAATCAATTCCATCCCATACTTCTTTTGTTGCACCTCAAGCTTTCTTCACATGGGTTTGCTGGTTTCTTCTTTTAGCATGGAGGTCTGGCTCTTTATTTGCTGCCAACCCATGTGCTGCTAGTCTTTGTTGCTGTCTAATAAAGTTCTTTTGTTGTTGCACATGTATTGCTGGAAAAAAGAATTCTTCTGAACCAGGCTTGGTGTAGGAAGGCCTGATATTTCAATATGTATCCAATTGGGCTCATATTTGGATATGTCATAATAGACACCCATTGGAACAACTTTTATGAAGAATGTATTCCCATCTGAGCAGTACAAGTGTACGTTTTGGGCCTTGCAAGTTGACTGCCGAAAATAGATTGGAATTGACAATGCATTGCAGTCAGCTTGTGGGCTTGTTTTGGGCTTGATCTTCCCTCCTACAAAATCTGGAAAAATCTGGATCTTCAAACCCTTTGAATTATCGTTCCAATAATATGCAGCCCAGCTCAAGGCAAAATCAGAAAGCCCTTCAAATGTGATATTCGGCCCAGTAATGCAGATGCTGCCGAATTTGACCTTAAGTTGCCAAAACTTGTATAACTTTCTCTAGAAGACTTGGAATCATGAACCGTAAAATTCTCCAGAAACTAGACTTCAGCATCTTTTCAATGATGTATGGCTCATCATCTGGTTCAACCTAAGCAAGTACAGTCCAATCCGTGAAGTTGACAGATTTGCAGACACCGTTTTGAGCTAACAGACAGAATGCATTTAATGAGTCTCAAGCTTATTACACTGAAACAAACACAAAATTTATTAAAAGCACAAGTTTAACTCAAAAACATAATCAAATCATAAGTTAAAAGTGTACAAAATGATATATAAATATGCACCGATCACTTACACACAACACCCTCTTTAGAGGTTACAGGAATACCATGAGGGAGATCCATGTAAATCTCCTCCTTGAGGTCACCATGGAGGAATGCATTTTTGACATAAAATTGTAACAGCGGCCAATCATGATTAGCAGCCAAGGACAAGAGTGCGCGCACAGTATTGAGCTTCGTTACTGGAGCAAAGGTCTCCGTGTAATCCACTCCATAGGTCTGGGTATACCCTTTTGCTAGCAATCTTGCCTTGTAATGGTCAATGAACTCATCAGCTTTGTGCTTCAAAGTAAACACTCATCTGCACCCAACTGCCTTTTTTCCCTTTGGTAAAGGAACTAACTCCCATGTGGCATTTTTGTTCAAGGCTTCCATCTCAATATGCATTGCATCTACCCATTTTGGATCAGATAAAGCATCCTGCAGCTTAGTTGGCACACATACACTAGATAATTGGCACAAATATGATGCATATGACTTAGACAAACGATGAATTGACACATAATGGCTAATGGGATATTTAGATTTGGCATGTATATCAGGAGAATATTGTGCTTTAGGTTTCTCACGAGTGGTTCATGGTGGTAACTGATAAGTTGACACATATAGATCATTAGAAATTACCTCACTTGATTCACTATCACGAGTAGATTAGGGCAGTGGCAGGGCAGAGGAGGGTCTTTTATCAATTTCATATGTACGAGAGTCGCTAGTATCACTGTCATGTCCTTCTAAGGAAGAGCCAAAAAATTCCAAATCATCACCTAGCGAATGGTCGCTACATTCTTTGCGACCGGTCGTTGGACTCGCATCGTCGTCGCTCATCGAGACAAGCGACCGGTTGCTCACTTCTACGCGACCGGTCATTTCTAGGCAAGTTGCATCGCGACCGGTCGCTTCCTCTGCACGACCGATTGCTTCCAGGCAGTTTCGTTCTCGATCGGTCGTCTCTTCCTACCGACCGGCCGCTTCCTATGCGCCAGAAATTCCTTCTTCATGTCCAAGATCTTCCACATTTTCCACTCTGAAACTCTTCAATTCACTCCCCCTCTCCCCCTGAATTGAAGAGGAGGGAGAAACATAATATGGTACTTCTTTATGAAAGGTGACATCCAAAGTAACATGTACCTTCTAAGTAGGAGGGTGATAACACTTATAACCCTTCTGAGTAGTAGAATAGCCATGTACCTTCAACTGTATTAGTTCATATTGACGTATACATATCAATCTTTGACATACCGTCAGTGTTTGTTATTCAATTTAATGTTATTGATGTTGTTTTTGAAATCCATTCTGTTTCTTGAGATGTGATTGATTTATGTATTTTGTTATGTTCAAAGTTCTACTATTACACTGTTATTGCTCGACTATTAGTGCACCAATGTTAATAGACTGTTTTTGTACATAATTTGTGTTAGGCAGCCCCAACGTTCTTGATAGTAAAGGCCAATCAATGCAGTTTTCCGTTATAGTTGTTAATGCATATAATTGCATAATTGTCTGTTACAATTATGTTGTAAACGTTTGTAACTCCTACACCACTAACAGACTGTATAAAACCGATGTAACCATGCTTATTTGATACATGAAAAGAATCTGTTTCTTCATGGTATCAGAGCCACCATTTTTCTTTAAATTTTTTTTGCTTCCCTTCCCTTCAATGGCCTCCTCCGCCTCCTCCTCCTCTTCGCCTAGTGTTCTCTCCTTCCCCAATTTCTCCACTCTTATCTCCACCAAACTCTCGGAAACCAATTATCTTCTTTGGGAAAGTCAAGTCTAACTTGGCTTAATATCATGTAACTGTTGGAGAAGATGAATACAACGGATTAGTAATCTTTCTACACCTTTGACCAAAAAAAAAAGTAATCTTTCTACACCATGATTGCCTTCAATGCTCAAGGT
Source organism: Prunus avium (assembly GCF_965620075.1). Lineage (NCBI taxonomy): Eukaryota > Viridiplantae > Streptophyta > Magnoliopsida > Rosales > Rosaceae > Prunus > Prunus avium. The sequence goes on from NC_142291.1 coordinate 2,461,222, forward strand.
GAATGCACTGCAGATAATATACTAATTATGTCTGGTTGTGTTTCTTTTTCCTTGGTTTTGGTTTTGGGTGTGGGATTTGGTGTTGGTGGGTTGTTCTATTCTGCTCCTTGTGTTGTAGTTTCTTCTTCTTCTTCATTTTCTATTGTTGGTGTGATTTCTCTTGCCTTTGATTTGTTCGCTTTGGTCTTGTACCTTAGCCTTCTGAGTTGTTTCGTTTGTCTGGCATCTAGTAAATCAGTGTACTATTGTTGCTGGGTAATAGATGGGTAATAGAAGTGCAACATAGACAAAGAAAGAATCACAATATGTGTTATATTATGGGTGAACTAAACCAGAGCTGAACCTAGTTCAGCAACATCAAGCCTTGAGTTATTTAACTTGTTTTTATAGTGGGCATTGATAGGATTTTTAGTACCTGCGCAAACAAGGTTAAAATCACTGAAAATACTTGCAATAATATAAGATAATTGTAGTATAAATGCTCATGCAAGGTCGTTGTCCCCAAAGATTGTTTGACTAATTTGTAATTAAACTAACTCTTAATTAAGTAGTTAAAATAGATTTTATCAAGAGTTGAAATTTATTAATTTGAAAAGATTAAATTAACAACAAAAGAAATCGAAAAGTTGGGAAATTGAAGAAAAACAAGTTTTAAAAACCAATTTATAAAAGCACTAGGGTTTCACCATCACCTAGCAATCCTATGAATTTTTACCAATTACTTATGATCTGCACATGCCACTTTGAAGGTTAGGCTTTCCTAATTTATATTCTACTTGGAACCTCCAACACAGAACGTATATCTAACATGCAACTCGTCCGGACGTTCGGATCAAATATGAACATGAAAGACTCATTAAGTTTTGTGAAAACCCTTTGAAAAACCAGGCAACCCTTAAGACGTGGTGTTCATCTTAAGTGAAATTACAACTATTAATCACAAGAAGCCAGCGTCAATTCCAGGGAACCTTCCGACCAAAATTGCATCCAATTACTTTTCTAAAGATCCTAATGGTGATCAGGCATTAAGACAATTAGATAGTTTAAAACAATGATTAACAATTCAAAGTATGCATGCACTCAATCATAAGCAATTAAATAAAAATTACATATGCATGCTAAGGTTCAAGGCTTCACCCTAGCAAAAGAGATTTAGTTACACATATTCATAACTGAAATCATGGAAAAATTCATTAAGAAGAAAAAGAATGAAAACACCTGAAAGTCGCAAAAAATCCAAAACCCTAGCACGTTCAAAAGCCAAAAAGAAGTCCCTAAATTTGCTGTGAAAAATAACTTAATTACGTCCTAAAACCCAACTCCTAATCCCCACAAGGAAACTAGGTTAAAATAAAATAATCTTAGGATATAAAATCCAAATTGGATTAGGAGAATCTGCCCACAATCTGCCCAGCCACGTTTTGGCCTCAAATCTCCTCCAAAACTGGCCCAAGATAGCTTGTTTTAAAGATAAAAACATTCTGAACACTTCACCAGAAAGTCATGAACCCATCTGAGGTCATCTTGGGCTCCAAAAACGCAATAAAGGCCCAAAACATCATTATTCCAGCACCGCGCACTGCTCCTTTATTTTATTGCCAGAAAATAATCGCTTGGTAGAAAAATCTGAAATTTTGATACAATCAAGCTAAGTGACTCACAAACGTCCTCCAACTGGAATTACTCCAAAATTCGTCCATTTGATTATGTTTTGCTCCAGAGGAAATCGAAGTCCTATATTGAAAATATAATTCAAAATATCAAAATTCTTCCAAAATATCAACCAAAATATACCCATCAGTCATATTTTGGCAGAAGAAAGACACGGCATGCATGACAGTAGTACACTTGCTCATTTGTTTGCTAGCATAGCAATGTATAGGGTGACAAAAAAAGAGCGGCAGTGTAGTGGGTTTCAGATCGTGGAGAGAGAATCAGACCCCGAATTTTGGGTTGTGTGCTGAAGGGATATTTGCGGTGCCAGACTTGTAAATTCGTCTGGGTTTTTTTAATGAAACAGGCTGGGCTTCAGTCAATGGCATTGTTGTAGTTTATTATTGGTGTTTTGAGTGTTGTTCTGGTTTTGAAAATGGGCTTTGGGTTTTCAATTGAATTTCTAGAGAGTTTGGTTTTCTATTATTTAGACCCTACTATTGGGCCTATAACTCAAGCTCTCTTTATTATAAGGGTTTTTGCATTTCTCTTTCGTGTTAAATTGGTGATTCCGTAACATTTTTCATTAGGTTGAATCACGTGCTCTAACTTTTAGGAGTAAATTGGACTTTTACACTAAATTTTAATTACTTTATTACTATTTTCATACAAATTGATTATTTTTACCATAAAATTGATCGCAATATTAATGGAGTTTGACGGTGGAATCAATTTGACACAAAAGAGAGAGTTGGAAGATTCTTGAGTCCAAAAATTAATTGAAGGACTAAAATGGAACTTGGACATAAGTTCAAGGACCATTTCAGTCAAAAATCCTTTATTTTAAATTTTAGACACACCAATGGTGTTTATACTATTTTAGCTTAATTATTTATTTGCCACTTGAAACTTAATTCTAGTCTCACTTTGCCCTACTAAACTCAATTAGCAATCTTATACACATAATTATCATCAATTTGTACTTGAATGTTACCTTTGCTCATCACAAATATGCTTGAATTATCTCCTAGCTTCACATGCTCTCTAAAATCTTCATTTACATCAAAGAATAGAGATTTATTACCACTCATATGATTGCTACACCCAAAATCCAGGTACCAAACATCGGGTTTTAGTTTCTTCTCCTCAATGTAAGCCATCAAGAGTACTTCTTCTAATTCGGCATAATTAGATTGTGTTAGAATTCTTTATGTGCGTTTTCATGATCTTTCACACAATCTGAAATACGTAAAAACATATCTGGAGCCATCTTCCTTGAGTACACGACCTCTGAACTCATTCAATCCGTAGTAGCAGCAATCCTAGAAAGAACATGAACGGCTCAAGACTTATGTTCTCTCTCAGTATCTGTTTCAGTTATCTCTTTATGATGAGAATAGGATTAGAGAACGCATCTGACGTGAGCAGGGCCTTAAGCTTATATAGGGTTAGGTCAAGTCGTCTCTACTCATCATCGATGGCCGACTTGACTTATCTTCCAAGCCCACCAAATTGGTTCACGCAAAAAAGGAAATAAATAGGACCCCTTAATAGGCTTCAAAACCTTTCCTTATTCCACAAGGTTTTGGACCTTAAGGTATAACTTAATTTAAACTCTTATCAAAACCTGATGTAACTTAGTATCCAGTGCACCGATCTAAATAGGAAAACATAACATTCTCCCATTAGATCAAGCACTAGAGCACTAAGCTTCAGTATTCCGACATGTTTGATAATCTTTATTGGCCATGAGTTTAAAACAGTTAAGTCCTTCCCCTCAAGCTACAGTGAAAAGCGATTAGACAAAACAAACTATAGACAAACACTGCTCTCTTTATTAAAAACAGGCCATCTATAATCACATAATGCAATCTCAAAACACACGAAGCACCTACAAAGGTGAACCTTAATATGTACTGATCTTTAATGTGAATCTTTATGCTTTTCAGTACAAGTACCCATTTACGACTTAGCAAGAGTCAATCCGCAATGTTATTAAAACAATAGTATCTCAAAAGAGACCATAAATTTACATGCATAAACAAAATTGCATAATAAGTTTAAACAACTAAATAGTCAAAATGGTAGAATTTATTCAATAATAAATAAAACTGTCAACCAAATTAACATCCATAAATGCAAATCCCTCAATCCAGAAAACAACAAAATAAACAAACTAGTAAAATATCATTAAGAAAGGCCTATTTGGAGGCTTATTATTATTAAGAAAGATTGTTTTCGCATACACGTCCTAAGCATGAAAAAATAAATTTAAGTTTGGAGTTGAATAAAATTACAAATATAAATTTAAAGCTTTAATAAGAATGGTTACTTACCACATCATGTAGATTTGAGCCACTTTGTGGGTTCGTATTTGCCTTAGTCAAGCATGCCTTCCAAAGAGAACATTGTTGGTTGATAGTCTTGAACCGAGAAGCAATGGCTTGATATGTTTGCCGCTCTGGTCCACTAATGCCCAGATCATTTTTCCGAAATTTTTGATATACACGCTTCCAAAATGTGTCGCTTGCTTGATTGGTGCCAATAGCCCCATCTTCACTGACAGAAGCCCACCCTTTGCACGATGCCTCATCTTCTTCGGGCCTCCAATTCACACCTCTTTGAGATTTTGTGGTTTAACAAGAATGAAAGGAGATTGATGAGATTGGCAAAGAAAAAATAAATTGAGAAATAGATAAAATGTTGTTGGTAGATTATTTGAGAAATGGGTGGGTATTTATAGAGTTTGAATGTGAGTTTTGGGGTTGGATATGATCTAGATTAATTAAAATATTATTGTGACTGTTGGATTTACATTTTAGCCATTGGTTCTTTTTTTTTTTTATTAATCGTTAAATAGCTTAATCCAGATCATTGATTTAAGTTACTATTAGAATACCCAAAAAAAAAAAATGAATTGAATTGTCGGGTTGGATTCCAACGGCAACATCACATAAGCTTGACATGTGGCGTGACACAGCTGCCGTAAAGCAGCAACACAGCAGCAGGTGGGGCCAACGTCAAATTCCTTACACATGAGCTGCTTCAGCTGCATGTGGGCTCCACTGAAATGTTTTGGGTCCTGGCAATAGCTAGACTGCTATTTAGCCCCAAATTTTGGCCCCTTCATTTTCTTGAATTGGGAGAGGTTTTGGGTTATATTTTGGGATATTTTGAATTTGGCTTCATGGATTGGAGATGGCCGAAGGGTAAAAACAAAATTTTCTCAAGTACTGGGGGGTTTAGGCCCAAATATGGCTCCGCCCCTGTTCTCAACTACTCTTGCAACAGCAAAGTTAATATATTATTATTTGTGAAGCAAATATGGTAACTTATGCTTTAGGTAATAATATTTGTCACCTAAGCCAAATATTTGTAATTGGTTTAGTAGTCTACATTTCTCTATGGCTTGAGTTATTGTATAATAATTAGAAACTTTAGGATTCCAAGAGGATCCTCGTGTAGTTTTCTTTTGACAAAGAAAAAAATAAGTATAGTTTGAGCCCAAAAGCCTTTAGCTCATCAAGTGGCATGGATATATATGGGATGAAGGGAGAAATTAAGACCTTGGTTTCCTTACTTGTGCCTTATCTGGAACAGATCCACTCGATTATTTGGATATATGGGTTGGAGGGGTTTCTATTGGAGGCTAGGGTTCATATACAGATAAGTAATTGAATTGGAAAGGATAAATATTCTTTATTGGAAAGACTACGAACGTTCTTGGAACATTCGTAGGGGATTTAACTTGGAATATTGGAAAGACAAGTGGCTCATCATCCACGTGGCCCTTCTGTATTGGTTGTGTTATTAGAGGTGGCACCGTGGCAGACACTGTTTAATTTTGGTCTTCTTCTGTCCTAGTCTTCTAACACGAAACAATTTCTATTTTTTATTTTCTGGCCTATATATGTACATATAATACATGTACTTGTTTTTAACACGTAAAAATAAATCATGTACTATTTTTTATGAAAATAAAAAAAGAATAGTAGGAGAACTATTTTAGAGTGCTAATAATCGTTCGAGAGATTTATATATTGCAATTGATAACATTTTTCGCCATTCAATTCAACTTCAGTTCGTATGTTGAATAGGCTACGGTAATTTCATGACATTACTACAATTCATGCCTACAATTAAGTTTTATGAACTACCCTGTACTCCTAAGGACAGGGCAGCTTGAGGCTGTCTCTTGGGAAGAAGTAGCCAATTTTTCACCCTTCAAAAGACCTCCAAGCAGTTGTCCAGCGTCGTAAAAGAACTCCACCTTCACAATTTTGTTGTGCTCATCCACCTGCTTGGGAAAAACAATCCCCTAATCAATTAATTAATTAATTAATTAATTAATTAATAGAAATGGACAAAGATAAGATTGTTGATACATAGTGTTATGAATCCACTCAAATTCTAAAATGTGTACATCATGAACCAACAGTCGAACATCTCAATATCCAAATCAAACTAGACGAGCTTTTAACCTACTTAGAGAGGCCGAGTAGGGTTAGAGAAGTACCATAAAAATGGACATTCCATACACTTCAACCAATTCTCCATGTAACCCCCGTGCCTAAATTTGTACACAATCTCTGGTGGCCCAGAATAGACTTGCAAATTTGTACGAGGGAATGTTGTTGTGAAAGCCTTATGAGATGACTCTGATGTTTCCTTGTCTGGATTATATCCCCTCAGATTCTCAGGCAGTGAGGTCTGAAGCAAAGGGTTGTAACCCCCTCCAAGTTTGCCTATTTCTTCCAGGGTTATGCCTTTCCTTCCTGATATTTGTTGATTAATGATTGATTATTTCAATGCTTAATTAATTAATTAATACTAATTTATATATCACTAGATATTAATTATTACCATTTAGACTGAAAGTGTACTCATTGGGATCAAGTGTCTTGAAATCATCAAGGTTGGCCTTATGGAAAAGCTCCATCTCCCATGCATGTCTTTACAAGGTTCTGCACCTCTTCTTCTAGTGACCCAGGTGGCCATATCTAACATATACATAGTTCCATCCAGAGTTAATTTCACACCAATATATATATATATATATATATATAAATTATAATTAATCATTTGTAGAATGGCATCAATATAGTCGCACCACAGAAGTCATCAATGACATAATTACAGATGGTAGATGCCCCTAGGTCTGCATATATCCATTACTTATCTCATCCTGATGAAGATATCCACATATATCCTAAAAAAGACACGAAGAGGTATTTATGGTTATCAAAATAATGTGCTTACATGTGAAGTTGTTAAATGTCAAAATCACACACACTATCTTTTCTCTTAATAAGGTAAGGTGGGTTGATCATTCCTCCGCACAAAACACAGAATTCCGCAGCAGTAAATAATCATCAAACAACTCACATTTTGTAATGTAGCAGTGGAACTCCTTCCCGTGCTGAAGATTTGCTGCTAATTGTTATGTAATTACGTTCAATTGCAGAATGAAGCTTCCTCAGCTTGATCCATGCGGGAATAACCAAACAGCCTCTGCATCTCCTACTTCAGCTGAATCATGGAAGCATGACGTGTTTTTGAGTTTCAGGGGTGAAGACACTCGCAGGGGCTTTATTTCTCATTTAGACCGTGCATTGGCGTACTGGCAAGCAATGAAAACTTTCAAGCACGACCGAGACATTGAAGTAGGACCAATTTCTCCGGAGCTGTTGACCGCAATTGAACAATCACATCTTGCCATCATTGTTCTCTCCCCCAATTATGCTTCTTCCACATGGTGCTTGGATGAACTTTCCAAGATTCTTGAATGCATCCAGGAGCAGGACACCAGAATTCTGCCTATCTTTTATAACGTGGATCCTTCCGATGTACAAAACCAAAGGGGGAGTTTTGCGGAAGCCTTCACTAAGCATGAAGAAAGGTTTAGTGAAGATGTAAAGAAGGTGAATCGGTGGAGAGCTGCTTTAAGAAAAGTAGCCAATCTCTCTGCGTGGGATTCAAAGAATTATAGGTAAGCATACATATCCATGCATGAAAAACTTGCTTGTGTCTTAACAAGAGCCCTACTTGGAGGTTACGTTTCAGTTCTTGCCTTAATCAATAACCTTGGAGGTTATATTTACGGATTAATGGTTATTTTGCTTTTCTTCCTTGTAGGTCGGAAGCAGAGCTTGTCGAAGAAATTGTCAAATGTGTGTGGAAGGAAGTCCATCCTACATTCATGTTGTCAGGTTCTCTAGAGAATTTAGTTGGAATTGATTTTGCACTTAAACAACTACGATTACATTTAGCTCCCGAAGAAAATGACGTCCGCTTTATAGGGATATGGGGGATGGGCGGGGTAGGCAAAACAACCCTTGCTAACTTAGTTTTTCAGAAAATTTCCCATCATTTTGAACATAGCTGTTTTCTATCTGATGTGAGAAAGAAGAAGCTCTCTGCTCTGCAAACACAAATTCTTTTCCCAATTTTGAAGGGAGATCATATTTGGGATGAATGGGAGGGAACCTTTTTTATTAAGAAGTATTTATGCAATAAAAAGGTACTTCTCGTCCTTGATGATGCAGATCAATTAAGCCAACTAGAAAAACTGGTTGGAGAGAAAAATTGGTTTGGTGTGGGGAGTAGAATCATCATCACAACTAGAAATGAACGTCTACTAGTTCAGCATGGTACAACGAACCATAAGGTCGATGTGTTAAATGATGATGAAGCTCTTGAGCTCTTTTGTCAACATGCCTTTAAGAATGATCAGCCTGAGGAAGGTTTTCAAGAACTGTCTCAGCATTTCCTACATTATTTTTTTTTTTGAATAGAAACTTATATATTCAAAATAGAAACAGTAACCACAGAAACGAGAAAACACAGGTGGATAAGGAATCCACGGGGAAACAAAACAGGGAGCCTCAGCTCCCACAAGGAACCAAGCCTGGAAAGGAGAAAACAAAACAGCCAAGAAAATACAAACACCATAACACGAAACAGGGAAACAAGAAGGTCATCACTTCACAGCCGCACACAAGTCGCGACTAATAACAGAGGCATTCAAATCCTTAAAAGCATTGGTGACGGAAGCCCATAAAGCAGCCCAAAACTTCACTCTATCCCAGAGTTCATCCACCCCCGCCCCCTTATAGTCCTCGAAAATCCTTTTATTCCGTTCAAACCACAAATTCCAGAAAAGAGCCTGTAAAAGGCAACCCCATAGGACTTTAGCCTTTCTCCCTTTGCCCAGCGCAACAAAATTGGAGGAAAATAACTGAAAACAACCTTTAGGAGTAACCCAGACAGCTCCAACTTCCTTCAGCAGTAACCACCATATCTGAATCGAATAAGGACAATGAATGAACAAATGATCCACACACTCCCCATCAGAATAACATAACACACACCAATGGGGGGATAAGCACATAAAAGGACGATGTCTCTGCAAGATATCGCAGGAATTAACTTTTCCAATAACAGCTTGCCAAACGAGAACCTTAACCTTTGGAGGAGTTTTACTTTTCCAAATCAGATTGTATGGGGGGAAACTCTCCACAGACCCGTTATCTTGAATGAAGGAATAGAAAGAGTGGCAAGAGAACAACCCTGATTGATCTAACTTCCATCTTCTGTAATCCCTCCTAGAGGGGTTAATCCTAACTTCATCAAGGATAACCAGCAGCCTGGTCACCTCGTCAAATTCCCCCACCGTGAGGTTTCTTCTAAAACCAAGATCCCAACTGTGAGGAAACACACCGTGACTCACAAATGCAGAAATGTTGGCATTCTGTTTGCTGGACAGATTGAAAAGTCTGGGAAAAACCTCTTTGAGGACACCCCCCCTGCTCCAATCATCCTCCCAAAATCTCACCTTGTCCCCGTTACCCACCACAAGGTCACAGCCAAGAAGAAACACTGGGTAACCACGAGAAATATTATTCCACGGACTACGACAAGAACTACGCACCGGAAAGCTAACGTTCCAACCATTGGCACTCTCCCCATAGATGCTACTAATCACCTTGTGCCAAAGTGACTCAGGTTCTTTGGGAAACCGCCACAGCCATTTGGCACACAACACCTTGTTTCTTGAGTTTAAAGACCCTACCCCTAGGCCACCGTTGCGTTTTGGTTTTCCAACAATCTCCCACTTAACCAAGTGAGAGGACTTCCCATCGTCCAAGCCCTCCCACAAGAAATCTCTCATCAGCTTCTCAACAATCTTCACAATACGACTTGGCATTTTGAAAAGCGACAAGTAATAAATGGGGATGCTGCTTAAGACGGCCTGAGTCAAAGTTAGCCTGCCGCCTTTGGATAAACAAGCCTTTTTCCATTTTTGCAGCCTTTTATCAACCCTCTCCACAACTGGGTTCCAGAAACTAAGGGCTCTGGGGTTCCCACCAAGGGGGAGGCCCAGGTACAAGGTAGGCCAGATTCCCAGCTCGCAGCCCCAAACCTCAGCCAACCCAGAAACAACCTCCTCATTATGATTGATGCAAACTAAAGAACATTTCTCCTTATTAGCCTGTCGATCTTGATTCTGTAATCCTTTTTTTCTACCCTGAAAAATCTTGGAATATGCCTCGCACTCCAACCCATTCTCAACCTTACCACCCAAACCCAAGATCTCACTGGATATTTTCCTGAATTTAATCAAAGTAAGGATTACAGAATCAAGATCGACGACTTGACGTACGGTGGCTCGATTCTAATCACTGAGAAGACCAGAGAGCGTTTCTTCCACGTTTCTCTCGAACTGGTGTGCGTGAGATGGCTGATAGAACAACTAAAAGAGCTTTTGGAAAACGCAGAGCAGGGTTTCTTTCGAAGGTTTAGGGGAGACTCGTATCAACTTTGGGTGAAGAAGTCCAGCAACAACATTGGGAGTTTCTTAGTCTTGACAAAGAATGTACATGGTGTGTTGAAATCTGTGATGGTTCCACAAGGAAGAGCTGATGAGGGGTGGTTGTTGCTCCAGAAAAATCTGCTGGCAATCTTGAACGGTGAAAATGAAGGGCCTGGTAGAGATTACTCATGCAGACCTGAACGCGCAGGGTGCAAAAGGCCTTCCATTAGCTCTTAAAATTTTGGGGCGTTCTTTGTATGGGAGAGATCAAGATCTATGGAAAAGTGCGTTGTATAATCTAAACAAAATTCCTGAACCAGAACTTTTTGATTCACTCAAAGTGAGTTATTATGGATTAAAAGAGATGGAGAAGAAATTTTTTCTCCATGTTGCGTGTCTCCATAGAGGGAGGGATAAAGAGCAAGTAATTGAAACACTAGACAGTATCCTTGACATTTCCAGTCGTATTGGGATAGATATTCTTGTTGAGACATCTCTCTTAACTGTTGAGAAACTCCACTCTCAGGGCAACAGTGTTGAGATGCATGACTTGATACAAGAAATGGCATGGAGAATTGTTCGGGAAGAATCTCCCGAAGAACCTGGTAAACGCAGTCTTTTATGGTGTCGCAAAGACATTTTTCATGCATTCATGAACAATACGGTAAGAGGTTATGTAGAAATACTATATATATGTATTTATGTCTTTGCACACCTGCACACTTGAGTGAATTATTGAACGAGAGAATCAGTTTCTTCAATGTGGAATTCACTGTTTCCTTTTTCTTAATTATATATTAGGTTACTGAAGCAATTGAAGGCATAGCCTTACGTCTGCCCGAATTAGAAGTGGTGCACTGGAATTGTACTGAAGCCTTCGATAAGATGCAGGGGTTAAGGTTTCTTGAATTTGATAATGTTATGATTTCTTCAGCCCCTAAAGTTCTTCCAAATTCCTTAAGAATTATTCGTTGGAATTGGTATGAGAGATCCGCTTCTTGTTATGAAAAACCTTAAACGTCTATCCTTCAGCGGATCAGTTGCTAAACCATCCACTTGCATTGGCAATGGCATTGCCGCTTGGGGTTTGGTTTTGTCTTCTCTATATCATTTATGCTCTTTGACAAAATTAGATATGAGTGATTGTAATATTGGTGAAGGAGCCATTCCCGATGGTATCGGCAACTTGTCTTCTTTACGATGGTTACTTCTGTGTGGAAACAATTTCGTCAGCCTTCCTGCAAGCATTAGATTCCTTTCTAACCTTGACTGTCTTGAATTGCAGAGGTGCAAAAGGCTTGAGCAATTGCCAGATCTTCCGTCAAATAGTTTCTTATACGTAGATGCAAATGATTGTACTTCCTTGAAGAGGTTGTCAGATCCATCAAAGTCTAGCGGAGGAGCCAACATGTATGATTTTATTTTCACCTGTCTTAATTGCTTCAGCTTGGTTAAAGAAGAAGGCTGGATTAACAGAATATTTGCAATGATAATGAGATTGGCCAGTGAGGTACTCTCAGCTCCTTCTCAGTTCCATATTATGATATTCTTTTCTTTTTCTATAAAAAAAAAAATGTTATAATGGTACTTCTCTTGGTACAGGGTCTCTATCCAATGTGGACTGGTAACTTAATTGTATGCCCTGGAAGTGAGATTCCAGATTGGTTCGAGAATCCAAGTGTGGGAGATTCAATAACTATGGAACTGCCTCTACCTCCACAACCATGTAGCGACTGGGTTGGTATTGCTTTATGTGTCGTTTTTGAAGATTCTGAATATTTGGAAAATCCAGACACCCTTCTTGATTATGATTTTTTAAAAATTGAATGTCTGTTGGGTGCGCATGAGACTTTGACGGTGGGGCATCTTGAGTCACAACACCTTTGGCATTTTTACTTGCCTCGCGATGATATTAAGCATCAAATCCAACTAATAGGAAAAGAGGATGGCTCGTGCAGTCATCGCTTTTCATTCAAATCGCATTATTGTTTAAAAGGATCTCCAGACAAATTCCTCGAAACAAGCTCGATTATAAAGAAATGTGGAGCACGTTTGGTGTTCAAAAGAGATTTGGAAGAATTCAGCCGAATACTGAAAATCCCGAAGCCAGCACTACTTGATGCATACAGCAGTGACAAGGAGGCAGGACCAATTGGTAGTAGTGGAAGTGGTAGCTCTGATGACGAAAATGAACCAGGAAATTAGCTCTGATGAACGCGATGGACCAATCAGCAAAAGACTGAACGACCAAAGATATTTGAAGATAACGCTTTTATAGGAAGACTGAAAATTGGTTATTCCCAGTTCCCAGTAAAAGCAGTATCTGTTGTTGATAAAGGCAACTTTGCATATCAAACTGATACACAGCCAAAGTACCTTACTTATCCTATAATTTGTTGGAACTATTGTCCAGTGAATGCCATTTTTTTTGTTATGCCCTAGTTCTGTGTATTGGGAGCATAGATGTAACAATGCTGCCCCCATCGTACCATCCCTCATTCATAAGCACACTACACCACAAATTCACATCTATAGCACTTCAAAAACACAATAGATCCTCAATTTATTGATTAATCTCAAGCTGAGCACTCAAACTCGATTAGTTTTCGTTACATCAAATTAAGAATATCCAAAACTAGTTCACCTATAAGAACTACCAACCTCCATGTTGGTTTGCAGACATGTAAGCTTGAAAGAACTGTGATCAGGCTCACGTTTTTTACAGCTCAAGTTTAAGAGCAGACTTGTTTACCTTTCCTACTATCCACCTGTATAATACATAAATAAGAAATTTGTATCCCAAGCAATAATTCTCAAGCACACTACACCGCAAATTCACATCTATAGCACTTTAAAAACACAATAGATCCTCAATTTATTGATTAATCTCAAGCTGAGCACTCAAACTCGATTAATTTTCGTTACATTAAATTAAGAATGTCCAAAACTAGTTCACCTATAACATACAACGAAATTTCATCTACTTCGTGATACTTCTTAGGAAAAGAAAAAACCTACATACAAACAGAGAAAAAGAACAAGAATAGTAGATGGACAATTAGGGAGCTGCTTTGTAGTTTTCATAGGTACACTTTTTTCAATCATCTATATGCATACATATACTTGATTTAGAAGAACTATGTACCAACCTCCATGATGGGTTTGCAGACATGTAAGCTTGAAAGAACTGTGATCAGGCTCATTTGTTTACAGCTCCAGTTTAAGAGCAGACTCGTTTACCTTTCCTACTGTCAACCTGTATAATACATGAATAAGAAATTTGTTGGTAAAATTAATTAAAGAAAGTATGCATATATGTGAAAAGCATGAAAGATTGCTTATGGAAACAATAGGGAATATTTATCTATACATAGGATGAGCCTGACAAGTTTTTTTGGTGGTTCTTATACTAGTACTGTCACCAGTCCATATTAGAACAAAATTCTGCTACAGCTTATAATGCTTTACATGCATTGCATTAACCAAGCAATAATTCTCAATCACAATTATTCATATTATCCCATCAAACTAGAATCCGTCTATCTAAGCATTCATATAATATAAATAGCAAAAATAGAAACTTATATGATACGAGAATATAAATTTACACAACAGCAACAAGAAAACTGAAGTAAAAATAACAATCTGTCTTTCCTTACCTTTTCCCCAGCAACCGAAGAAAAGCAAAGACAAACCCTGCAATCCAAAAAAGAAAAAAAATAACCACTAAGTATGCATCTGTGCAACCGCATAACATTAAATTTCACACAATGTTTGTAATTGAAACCTCGCCTTGCCAACCAAAAAGGCACAGAAAAGCAAATCTCTACCGGTGGCCAAACAGAAAACATCTCTTAATTTAACATGAATGTACAAGGACAAACACAATCAATGAGTGAAGATGAAAATGTTTCCAGATTTGAGTAAATTCATAATACAATAGCAAATTCTGCAATCACAGTAAGAACCAGTTAAAATTTTATAATAATAAAAAATAAGCCTAATATTTCTAGAAATTTAAGCAAACAAAAGAGGAAGCTGCAAACTACTGATCCCCACACACTGAAATTAACATCTGCAAAAATAAATCCATGTAACAATCAAACCATCAATGCAGATAAAAGGGGAAACACAATCGAAGTGTTGTTTGTGGGTTTGGTTAGTTTGGGGAAACGAGAGAATCAGAAAGAAGACAAAGAGACACACGACGGAGGGCATTGACCGCTGCGGAGAAGGCAAAACAAATAGACCATAGCCCTAGATTTATGTACTCATGACACAACAAAGGGGTTTACCCATCACTGAGGCGATGGAGAGATTCGAGACTGCGCCGACGTATAGAAGATTGAGCGAGAGATAGAGTGAGACAGAGAGTCAGCGAGAAATTTTAAACAGCCCCACTCTAGTTTTCAGTTTCCGCGCGCGCTCAATAGTGTTTTATTTATTTATTATTTATTTATAGAGTAAACTGTTGAATTAATGGATTAGGAAAGAGAATTTGATTGAATTAATAATTAAAGGGTATTTTAGGAATAATGGTGGGTGTAAAGATAGGATTGTGTTTTTTGTGTTTGGTTTGTAAAAGTTTAGGAGGAGGGGAGGCTATCCCGTCCCAGGGCCAGTGTGAGAACTTACAGAGGGGGTCTTAACGCCCTTATTTTGTTTTTACAGATTACCCACCAAGAGGGATTGTCAGTAGTGAGACTCGAACCTAGGCCTTGATAGTGAATAGAACGATCATTTCCAACTCAATTAATAGGATTGTGTTTTTTCAAATTTACATGGTGGGTGAGGAAATATGACAGGAGGTGGAAATAGTAGCATTCATATGTAAATCATGAGGAATGTCACACATATACAAAGAAAGAAAGCAGAACACATAAATCATGAGGAATGTCACACATATAAGAGGAAGAAGGGCATTAAACTTGGCGTTTATTTAGGAATTATTTTTATTTTTTTAATTTACGTTTTTTTAGGAAATATATTTGTATGTATTAATTAGGAAATATATATTTTTAATGGATTAGCAAAGAGAATTTGCTTGAATTAATAATTAAATGATATTTTAGGAATAATAGTGGGTGGAAAGATATGATTGTGTTTTTTCAAATTTACATGGTAGGTGGGGAAATAGAATAAGGGATGAAAATTGTAGCACTCATATGTAAATCAGAAGGAATGTCACACATACACATAAATAAATCAATTAACAAAACATTTTGTTCTCATGTAATGATATTATTCTTCTTTTTTATTATTATCTAAATTTGGGCAAACAACAAGGAGCAAGAAAACATTAGAACTTTGGACTGTTGAAAGAAGAAAACTCAGAGTGGTTTAACTAAGAGAAAGAACGAAAGAAAGAAAGAAAGATGTGTTCTTTAGGAGGCATGGTATTGACTTTTTCAAGCTTTCTGTGCTTGTTCCTGGTCTTAGTTCTCATCAAGATCCTTCACAAGCTATGGTGGACTCCAACTCGCATACAGAAGCAGATGGGTCTGCAGGGGATCCAAGGCCCTCCTTACAGACTCATCCATGGAAACAACAAAGAAATTTCCCAGATGATGAAAGAAGCCATGGCCAGGCCCAAAAGTATATCCCACGACACACTTTCTTTAGTCCAACCTCACATTCACTACTGGACCAAGATTTATGGTAAGAAATGATCTCAATTAGCTAGCTTTTTTAGTTTTTTTTGGTTGTGGCTTTTGTTCCAAGTATTAAATATTGGTTATCTTTATCAATAGGAAAGAATTATCTGCAGTGGCATGGTTCTCAAGCTCAATTGGTGATCACAGAACCTGAATTGTGCAAACAGATACTGAATAACAAAGATGGAGCTTATCCAAAAAAAGAGGTTCAAAACTTTGTAAAGAAGCTATTAGGAGATGGCCTGGTGTCAACAACCAAAGCTGAAAAATGGGAAAAATTGAGAAAGTTGGCCACTCTTTCCTTCCATGGAGAGAGCTTAAAAGTAAGTTTCTTTGCCTTTGATGGTAATTTCTTGCAAAGAGTAGTGTAGTAAATTAGGTATGGTAGTGAAGTTAAATCTGATGGGATGGTATTGTTTTACTAGAGTATGATTCCAGCAATGGTAGCTAGTACTGAGACAATGCTAGGAAGGTGGAAAAATTATGAAGGAAACGAGATTGATGTGCTTCAAGAGTTTAGGTTGTTGACTTCAGAAGTGATTTCCAGAACAGCATTTGGCAGCAGCTATATTGAAGGAAAGCATATTTTTGAGATGTTGACCAAGTTAGGCTTCATAATCTACAAAAATTATCTCGCAATCAGGGTTCCTGTCATTAGGTAACTTCATTTCAACTAAATCATTGGGGAACTGCATGGATAGCCATTCAATCACCGTTCTCTTAGTTATTGATTGATTGATTGATTAATGTGTGACATTCTTACTTCTCAATATAAATGGCATCCGAATGATCTTTGGTTGGTCAATTTCGGGATCCATTCAATTTGCTAGCATACACTATGTACCTTACTATGTTAATAAACACAGATTCATGCCTAAAAAATTCTCTGTATCTTCTTCAAAAAATCAGACTCATGCTTATGCTCTCCGTAAAATAGAAGAGATATTGATGCAAATACAAAATTTGAATTGAGCACAAATTTGCCCTATAGCCGGGAGAAACATACTGAAACAAATTTGCAATATATAGCTGGGAGAAACATACTCAATTTCATTTTCGTTGTATAGTTGGCGCATTATGCAGAGAACCGTTCTTCTTTTATTGTTTTCCCATATGAGTGAGCATTACTTCTGTTCTCATGTTTAGTCTTTCATTGAAAATTGTAGTAAGTTCTTCAAAACCAGTGATGAGATAGAATCGGAGAAACTTGAGAAAGGTATACGGGACTCTATAATAGAGATTATTAAGAAAAGAGAAGAGAAGGCAATGACCGGAGTAGAAGACAGATTTGGAAGTGATTATCTTGGATTACTTGTAAAGGCTCAACATGATGCCAATGACAGCCAGAGGATTTCGGTGGACGAAGTAGTTGATGATTGCAAGACGTTTTACATGTCCGGACAAGAAACTACTACTACTTTGCTTTCTTGGACTGTGTTGCTTCTGGCAATCCATACAGATTGGCAAGAGGAAGCAAGAAAGGAGGTCATACAATTATTTGGCAAAGAAACTCCACATCCCGATGGCATTTCCAAACTGAGAACAGTAAGAAAGTCAAGAACACAATGAATTCCTCTTGTAAGTGGCAGAAATATATTCTCAATTCAAATTTTAAATCCTGATTTGTTATCTCTGTTTCATTTTCATGCAGATTAGTATGATCATTAATGAGTCTCTAAGGTTATATCCTCCACCTGTTTCAATTATAAGGAAAGTTGAAAAGGAAGTTAGACTGGGAAAGCTCACTCTTCCTCCTAATCTTGACTTGGTTATCTCAACCATAGCAATTCACCATGATCCTGAAATCTGGGGACAGGATGTGCATCTTTTCAAACCAGAGAGATTCTTGGAAGGGGTTGCTAAAGCAACTAACAATAACATAGGTGCATTCATACCATTTGGATTGGGACCTCGAACTTGTGTGGGCTTGAACTTTGGCTCCACTGAAGCAAAAATTGCTCTGTCAATGATTCTACAACGCTACTCCTTCACTCTTTCCCCTGGTTATGTTCACTTTCCCTTGCATTATCTTACAGTTCGGCCGCAGCTTGGAGTTCAGGTAATGCTACACACACTTTGAACTGCGAACACGATGATGTATGGATTGCGCCATGATTCTTCTTGGTGTTGGTGTATCAAGTACCTGGACATTGATGCCTTTGGATATACTGCTAGCTTATAAACAGTGCAAGTGATACACTGATTGATTGTCATGAATTTTTATTAAAATAAATAACCAACATCAGCACAAATGTGTTAGTCCATAGTGCATTAGACCCTTTGCTGCCGTCCATTTTGTAATCAAAACTGCTGTTTCTTTTTGGTCATAGCCCCATTTAACAAAATGTAGACAGATTGCGGTGCACTGATTTGATTATGGGAATTTATAGAATCATGTATTGGTTAATAGAAACATCGGGACCTCCAGAATATTGACTGTTCGTTCATTGAGCTCGACTTTTCAATTACCTCGGTATGGTTGAACCATCGATAAATAGTATAGCCGCGCGGCTATACTGGGGGTTTTTGTAAATTTCTATACTGGGGTTTTTGTAAATTTCTTTCATAAGTAGAATAGCCGTGCGGATATACAGCTTAAATACATTATATAAAGGGTATAGCCGGCTATACGGGTGAACTTTTTTTAAAATAAATAGTATAGCCGAACGGCTATACTGTTAAATATAATATATTTCACTAGTATAGCCTGGCGGCGATACTGGGGATTTTCTTAAATTTTTTTTAAATAAATAGTATAGCCGGCTATACTGGGTTTTTATTAATTTTTTAATAAATAGTATAACCGCACGGCTATACAGGTAAATATATAATATTTCTAGCGTATAGCCGCCGGGCTATACTGGGGATTTTTTAACAGATAGTATAGCCGCGCGGCTATACAGGAGTCCTTTTTTTTTCCCCTTCATTTCGTTAATCGATATGAGTAGTTTAGAGCATTATCCATTTCTATTAGGCCATTACCCTAGTCTCTATTGTCCCCTTTTGATATTTTACTTTTCCAAAGTTATTATCCGTATAAATAATTTAGCATTTTGCCGTTTAATAATCGTATTATAAGTGTACGTACATATTTTTCAGCAATACTTCCTTTTTCGTACACAAATCAAACGTACAATACACATACATATGTATTTTTCATGTTTAATAAACGTGTTATTACAAAATTGTCAATAATACACACAAAATTCACGTATTATATACATAATTTTTACATATTATTGAATAAAAATAATATATATTAAAATATTATATAGTGGCTGAACTTTATGATCATTCATATGCTTCCTTTTACTCTTTGAGCTCACAAACCAAGTGAGTTTTGACAGAAGGTAAAATGAGTAAGACATTCTTCTCTAGTGCTTGGGAGTAAGGTAAATTAGCCTAAGGAAAAAGCAGAAAGAAGTTAAAAGAAAAAATTGATTAATACTCACTCTTGTAGGGTATCCAAGAAATGAAACATTAGATACGCTCAGCAGACCTAAAGAACCTGAAGCAGGAATGAAACGGTATATAACACATCAACAATGATCTCATAAAGCTTTGTAGATCCACTAGTAGCTTTCCGAGCTTTGTGTCCCTCCCATTATTCGATATTTAAAAATGTTTTCCCAAGTATGCTTTGGGTTGCCACGGTAAGTGCACCCACTTCCGTCACTCGGAGCCCTTGGTCGATGAGGTGGTGTAGTCTTGTTTGTAGGCGAGCCAACAATTGTTGCATAAGACTTCATCTGAAGCAGTACGATAGTAGAAATATGTGGTGTCTAGCCGGGCCGACTAGTCATCGAGTTGTGGCTGACTGACTGATTGGTGAACACCTTTGGCCACCAACCCTACTACAGTGGTTGCCTAATTGTCCATCATCACAGCTTGGCGAATATCCTCTCATCGAACATATGCATACACTTGCTCTACCATGGGAAACTGTTTCATCAGAAGTACGTCACTTTGGGTCTTGTCAAGTCGATCATCCAAGCCAACCAAAAATATTTAAACTTTATCTTCCTGGATAATGTCGTTGTACTTCTTAATATCAAATTCATACTCCATCATAGTCGGATGACGGAAGCTAATTTCTCTTCATAAGCTTTGGAGATCGTTGTAGTAAGCCTCAATTAAGCCACCTAATTGTCACATCCGGTGAGTTTGTCGTTTAAGGTCGTACACTTGAGAGGTATTGATGCCATCAAACTAGGTTGTGACAATCACATTTCATACTGATTTTGCCGTTAGATATCGAATAAAGGTGCTAATCAATTGAGGCTCCAAAGAATTGATTAGCCATCCTTTCACAACCACATTCTCTATTCGCCAGTAGGTGAAAGTCGGATTGATCAGAGGTGGTAGTGGGAGTACGTCGGTGAGATGTCCCAACTTGTATTTGCCGGCAACATACATCTCAACAACTTGGGACCAAATGGAGTAGTTGGAGCCATCCAACTTGATGCCAATCTAGGCAGCGAAAGCTTCATAGGTAAGGGTTGAGGTCGGGTTCTATATTTTCAAGAATTGGGCCATTTGAGTGGCTAGTTTTGCAAAGTTTAGTTGAGAAAGAGAAGCGGGGTTGGTGGTGCTACCTTCATGGGTGAGGAAAAAATCATCCTGCCCCATGGTGGCGGCTAGGGTTTAAAACAAGAGTCAGCAATCCCCAAGATCGTCGCTTTCAAGGGCGAAGCCAATTAAGACCTAGGAGGGTCATATGACCCTTATGACCCAATGGTAACACTTACAGTTTAGGCTTTTGTTTGCTCATTATTTCCAACTTGACCCTGAGAAAAGAATGCATGACCTTCTACCACGTAAGTGTTTTTATTCATGTTTAGTTTAATTAGCAACATCTTCCAATATTGTCTTAAAACCCATTAAATATTTTTGGAACAACAACCATTATAGTTTTCTTATATAAATTGAACTTATTCTAAAATATTTATGTAGAAAAACAATGGATACTTAAGATTTTAGGTTATTAATCTATTATCTCATAGTTTTATTAAGTTGTTGACCCCCCAAAGCATAATTTTTGGCTCCGCCAGTGGTTGCTTTGATATCATGCAAAAATATGAGATATCAAAGAATATTGTTTATGGGAATTTTCTGTGTATTCTTCTCCTTATAGGAGACCATATATATAGTACAATAAAACGTTGTAGGTCAATGAAAATAATAACTCCTAATTCTATTTACAGTAGGAAATCGGGAATTAAAGTAAATCAATTACTTTTGATGTAGGAATCCTTGGTGTGCAAGGAAAGTAAACTTATACCACAAGTCATGCCAACAACTAGTACAAAAAATGCCTTAGACGATGATGTCCTAAATACTCGTCTTATTTTGTCAGATGATAGTTTGTCATAAAACCATCGTCTAATAAGGTGTAAAACGTTTAGAGCATCATGTTTTTAAAATGTACATATTTAAAGGACGACAATTTTTAACAAACTGTCCTGTGTCTCATTTGCATCAAAGGCAAAATCTAATGAACACTGTTTTGATGCGGAGCTTACGTAGAATAAAATTAAAAAAACTCGTGTACACAAAAAAAAAGACTCTTTTTTTATCCGGAAAAAAAAAAAAGACTTGAAGCATTCTTTGACAAAAAAGGGGACTCATACATGTCTGATTAACTATATAGCTCAACTCACTCATTTGCCCTCAAATTCCTCTAAAAGTCTAAACGAGTCGGTTCATAAAATCCCTTTAAATTCCTCTAAAAGTTTAAACGAGTCGGTTCATAAAATCCCTTTAAAGTCGTTCACATTCCTTTTCTCAATTTCAACTCAGGAGTGTAAAAGCATATAAAGAGACTTCACCGTTCAATCAACATCTCATAAGCCTTTCCAAGTGTTTCGTACCAAGATTGAGCTACACATACATATCGAAACCAAATTCATAAACTTGAAGAGAGCAAGACTCTTTTTATTTAATTTAATTTTTTAAAAACATTTATGTGTTACGGAAAAGATAAGTTCTCGAAAAAATTCTCAAAATTTTCCATCTCAAGAATTGGCACGTGGCTTGCCACTAATTACTATGGTGCCCTATTGCAAACATGTAACTTCAGGAAATCATAGGGACAAATTTGTAATTTAGCATATCTCCTTCTTAAGCCGAAACTTGTAACCCCTATATAATGGACCCCTGCAAAGGTAGGGTTTACGATTCTTAAAAACTTCCTCCTTGCTTTGAGCCTCCAATCAATCGGAGCAGTCCTAGCCGAAAATTAGCTCTCTCTCTCTCTCTCTCTCTCTCTAGCTTTTCTTGTCCGTGTATAGATTCTCGCACATAGTTCTTCTTGGAAACCCATTCTCTGTGAAAATTGTTTCCAGGATTTTATTTGTGCGTAAATCAAAATCCTTTCTGCTTGAACCTTCTCCTTAAAACCCATGGAGATGTGTTCCAATGTTTATTGGATAACATTTTTTTTTTCTTAACCCATTTCAATATTTTGATTTTTCCCTTTCACCTGGAATGTTTTGTTGCTGCTTCGATGTTTTTTATTTTATTTTTTTAGGATTGGCCATTGATAATTTTTCTTGGGATTTTATAGCAGTAACTAAGCGCGTACAAATATTTGGATTCCAATTTTTAGCTCGGATTGAAAAAAAAAAATGATAAAAAAAAACAAAGTTTCAATCAAACTTGTCACGGCATAAAGGGGATCCAGCATTATCACTACACAATTGAATCTAAGATTAGGTGTATCATAGATCACATAAGACGTTCAAAACCTAAGTGTTCTTGCAACTTTATTATGTTAGAATACAACTTAATTTTTCTTTCGCGTATTTTGCATCAGCCTGGGTATTGCTAGAACTCTTTTATTGTAAGGGTTTTTTGTTCGAAATGGTCTTTTTTCTTTGGTGTCAAATTGGTCATTCGTATTCTTTTTCGTTAGATTGAATCATGTGGATGATACACATTCCAATTTTTTGGGATAAATTGGACATTTTACCCCAATATGGTGACTTTTCACCCCAAAGTCTAATTACTTTATCACTATTTTAGTACAAATTAACGATTTTAACACTAAAATTGATGGTAATATTAACGTAGTTTGACGATGGGATCAATTTGACACAAAAGAGAGTTGGAAGATCATAAGAGTCTAAAAATTAATTGAAGGAAACTTGGGTATAAGTTCATGGACTATTTCGGATAAAAACCCTTATTTTAAATTTTAGACACATCAATTGTGTTTATATTGTTTTAGCTTAATTATTTATTTGCCATTTGAAACTCAGTTCTAGTCTCACTTGGCCCCATGAAATTCAATTTGTGTCATTTTAACCCTTGAAACCCCATGAAATTCAATTTGCCTCATTTCAATTTGTGACTTCCATTTCATCAGGAAGCGTGTGCAGCGCAGAGATTTCTTGGTTAAGTATATACCAACTGAAGAGCAAGTCGCTGATGTCTTGACTAAGGGTCTTCATAGTCCTACCAATCTCAGATTAGGTCCCTACTCTGAGATTGAGGGGGGATGTTTAGCTAATGATTAGGATTAGTGTGCCACGTGTTTGTAATTAGTTATGTTAACACGTGAAGATTGTTAGAGGTTGTTAACTCAGATGCTTAACCATTAAGCAAAGCCTATGTGTAAAGGCTCTAGTGTAAGTGTATAAGTGGTAATGAGAAAAACATATTTGATTCCCACCATTCTGAATTCTCAAAGCTCTCTCTCTTTCTTAGTTACAGATTTCCTTTTTCTTCTATTTTCCTGAACACTTAGCAAAAACCACTTTGTTGCTTAATTTTTGTACTTTGTTTTAAGAATAAGTAACGATTGGGGATTTCTACCAAAACAGAGTTTGTAAGCCTTACTCCGGGTCGATTATCAATGTCGGCGTTCCCAAACCCATCCCATGAGCCCAATAATGCTGAAGTACTCTGGAAGTTCACGAGTTTCGGGTTCAGCCTACTATCCCCCAACGACCAGCAAGACAAGATTGAACAAATCTCCAAAAAACCTGCTGCTGGAGTTGCTGATGTCGAAAGACTTGAAGGGGAAACAGAGGAAGATTTGAGAAGGAAAAAATTCGCTGAGCTGCTTAATAAAGCTCCGGACTATACACAAGTTGTTTTATTCAAGGAGTTTAGACGCAAATTCTTCTTTGAAAGACGCTTGTGTGAGGCGATTCTTCTGTTCAGGCAACTGGATTCCAATGAGCAACAAGAAACGATTGAAAAAATGCTTGATCAATTCATGAGGTGGAGAAGAGAAGAAGTCAAAGATGTCATACTGGAGAGACTCTCTGAGGAATGCGAGGAGGATTTTAGGCTCAGAAGATTTATAAAGCTTTGTAGCACATCTCACCTCCTTTTGGATAATTTCATAAGGGATGAAGCTAAGGACTGGGATCTAGAAAGTCTACATATGCAGAAGTCTGGTAAAGAAGAGATAGAAGAAATCAAGCAGTTCCGCTATGCTGAATTTTACTTGGGGTTGTCAATTATTTGGTTCAAAGCACGATGGGCCAGTGATCCAAAATGCCTCATTCATTTAATCATTAGTAAAGTTGGAGAAGGTGATCATATCATTGAGAAACTTGTCAATGAGACTGAGGAGGATTTCCTGCTCAGGAGATTTACAGAGTCGTTTAAACAACTTCAATTCAGTTCCCAGGAGGATGTTTTAAAGTGTATTCAAAATATCTTATTTTATGATCGAGATAATTTATGTCTGCCGCAAGCAAGTTGGGTGACAGAGGAGTCTCTGTTTTCTCTTGGATTCATGAAGGTGAAATCTCCAAATCTAAGAGTATCAGGAGGAGCAGCAGCCACTCAAGGAGGAGGGCAGGGAGCAATTACACAAGGAGGCCAGGGGACAAGCCAACAGTAGATGATTTGCAGCCATGCACTTAGCAAAGAAGCGGTCTTCAAATAACACAATTCGGAAGATGTGGTCAATTCATACATGGAGATGGAGCAGCACTACTCTTCTTTATGAGTTTGCCCTGTCTCGCCAGCGTGTGCGTTTTATTCGTATGCAATACAGCATTACTCTTCTTGCTTTTTTGGTTTTTGGTTTTTGGTTTTTTTTTTAAAGGTACTCTTCTTGTTTGTTATGAGACGAGATACAAAAGGCCTCCCTCCCTTCTGTTATTCTCGTATCATAGTCTCTGATTTATGAATAAATGTCTATTATGTGTGTTTCCTAATTTCCAAAGGGATATGATGTCCTCTATCTTTTTGTATGCAATTAAAGCTCATAGCTTAGTCACCATGAGTGGCAGTCTAAGGTCGAAATTGGATAAGCTAGCTATTGAAGAAACTTATGTCCACAGTCCACAACATGCAGAACAATTACCTGCAGATTTCATTTGATGATTTTATAAGTTCTTCTAAATATAGGTGTAGACTTACTCTTGTTCCATATATAATGCTATTCCAATACAATCTATTTTAAAGATGGTCATCTCCATAGTTTTTCATGCTAAATAAAGTCCAATACAATCTTATGTTACTACTTGAAGCTTTCACTTTCTGAAATATGTAATTAGTTTGATGCTGCCACCATATATATATATATATATATATATATATATATATATGTATCCCTTGAACCCTTGATGGAAGCAAGGAGATAACAACAATTTACATTTTGATTGAGCTACTGCAGTACATCGAATGACCAACCAGGGCTGCACATCTGATAATGATGTTGAGAATGAGGTAAAATACGAATTATATTATATAATTGATAATGATGTTTAATATCCTACTCTACATGATTGTAAAATATATATTTTGTTTTATTTGTGTTAGGGATCTTACACTGAAGAAGTTGAAAGCATCGCTTTGTGCGATTGAGATGTGTGATGACTACCTCTATAATGATGAACATGTAATTTTAATATGTATTAATTTTTTTATATAGTCTAGATTTTTAGTTAATAACAATTGAATTGATACATATGTTTGCGCTTATAGTGTTTTTTTTCTCATTCAACAAAGTATTTTTTTTATTGATTTTTCTTCAGCAATGGGGTGGGTAGGGGAACCCATTCCCCAATGAAGGCAGGGATGGGGAATCCCCACTTAGAATATTGCGGGTACGAATGAGGGGATGAGGGAAAAAAGCTTAATGGTTATGGGGATGGGAATGACATACCCACCCCCAATTCGACCCATTGCCATCCCTATTTCCATATGCTCCAACAAGACATGTTAATTTTGCTTAGGTTGCACAAGAGGACCCACTTATTGACTTTTAATAATGCCTATGTGAAAATATAATAATAATAAGAGTTTTTCTATTTAAACTCCGCACTTCTCTTTGTTCACCCCATATTCTAAGTTCACCCCAACTTCTAATTCAAAATTTCACAATTTCTAAGAAAACCCCACTATCTTCCCGAACTACCCCTAAATACACACCCAAAAAAAATAAAAATAAAAAATAAAAAAACTCATCAACCTCACACTCAACACCTCACTATCTTGCCTCTCACCACTCTAAGTTCACACAACATCACATTACTTAAGAGAGATAAAAAAACACTTTTTTCAAATGTGCCTGGACCCCCTGTGCGTATCCAACACCTGTCAAGTGCCGGACACACTTAACCAAATTGATTCTTTTAAGGTTTGACTTCTACCGAAAAATAGGCAGAGTCTCCCTTGTAAATTGTTAATTTCCCAATAATTTACACATGTACAAAATGCAATTCTTATATCCACAAGCGTTCAGCGTGCACAATGTTAGAGCACACACAATCCAATAACAAATCTGTGTGACCTCAAGCCTTATAGAAATCCAAGGGCAATATCAGAGCCTACTAATTAATTTAATTTACAAAAATAGTAAGGTTACAGTAAGATATCCTACATAATGGAAGTGGATGAGTGGTGGGTGATGAATGACTGGTGGTGGTGCTCCGGTACTCGATTACTACATGGGGACGCAAAACATTAAAAGGGTGAGTGGACAAAAGAAAGTTTTGCAAAATATAATATCAACATACTAACCTCACTGTTAAAACCATTTGAAAATTCATTTAATCAATGTTCTATATTCGTACAAAAATCAAGCATGCATATTTATACTCATATAACCGTTCATACATTCAATCAATTCATCAAAACCGTTTGAAAGCATTGAAAAATAATAATTCCTTTCCACCCAAGTGTACCCTTCATAAATTCGTTAATTCCACAATTTTTCCATTTCTTTCTCACGTTATACCGTCAATTCCAAGTGTCGCTTAAGTGACACCTCCTCGCATAACTTAGAAACACAAAGTTAACCCGAACCACATTCCTCGCAGAACTCTGGAGACACTTGGTCAACCTAAGCCGCATTCCTCACTCCTCACGGTCCGGGTATTCCTAGGCCCACCGACAGTTGCAATGGTCTGAAAAGACCCAAGATTAAATATACGATTAAATTTTTATATTGGTCAACCCGGTCCCCCCCCATGGGGTTCAGGACTTCCGATTAATAATCCAAAAGTTCCTATAGGTTCATAAAAATCCTATTAACATATCGTATAAGTTTCGTCAAGATCCAATGGTTCGAATATATCGAACCCGAATTATGCCTAATATGCGTAAATTCGTTTGACGGTCCAATGATAACCAAATTCGAATATGAGCATATCGTCGTGCTCGGTGTGAAAACCAGAGAATGGTTTCTCTTACTTTCATTCCTTTTTACGGGTTACATAAATAGCTATTAAAGTAATAGCTGTACAATAGAATAGTTTACAAAAAGAAATAATATTACAGCAGTCTTCATGATGATGTCTTCTCCTTTTATATCTGGCAGCATCTTCTTTTGTTGCTTCCATCATCATGTTTTCTTCATGGCAGACTAACCACGTGTCAACACTCCCCCTCAAGTTGGTGCATAGATGTTTCGAATGCCCAACTTGTCGAGGCATGAATGAAAACTTCTACTAGATACAGCTTTTGTCAAGATGTCGGCCAATTGATCTTCAGTTTTAACAAATGGAAAGTCAACAATTCCAGCATCCAGCTTCTCCTTAATAAAGTGTCTATCCACTTCAACGTGTTTAGTACGATCGTGTTGAACTGGATTGTGGGCAATGCTAATGGCAGCTTTGTTATCACAATATAAATTCATAGCCTTCTTGGATTTGCAACCCAAGTCTCTCAACAATTTTCGCAACCACATGAGTTCACACACACCATGAGACATGCCTCTGTATTCGGCTTCAGCGCTTGACCTAGATACCACCTTTTGTTTCTTGCTACGCCATGTATGGAAGGTGAATTAGAGACATACCACATCTGATTATGGAAGGTGACGGGGATTGGAAAACGAGGAGAATTAGAAGCATCTATAGACTCATTTGAGTCATCTAGATTATCCCTAGCTGAAATATCATGGTTATCAACATTATCAGTATGTATGGAAGGTGACGGGGATTGTGGAATTACCTCAGAATGATCTTCATGCAAAGCAGCATGTTGATTTGGAACATGGTCAGGAAGTGGAGGATCTGTTACTACCTCATTTGTCTTCCTTCTTTGGTACACTTGCAACTCTTTTTCATGTGTATCAGCAGTATTAGGTGATGGTACATATCCAATATCAGGGAAATGCTCTTCCTCTCCATCATTTGTATCAGCAGTATTAGGTGATGGTACATATCCAATATCAGGGAACTGCTCTTCCTCTCCATTATTCTCCCCCTGAAGAGGAGTGACCGAAAAATAGGCCTCTTCTTCACAGAATGTAACATCCATAGAAATAAAAAAATTTCCTGATGGGGGATAGTAACACTTGTACCCCTTTTGTGAGACAGAATAACTGACAAACACACATTTGAGGGCACGAGGATCTAGTTTGTCTCGACTGTGTTGGTGAACATGAACATAGCTAACACATCCAAACACTTTAGGTTGAATATGAAGAACTGAAGGAATAGAATGATACTGAGAAAGGGTTTGAATAGGTGTTTGGTACTGGAGAACCCGAGATGGTACACGATTTATAAGGTACACGGCTGTCAAAATGGCATTGCCCCAAAAACGTTTTGGAACATGCATAGCAAAGCATAAAGAACGAGCCACTTCTAAAAGATGACGATTTTTACGTTCTGCTATACCGTTCTGTTGAGGAGTATATGGACTGGAAGTTTGGTGTATGATGCCATTTTGCTCAAAAAAGGTTCTAAGTTCAGAATTCAAATACTCACCCCCATTGTCAGATCGGACTACTTGTACTGGTACATGAAACTGTGTTTGAATCATGTGATGAAAAATAGGAAAAATGGACGAGACATCACTTTTATTTTTCAACAGATAAACCCAAGAGACACGAGTACAATCATCAATGAAGGAGACAAAGTACTTAGCACCAGTGTAAGTAGGAACATGAAATGGACCCCACACATCGGAGTGAATAAGAGAGAATGGAACATGACTTTTATTGGAGCTTACAGGGAATGAAGCACGATGACTTTTTGCAAAAATACAGGTTTCGCAATGGAAGTCAGACACATGAACTTTAGCAAATAAAGAAGGAAATAGAAGTTGTAAATATTGAAAGGATGGGTGACCCAACCTTTTGTGCCACAACCAAATTTCTGCGTTAGCTTTTTTTGTACTAACTTGATAACCACTTCTTACTTGAGGATCAGGCAGTTTTGAGTCCAAGTAGTACAATCCTCCGCTTTCCTTACCATGACCAATATGCTCCTTTGTCTGAAGATCCTGAAATAAACAAGAGGTAGGAGAAAAAATAGCCAAACAATTGAGATTTTTAGTAATTTGACTAATAGAAAGCAAATTGTGGGAGAGAGTAGGGACATGTAAAACAGAGGACAACGACAATGATGGAGTTAGAGAAACAGATCCTGCTCCTAAAATCGGAGTGGAAAAACCGTTAGCAACCTTAACAGTTTTTGTATGTGGATGACTTTGGGAAACAAACCAAGCAGTATTATTAGTCATATGATCGGAAGCTCCTGAATCAATGATCCAGAGTTTATCGCTAGCATTAAAGGTTCCCTTTTCTTGTTTGTCCACCCACCAATCTGGATATCCAACCAATTCGAAACAAGTTTCCCGGGTGTGTTTTTTCTTCCCACAGTGGGTACATTGGCGTGTGTCAGGCTCCTTTTGTCCCGGCCAAGGATGACCACTTCTAGGTATAGGGCGATGTAAAGTGGTTGTCATAGCTGACCCGTCAACATGTGAGCCAGCTAACATGGTTGCTTGCCTATTAGCTTCAGAGCACACCTGTGCATATGCAGCTTGCAGATACTGATTTTTCAGACTTCGTCAAGATAGTGAGATGGCGATGAGTCTGAGAGTTCTGGGGTTTAAAGCTGCTGTTGGAGATAAGGGATAAAGTCGGTTAAACAGATATTGATTTGAAGGGTAGAGCTGCTGAAACTGTCAGCAGTATAGAGAAAGAAGAAAAGAAGAGAAAAAAAAAATTCACAGAGATCTTGACGCTCTGATACCATGTGAAAACCAGAGAATGGTTTCTCTTACTTTCATTCCTTTTTACGGGTTACATAAATAGCTATTAAAGTAATAGCTGTACAATAGAATAGTTTACAAAAAGAAATAATATTACAGCAGTCTTCATGATGATGTCTTCTCCTTTTATATCTGGCAGCATCTTCTTTTGTTGCTTCCATCATCATGTTTTCTTCATGGCAGACTAACCACGTGTCAACACTCAGGACGACATAAGGATCATTTTAAGACCAAATAGGCCACCCAACCTTAACGGAAATTTCTCAAATCACCCAACAATATCTATACCTACGTGATCGGGGCAACTAGGGGAGCAACTTTTATAACTGGGCCGACCTCCAATTTGGTCGGGAAGTGGCCAAAACACACTGCCAAAGTCGGGAGAAAATCTTGTAGGAAATTCAAAATATTTTTCCAAAGTTCATTTGAATATTAAACATGCATTTAATCAAATTAATCGCAGTGGAAGTCTAAGGTGGTTGTTTAAATTCAAAAACAAAACTTCTTCCAAGTATCTCAAGCCATGAACATTGATATGTTTTTCATAAATGAAAATTCAAGAGAAAGGATAAGATCTAATTACCCTTGAAGCAATTATATGAACCAATTTGTGTTTGGTCTTCTCTTGATGATTTCCTCTTTGTTGATCTCCTCTTTGATCTTTGATCTTTGCTCCTTGATCTTTCTCCTCCATGTGAGCCACAAAAGTATATGGCCTCTAAGTCTCCACACCAATGGAACCTTGAGATGAGAAGAAGTATCTTGAGAATACTTGGATGCTAGTGCAAGATTCTCAAGATTGGTTTCAATCTAAACCACTTTGAAAGATGAAAGTGTTTCACTCTTGAAAACTCTCTTTTTCTCTCTTTGATCTCCCAAACCCATTTGGTTGATGTTGGATTGTGTTTTTGTGTTAATGAGCTTATGGAAACAATTCTCATACACATTCACTTAAGCATTTTCGGCCAAACCCCATTGGGCTTCCAAAATTGGGCCTTATGACACTTAAACCATAATATTTAGGTGTCTTAAGCCCTTGGGCTTGATACCCAACCATTTGGGCTTTCCGTTAACTATTACTTAGCCCAAATACGTTTTTACACGTAGTAAATCATCCACATCAAATCAATCAAATTGATTTCCTCATTCTCATTTGTATTACTCAAAGTTAACCATTTAAGGTGTGCGATCCATTAGGTTCTAATTAGCAAGGCAGTGGGAAAATATTAGAACTCTTTCTAACCAACTGGAATTAAAACCCCTTTTTAATTCTTCCTTTATTTGGATCGATCACAATCAATCCTAGGACTTCCACAAGCCAAGAGTGACATCTAGCAATATATCAAGGCTACCCAAGCTAACCAGAATAGATAAAGAACCTATTCAGTTGGAATTGCAATGCAATACGGTCCTTCTCTTATACAGTGTTTCAAATCATATTATTAGGGTACGGATTGATTATGTCAAACCCCTAATATGATTTACAACCTCATGTGATTCAAAAGAACATGATTAAGAACAACTTTCTAAATCAAGCTCAAAATACTTTGGCCAAAGATTTACTGAACCACATCTTGAAACATTCTCCTTCTTTATCGAAAGTAGAGATTCCTTATTGTACATTCACATGCCCTTATGATGAATTAAGAGATCCCAACAACACTTAAGACAAATCTTTTATGGCTTGCCTTTAAGAGCTATCAAAGATCAATAACGCATCACAGGACAACCATGATGCCTCAGGTCTAAGGACTAATTTACATTATTGCAACTATGAGTTCTCGTTTGACATATAGATAAATACTCCATACGAGAACTACGGTTGATCGCGTTCAGTGTACTCATTCACTAATGAGCACCCACATACTTGTATTAGTGTCAACTACACAAATGGTTTGAGACTAACCATCCTCCCAATTGAGCATACATAATATGTGCTAATCTTGACGGTTTATCAATGTCCATTTGATAACCTATGATTATGAACATTTTGGGATACTACAGTTAGATATTAAAGGTCTCATGAATCTAATCTTCTTTAGATTATTTTATCTCTTATTTAGCATACCCTGGACATTTGTTTCTTTACACGGTGTAAAAGATAACAAATTAAGTTTGCCCTTTATATATCATATATGAAATGTATTCTAAGGAGATCACATCAAATGTATTGGCTCTTAGGGCACATTTCTAACAAATCTAGGTTTCTAATTGAACACTCACGGCTCCAAATCGATACAAACCAACTATCAAAATAGCTAGAACACGAAAAATGGATGAAGAAGCATACCTCACTCATCGGATTCCATTGGGGGAAACGGGGACCGAAAAACAATGATTTTTCCCCTTGTTCGAGTCCCTTCACGGCTCGAAATCAGGTCTGAAAATTTAGTGGGTCGTGTAGAGGAGGTGGAGAAGAGCGTTTTGCACGTTATGGTGTCGTGTTTGGTTGCCGGACGGTGCCGGAATCGCCGTCGAAAGCGGCGGTACCGGAGAGAGAGAGAGAGAGAGAGAGAGATAAGTCGGGATGGAGAGATAGAGAAAGAAGGCTGACTGGTTTTTAAAAAATCTGACCTCGAAATATTTACGGTTGTGCCACTGCACTTCCGTTGACCATAACTTCTTCGTTAAAACTCCGATTTGAGCCCAATATGTATCTACGAACTCGTATCGGCGCACTCTTTGTAATGGCATTACTCAAATCCCCAAATTATTTCCCGAACAAAAAGTCAATTTTAAACCCATTAAAATACTTTCGGGGTGAAATTGTCTTTTACTTGAATAATTTAAGAAATGAATATTAATTTAGGAACGGGATATCACAAAATGTGTAGCATCATTATTTTATTATTAATTTTTTATTATTATTATTTTCTTGTTCAACAAAGCAAACCCATGTGCCAATTTCCATATTATATATCAATCAAGGGCTTAGGCAGGCATTGTTTCTTTGCTTCCCAATAAAGGTCTGGTTTTTTTCCCCCTCCAGTTTTGTTTCTTTAATTATGATTATGATTATTATTATTTCTGATTTGCTTGTTTGATTATGATTTGCCATATTTAGGGTTTGTGAAGAGAATATGGGAGTGTAGTAGGTTTCTTGGATTGAAAGAGAAGTAATCTGGCAATAGGGTGTAGAGGAGTTTGTGTTTTTCTAAAACTTAATATGAAGAGTGGTGGTGTGTATGGGGGTGTGTGTCTATATGTACTAGGGTTAAGTATTAAGTTGGATGACCTATTTTGTCTTTTTACACAATAATAAAACTTAAGAGGTTAATGATTTGAGTATTGGAGTGAACAAAGAAAAGTGTGGGGTTTAAATAGAAAAACTCTAAAAATAATGGGATGTTTACTAATTCGTAATTGGAATCAAAATAAGGAGTTGAATTCATATTATAGATACTCTTGTATTTAGTTCACATGGAGGAATAAAATGCAAGTGGGACACACACAAAATCAGGAATTCAACTCCTGATTTTGGAGGAATTGGACTGTTGGGTGGGGAAGTGGTATTTTAATTTATGGAGAACTAACCCATAAGGAATCCATTTTTTTACCCATTATATCCTCACACAATTTTAAAAATCCCACATTTGTCATCTAGTTTAACATAACAACGAGGACATTTTAGTAATCAATTTGGTTTCAATTCCAATTCATGTGAATTTAGTAAACAACTTATAAGGAATTAATACCACTCTGACCCAAATTCCATATGGTTTAGTAAACAACTTCAATAGGAATTCGAAATCTAACTCTCCTCAATCCAACTCCTCAATTCAATTCCTCTTAGGAGGGTGTATTCAATTTAGATTTTAAATGATTTTAAAAGAGTTATAAAGTTTATGGAGTTTAATTGAATTTAATTGAGTTTGATTGAATTCTACAAACTCCACATAGATTTTGACTGAATTCATGTATAGATTTTAACTGAGTTTGTTAGAGTTTTATTATTGATTTTTATTGAGTTTATAGCAATAAAAAACCAATGGGTTTAGAGGTGATGACGATGGTGGTGATGGCGATGGCGGTCGCGATGGCAGTTTGTGGATGATGGTGGGGGAGGTAGTGGTGGTGGAGGTGGGGGTGGCAGTGAGAGTGAGCTGGTGGAGGTGGTGATGGTGACGATGAGGCTGATAGTGGGGCTGGTAGTTGTTGTGTGGATTTCAGCTGCACCAAAATGGATTCAGTTGCATCCTCAACTTGTGATACTCGCAAGTGCACGAACCGTTTGGTAGTATAGCATATGTAAGTGCGAGGTCGATCCCATGAGAATTGGTGATTGAATGATCCAATTCATTTTTCCTACACAAAACAGAAATGAAAAAGAAAGGAAATAAATAAAACAAGGAAGAAAGAAATAACTAACTCAAGCAGATAAGTTCCCAAGTTCAATTAGATTAACGGATTGATTCTAGCTAAAGTATGATTAAGCCATGGTGTTTGGTCATAACCTTGTGTTCCTAATTCCCTAATTTGATCATTTGTTGTCTAACCTAAAATTAAGCATTAGGAACCCATTAAGCATAGAAGAACAATTTAAACAACCAAGCATGTATCTAATCCCTGTTGTCGAATGTCCATACATACTCTTCCTATTCATAGTTCAATTCGAATTAAAGCATGGTGTATACTCTTAATTCATATGAAGATAGCTAACATGCAAGCCTTAATGGTGATCAATCATTCAAACTAGCATATTAACTTATAAGCATAATGAATAAGAATATGAACCATAATTGAAACTTGGAAACTAATCAAACTTGAGACTAAAGAAAAGAATTTACATAATGAAAAGTAAAGTGGAACTAAGAAAAACTTAAGGAAAATTTCAACACAAAAGATTTCATTACAACAATTGAAAACTAGAAAGAGAAACTAAGAGAATTTGAGGGAGAGAAGGGAAGGGAGCTCTAGAGAAGTGTTTGAGAGCTCCCCCCCTTGGGGTGTGTTTACAAGCTTAGAGAACTTCCCTATTTATAGGCCTAGGGGAAGTGAAAATCTGAATTATACAATTGAATTTTCTAAACACACTAACTTCACCTAACATACAACACTTAATTCACCAACTTAACCTAACACACAATTGCATTTGAAAACAATTCTTCTTGTCATTAAGCTTAGTGTTGCATCATCCACTTCAACTTCAATTAATTCATTTGGCTGCTGCAAAATTCCACTCAAAAATAGGTATTGAATATGCTTCACCAAACTTTCCCACAATCAACAACACTTCATCATGCATATGTCATGCATGACAATGCATTGCAGCCAGCTTGTGGGCTCGTTTTGGGCTTGTGGCTCCAATCTGAAAAATCTGGAAAAATATGGATCTTGAAGCTCTTTGAATTATCTTTCCAAGCATATGCAGCCCAACTCAAGGAAAAATCGGGAAGGCCTTCAAATGTGATATTTGGCCCAGTAACGCAGATGCTGCCGAATTTGACCTTAAGTTGCCAAAACATGTATAACTTTCTCTAGAAGACTCGGAATCATGAACCGTAAAATTATACAGAAACTAGACTTCCGTATCTTTCCAATGATATATGGCTCATCATTTGGTTCTTCTTGAGCAAGTACAGTCCAATCCGTGAAGTTGACTGATCTGCAGACACCGTTTTGAGCTAACTTGTCTCCAAAATGCAATTAGTGAGTCCTTAAGTTTATTACACTGAAACAAACACAAAACTTATTAAAAGCACAAGTTTAACTCAAAAACATAACTAAATCATAAATTAGAAGGGTACAAAATGATATGTAAATATGCACCGATCAGTAGTGGTGGTGACAGTTGTGGTGGAGGTGGTGGCAGTGGCGGTGATGGTGATGGTGTTGGCGGCAGTGGTGATGATGGTCAGGGTGATGGTGACACTAGTAGTAGGGACGACGGTGGGTGGTGATGGAGGTGGAGGTGGTAGTGGTGGTGCTGAAGGATGGTGGCGATGAAGGGTGGTGCTGAGGGATGGTGGCGGTGAAGGGTGGTGGTGGCGGCGATGACGATTATTGTGCTGGTGGTGGTGGTGGTGGTAATAGCCATGATAAGTTGGTGGTAGTAGAAGTGGTGAAATCATATCTTGAGAATAAAAATAATTTATCTATCAAAATCTCTCGGGGGAAGCAAAGATTTGTCGTAGCATAAAATTAGTCTATAAGCAAACGAAATCCACCACTTTTTGTATTTCCTTTAAAGTCAATGAGTTTTTGAATACACCTAAATTTTTATCAAGTCTTTTAAAGTCGTGATTGAATACATTGAAATTTGAATGGAGTTTAAAAAGTCTGAATTGAATACACTAAGAATTGTATAGACTTCTATAAAATCGTGATTGAATACACCTAAATTTTTAAACTTCTTTAAAATCTTTTAAAATCTAAATTGAATAAACCCCCCTTAATCTGATTACGGATTAGTAAACATGCCATAAATATTTATCTTTTAAAATAATTAACTTAAATATAAAATTTTGAAATTTTACACACAAAAAAACTCCAATCGCTTCCCTTTCTTCACCTCATGTTACTCTACCGCCCATTGCACCTAGCACCGTACCCCATAATCCATTTCCTTCCTCTCTCCACCCACTACCGCCAACCCACGCCCCACTCCCCTCCTCTCCCTACCACCATCTAACACCCTCACTTGTTGTGCTGGGAACTTACGCCTACCTCCAAATCTTCTCATGATATGTTTCCCACTTTTCAACCTAGGTGACTGATGGAAGGAACTTTTTGGTCATTCTTTTAGATTGCGTAGGTGTGCCACCACCAAGCCACCGAATGGCTTAAATGGAAAGGGTTGGATTGTTGTGTTCGCACTTCTAACTTCTAATCATCCAATTCGATTGGCCAAGACCTCCTCTTTGTTAACAAAGAGTTAGAAGCAAAAAGACAGAGAAAATGTTTTGAGAATATTCTGGATTTCTTTCTAATTTTTCACTGAATCCCTTACATCAGCTCTATTGAGCCTTTATATACTGTGATTACAGTTTGCTTACTAAGACAGTAATTACAACTGAAACAGATGCTTTACATGAACTCAACTAATGCCAGCTCATCATGACACCTCAGCTATTAGCCCCCCTCAATCGCAGCTGGGCTTAAGCCAAGGCTGAGATTGTGACAGTGTTTTATAAACAAGGGACTGTGAAGACCTTTGGTAAAAATGTCTGTGATTTGTTCTGTAGTATGAACATACTGAACTACAAGATCTCTACGTTGAACCCGATCTTTGATAAAGTGAAAATCAAGCTCTAAATGCTTGATTCGTGAATGGAAAATAGGATTACTACTCAATGCAAGAGTAGATAGGTTGTCAATATAGAGTGTAGGGGCCTCAGGAATAAAGACATGCAAGTCTTGAAGAATATGGCGAGTCCAAGCAATATCAGCTGCACAATTAGCTAATGCACGGTATTCTGCTTCAGTGGAACTTCAAGAAACTGATGATTGCTTGCGTGAAGACCAAGAAATAGGATTATTTCCAAGAAACACCACATATCTTGTAGTAGATCGACGAGAATTAGGGTCTCCTACCCAATCTGCTTCACAGAAGCCAGTTAAAGAAGTAGATCCTGTGGTAAAAGTCAAACCATACTGAAGAGTGCCATGTAAATATCGAAGAATACGTTTTACCAATCCCACATGAACATCAGTTGGAGCTTGCATGAATTGACACACACTATTTACTGCAAATGCAATATCTGGACGCGTAAAAGTAAGATATTGTAGAGCTCCAACTATACTGCGAAACTGAGTAGGATCTGTAAGCAAGGAGCCTTCATTCTTTAAAACAGGCGAATGAGGTTTACATGGAGTCACTAAAGGTTTACAAGCCTCCATCCCAGCCCTCTTAAGCAGATCCTTGCAATACTTTGTTTGATGAACAAATAAATCTCCATTAGAACCATAGTAATCTGTAATCCCAAGAAGTAAGTAAGAGTGCCCATATCTTTCATATCAAACACAGTGCTGAAATCATCTATAACCAACTGAATTAAGGAAGGACTCGAACCTGTGATGATGAAATCATTAACATATAATAACAGAATCACAACATCAGCACCATCTTTCTTGACAAATAAGCTTGGATCAGAATTAGAGGAACAAAACCCCAAGGCTGGTAAGTAGCCAGTGAACTTGGCATTCCACGCATGTGGGAGCCTGTTTTAATCCATACAAAGATTTCTGAAGATGACACACAAAGTCCGGATGTTCAACATCTTCAAAACCAAGAGGTTGACGCATATATACCTCCTCTTGTAACTCACCGTGCAAAAAGGCATTCTTAACGTCTAATTGACGTAGAGGCCATTTATTGGAAGCAGCCAAACTCAGAATAATACGTACAGTGGTATGACGAACCACAAGGCTGAAGGTCTCCTCAAAATCGATACCAGGTTCTTGGCTAAACCCCTGAGCAACGAGCCTTGCCTTATGGCGAGCAATACTACCATCTGCATTACGTTTGAGCTTATAAATCCATTTACACCCGACGACATTCTTGCCAGAGGGACGAGGAACAAGAACCCAAGTGCCTTGAACAGTTAATGCCTCAATCTCTTCAACCATGGCCTGTTGCCATTCAGGTTTACTATTAGCTTCCTTAAAGAAACGAGGTTCCTCAGCCTCTGTAATATCTGTCAAAGTGGTAGCAAAACATTGAAAATCACCAAAGTCTTTCTGAGGTAGATGACCAGTCTTAGATCGAGTCTGCATAGGATGAGTATTCGAAACCTGTAAAGGGTCAGAAGTAGAAGAACACTGAGGTGAAAGAGGAAGCAACACTTGGAGTTGATCAGGATCAAGAATGGGATGCATAAATGGGTGTTGGGGCGAGTCTGCTGTAGAATCTGGATGTGATGAAGGAATAGTAGGTTCTTGACGAGATGCATCTGAAGAGGAAATAGTTGACGTAGACGGTGATCTTGGAACAAGGATTCAAGAATGGTTGAGCTTTGTATGTCTATTTTTAAATTTTTGGGATTTTAGTGATGAAAATGTAATTAAATTAGAAAATGTAATTAAATTAAAAAATGTGATTAAACTAAATGACAAGAAAGTAAATGTAAGAAAAACATATTAAAGCAATAATTAAAGTTAAATTAAGATAAAAGCAAAAATAACAACAATAAATTGAGATACTTAAATTGAAATAGACTTTGAATTAAACTTAATGAAAATTTAAGAAGAATGAAAATAAAAATAATTCAAATAATTTGAATCTAAAAATGACAATGTAAATTGCGAGAATATAAACTTACACTAATGAAATTGAAGAACTTGTCTAATCTACATGCTTGAAAAGTAAATTGTATATTAGGAAATGAAAAGTAAGTTGTATATTAGGAAATGAAAAGTGTAAGAAAAAAAAGGAGGATTTTGGTGTTTGTGTGTTAAGTCGGATCCCATTTTGCTCTTCATCTGTCGAGGTATTTAAACGGTGATACTCAACCCATGGGCTATCCATTGAATGGTCATTCATTTAGATGTTTTAAAGTTTAAGATGTTTTCACTCCAACTTCGGAAGTTTCAGATATTCTAACTTCGGAAGTCTTAGATGTTCCAACTTCGGAAGTCTCATATGTTCCGACTTCGGAAGTCTCATATGTTCCGACTTCGGAAATCTCATATGTTCCCACTTCAGAAGTTTGAGATGGTTTCAGCCCGACTTCAGAAGTCTCATATGGTTTCAACTTGACTTCAGAAGTTGGGCTTAGACTTCTAAGTTCTTAGTCTGACTTGTTGTGGAACATCATGCATTTGAAGCTTCAAACTCTGTTGAAGATTAAAGGAGGTGGGGTGGCATGAGGACCCTTATGTCTAGTCACAAGGTCCACCTCTTTGGACCCGACCTTAAGCATTACTTACCAAAAGTTGCCCTTAGGTTTCACAAGTCAAACTCCCAATTGACCTTCAAGACTTTGTCCGACCTTCAAGATTTCGGCATAAAATTAGGACTTTGGCTGACTTTGATATAAACTAAAACTAAGGCATTTGGGTATTAATTGGGCTAAAATATCTAGATATTACTTGAAGTTACTAATGTGATTTGAATATTAATTAGGCTTACTAATAAGTTCGGATATAAATGAATAAGTAAACTTAATATAACTGGTCCGATTTGATTTAGATCAATTTTTCCAAGGCAAGAATCGAGATAGGAATCGACCCAAGCGGTTTGGTTTGATTTTTAAGCTAAAGTAGACTTTTTTGGGTCAACACGATTATTATTATTTTCCCGGTTTTTTCGACTCAACTCAGCTTGGTTCACCGGTTCTAATGCCCACCTGTTTTACCCCTAGATCTAACATAAAATGTAAGGGATTAACCTTAGGACCAACATTTTTAACAAAAGTGGAGTTGAGGGGAAAAAAAAAAGAGTTGTCTGGTTGAGTTGGTTTCATGTTCCTTTTCTTTAACAAATGGGTGGGGTTCGAGCCTGCTTCCTGCATGTTAGGTCAGTTTGCCAACAAGGGTTGGTTCAGTTGGTAAGGTCTCTGCACGGTGTGTAGGCCCACCAGTGTTCGAGTCCTGTTGCCAGCAATCATTATTGGTGTGCGATCCGTAATTTCCTACATAAATCCATATCGGTGGCAGCTGGCAGTTGGGTACTACGCGTAACTCCTTCTGGCTCAAGATTGTGGATTTGGCATGGCCCCGGTGGTGATAGTAGCCAATTTCCCCCTAGACTTTTCTTCATAAAAAATAGAGATTTTCTATTTAAACCCCACACTTCTCTTTGTTCACCTCATGTTCTAAGTTTACCCCAACTTCTAATTTAAATTTTCACCATTTCTAAAAAAATCCCACTATCTTCCCAAACTACCCTTAAATACAACCCAAGCTGAAAAAAGAAGAAATAAAAGAGTTTTTCTATTTAAAGCCCACACTTTTCTTTGTTCACCCCAATACTTAAATCATTAAACAATATTTGTAGTATACATGAGATTTCATTGTTTTCACAAGGCTATTTTTATCATGTGATTAGATCATATGAGAAATTGTAGTTTGTTTGGTTTCGCTTTATGATGATAGTGAAAACCAATGACCACAACATTAGCAATAGGGCTATGTATCTGTAGGAACATGGTTCCTGTGCCCTTCATCATACTTAACTTGAAGAGATTTGCATCTTTTCTTGCTGGAAAGAGCAAGGCCGCAGCTCGGTTCCTTGACATACTGTTTGTGAGAGCCAAAGAGAAAGCTGACCCTGTAGAGTTCCAATAGCTTGGTCTGATGCTGTTTGTGGCTGTGCCTTTCCCTGGAATAGGAGCATGGACAGGAGCCATCATAGCTTCCATTCTTGATATGCCATTCTGGGCAGCAGTGTCTACAAATTTCTTTGGTGTTGTATTGGTTGGGCTTCTAGTAAATTTGCTGGTGAACCTTGGTCTCAAATATGCAATTATCACTGGTATTATCCTCTTCATTATATCCACATTCATGTGGAGCATCCTTCAGAACCTTAGGAAGTCTTTAAGCGCATCAAGCTGAAATGACATTGGAAATTCTTAAAGTAATCCAATCCCTCACAAGGGTTAACTGATGATCCTTGAATTTTGAGATTGGATGATCCTTGAAGAGTGGTGGGGTGTGTGTATAGATAGATTTACTAGGGTTAAATATTAAGTTGAATGACCTTTTTTGTCCTTTTACACAATAATAAAACCGACTGCTTAATAATTTAAGTATTAGGGTGAACAAAGAGAAGTGCGGGGTTTAAATAGAAAATCTTTTTAAAAATACTATTTCCGGATAAATAAGTCCAGTGTATTTTAAAAGATTATTTAGGAATGTAATGACTTATAAGATTTTATCTATGGATTTCTATAATCATGATTTTTTATTTTTGAATTTTAAAAGATTTATATCATAAAATTTTATAAGATTTGAAAGGACCACATGAATTTATATTATATGGTTTATATCTACGCTTTGGCTAATTAGGGGGAAGCATTTTTGCTCACCACTTTAATCTAATGTGTACCATCACCATCCTTCCTAAAAGGTGACATATGTGTATGTCCATGAGTTTCGCTATAATTAACTCTTTATTTTTTATTTGTTTAATGACATTACTATGAGACTTTAATCCTGTAATTAATAGGAGGCTTAGAGTATCCACAATTGGCTCCCTAAACCACCTCCTTAGCATCAAGAAAAGTGGAAAGTTAGTTGGGTTAATTAATAGAATAAGAGTAAATCAGGAAAAATCTTATTAAATCATTGTTTCTCTCTCATAATAATGTCATCAAACAAATAAAAAATAGGAAAATAAAGAGTTAACTATAGTAAACTCATGGACATATGTCACCTTTTGGGAAGGGCGGTGAGGGTAGGCATTGAGTTAAAATGGTGAGCCAAAATGCTTCCCTAATTAGGGCTATGGCCCAACC
This sequence comes from Prunus avium, assembly GCF_965620075.1. Taxonomy (NCBI): domain Eukaryota; kingdom Viridiplantae; phylum Streptophyta; class Magnoliopsida; order Rosales; family Rosaceae; genus Prunus; species Prunus avium. The sequence continues at coordinate 2,504,208 of NC_142291.1, forward strand.
CAAATTTTGAAATGCATGAATGAAAAAAAAAGGTAGCCCATGAACAATCTAGTTGCAAAGCTACTTGTTGAGTGCTTACATCTATATTCAAGAATTGCTTATCCCATAATAACATACGTTTTTACTCCAGACTTTCTTTTCCTTCAAAAATGATAATAGGAATGGCAACATTCAAAGTTACAACAGTGCATACCCATGAATGACAACAACCATAAATAAAATCGAACATTCAAAGTTACAAGTCATTGAAAAAGATAACAAAGAAATGATAATTTTGATAAAGAAAAGTAAAAGCTAACCCAATCTTGTAATAACCAATTTGATGTAGCTTCATGTCCTCTTAAATAGCGTTTCTCCACATATCTAAAGTTATGCTAACTCTTCATGCAGTAGCATCTCCTCGTTGCTGCTCTTGAGTTTGAACAATAGGTTCAAAATTATCCTCTTCATTAACTAGTAACACTGAAGATGAAGACTCATCTATTGGTTCAATTGGAAATTCATCAAAGCGATACTCTTTGCAAAGAAAGTTATGTAGTGCTACACATACAAGCACAAGCTCTGCTTATGTCTTAAATGGAAATGAAGGCGCTGACTTAAAAATTGTGAACTGCGATTTAAAAATGCCAAATATCCTCTCGATCACATTTCTTAAGGACGCATGGCGAAGATTGAACAATTCATTTTCATTTTGAGGGTCATTACCATGGCCTGTAAAATCTTGGAGATGATATCGCACACCTCGAAATGGAGCTAAAAATTAACATCGATTAGGAAATCCACAATCCATTAGGAAATATTTATCTAATTATATATACAATACATATAAAATTAGTATGAAAAGTAAATATATATATATACAAGTTTATCATTAAAAAAAATAAGTTCTTACCTTGGGGAACTTTAAGTCTGTTCCTCCTTGATAAGGCATCACTTAGCAGCTTTGAATCATGAGCTGAACCATCCCACTTGCTAAGAACGTACATGAATTCCAAATCAAAGTTACAAGCTGCTAATACATTTTGTGATATATTTCTATGACAACTATAAAAAAGTTAGTTTGACCAAAAAAATACAATTTTTTTTATAATGACATTTCTACCCTACCACATTTCAAAGATCAATAAGGGTATTATTGACTTATCACATATCAGCTCTTCATGGAACAGTGAGAGGAGAGGGATTTCTTTTCTTTTTTTGTCAAACTTGAATAACAATACCAGGGCAAAAAGCCAAAGTTACAAAGCTAGAGTCCAAAGCTAATGAACAATCGCAACTACAAAAACAAAGCATACAATTACAAAGACTAGAGGAAACACGGGTAGAAGGCGACCCAACTAACCGTTGGTGGCATCGTCAAATTCCTCACTAGTCCCAAACTAATGATGGGGTGGACACGTTAACCCTTTAACCAGACCAACTTATCGTTGTCGCGGCTATCCCTGCCGCCATCAAGAAACCAAAGGGCAGAGGAGCCATGAAGAGGGATCTGCAGAGAATGGAGTTGGGGAAGCAAGCCACTAATATGCATCAAACTCAAGTGATCCATAAATTGGTCAGCAGAGCCCATAAATACAAATTTGAGACTCAGATCTGAGCATGGGTTGTAGGGGCAGAATAGCAGTAATAACAAGCCAAGACACTAACAAGTCAATCATAGGGAAAGAGGAAGAGGAGAACTTAAGGGAGATGTTATTGACAGATGGGGCGTTTGGAGACAAAAGAAGTTAGAGATGAGGGAGATCAGAGGGATAGGAAGGAGTGAGAGATGAGATTCAAAGAGACAATGAGGAAATACAAACAACAAGAAAAGTTACATAAACTATCGTCAATGAGAGGATGAACTCTCACAGAAGAGAGAGAGAGAGAGAGAGTTGGAGGAAGTGGGAAGGAGGAGAGGAGATGGGAGGAGGAACATTGGCATCCTCCCCAATGCGGCACTAAAAATGTTTCTAAGGGAGATGGGCTAGGGTTCAAGAGAGTCTAGCAAAGGGGATGAGAGAGATAGAGACAAGATGATGAGAGAGACAGAACCAAAGATTTTATCCACAAAGAATAGGAGGATGGCAAGGGAAGAAGAAAGAGTACAGAGATGGTGAGGCAGAGTAATGGAAAGCTTGATGAGGTGATCATGGCTGCAAAAGACTTTCCTTAACTCAGTTTTCAAAACCAAGTAGTTTTAAGTAAAGTATATAGAGATCATATATGGTACCCATATTTAACGATGCGAGACATCTTAAATATCTCTACTTCCTATTCTTCTTGGTTATGTAAACAAAAGAAACCCTCCAAATAGTAAATACCAATCACCTTCTCTTCCTTTCTTTTATTTTCTTTGTTTTGTTTGGCTGCTCGTTACTAACTTACTAGGTTAGGCTCACTCAAGACATAGAGTGGATGATGGATGGCCTCATCTCAGTCAGGAGAAAGTTATGAATGACCATAATATTTATCAATACAATACCACAAGCTACAGACACATGCATGCAGCAGAAACACACAGAGACTTACAGACAGACACAAAAGAAAAGACCATACATAAACCCCAGATAAAGAGAAATTAGATATTATAATAATAGAGAAACTTTTACATAATAATAGAGACTCACAGACACAAGAAATACTAATTCGGTTTTTTTTAACTCTTTGTCCATTTTCTTCTTTTTCTTCATAACCACTTTTATGTCGGTGGAAAATAATATAGTTTTCACATTAGAGATGAAGGACTTAGACTTGTCCTCAATCACATCTTTTCGGATATTCCACAGATCTCTATCGAAAGTGATAGGAAAATATGGATACTTTGCCATATATGTTTTCACCTTCTTCAATTCATTTATGATTGAGTCAGACGGCTCGTTACTTTCGGAGCTTTCATTCTTCGTTGAAGAAATTTGGGGACTCTCTCTCTTCTTTTTCGGGAGGAATAGGAAGTAGAGATATCGAAGATGCCTCGCATCGTTCGAGTGGAGGATAGGAATCTAATTATGTCATATGATTTCATGTAATACTTTGTTAAAAACATTATATTGCCCTAGACAAATATGAATTTCATTCTTTTGGAGTGATTTGTGTTGTGTGCATCAGAGGTTCGACAAAATAAAGATCCTATCTACCTCCCAAAAGCAATTAAGAGATGAAATAAAGAGAAAATCTTACTTTATCTCTCTATACTTCACAAGTTTCAGATTTGAGTGAAAGAGAGAAAATGATTCATAATTCAATTTGAAGATTTGAGTGAAATTTTTCACCGAAAATGCATAAATATTCTTTTCACAAGTTTTTTCAGCTATATACAAAAAAGGAAAACTAATTATGACTTATTTTGTTTATAAAATTGAAGAATTGTTCATTAAAATACAATAAAAACAATTCATCACCAATGTCAAATGCCATTGCTTTTTGTCTTTCGGTTAAAAAATTCAGCCACGATCAAATAAAAAAATTCCGCATGCTAGTTCCCATTTTCCAAAACGATCTGACTTATCCCCAATAACATGTTCCTCACCCACTTTCCACTCAATTTCGAAAAACCATTGAACCCTTGATCCATATTAGCACACAACACAAATCACTTCAAAAGAATGAAGTTCATATTTGGTTATGGCAATATAATGCTTTCAACAAAGCATTACATGAAATTATAAGACACAGTCAGATTGCTATCCTCCACTTGAACGATGTGAGACATTTTAGATATCTCTACTTCCAATTTTTTTTGGTTATGTAAACACAAAAAACCCTCCAAATAGTAAATACCAATCACCTCCTCTTCCATTTTTTTTATTTTCTTTGTTTTCTTTGACTGTTGGTTACTAACGTATTAGGCTAGGCTCACTCATGACATGGAATAGATGATGGATGACCTCACCTCAATTAAGAGAAAGTTATGGATGACCATAATGTTTATCAATACAATACCACAAGTTACAAACACATTCATGCAGCAGAAACACACAGAGACTTAAAGACAGACACAAAGAAAAGACCATACATAAACCCCAAATAAAGAGAAATTTGATATTATAATAATAGGGAAACTCTTATATAATAATGGAGACTCACAGACACAAGAAATACTAATTCAGTATTTTTAACTCTTTGTCAATTTTCTTTTTTTTCTTCGTAAACACTTCTATGTCTGTGGAAAACAATATAGTTTTCTCATTAGAGATGAAGGACTTAGACTTGTCCTCAATCACATCTTTTCGGATATTCCACAGATCTCTATCAAAAGTGATAGGAAAATATGGATACTTTGCCATATATGTTTTCACCTTCTTCAATTCATTTGCAATTAAGTCAGATGGCTTGTTGCTTTCGGAGCTTTCATTCTTCGTTGAAGAAATTAGGGGACTCTCTTTTCTTTTTCGGGAGGAATAAGAAGTAGAGATATCGAAGATGCCTCGCATCGTTCAAGTGGGGGATAGTAATCTAACTATGTCTTATGATTTCATGTAATACTTTGTTAAAAACATTATATTGCCCTAGACAAATATGAATTTCATTCTCTTGGAGTGATTTGTGTTGTGTGCTATTATGGATCAGAGGTTCGATAAAATAAAGATCCTATCTACCTCCCAAATGCAATTAAGAGATGAAATAAAGAGAAAATCTTACTTTTTCTCTCTATACTTCACAAGTTCCAGATTTGAGTGAAAGAGAAAATCATTCGTCATTCAATTTCAAGATTTGAGTGAAATTTTTCACCGAAATGCATAAATATTCTTTTCACAAGTTTTTTCAGCTATATACAAAAAAGGAAAACTAATTATGACCTATTTTGTTTATAAAATTGAAGAATTGTTCATTAAAATACAATAAAAATAATTCATCTCCAATGTCAAATGCTATTGCTTTTTGTCTTTCGGTTAAAAAATTCAACCACGATCAAATAAAAAAATTCTACATACTAGTTCCCATTTTCCAAAACGATCTGACTTATCCCCAATAACATGTTCCTCACCCACTTTCCACTCAATTTCGAAAAACCATTGAACCCTAGATCCATATTAGCACACAACACAAATCACTTCAAAAGAATGAAGTTCATATATGGTTATGGCAATATAATACTTTTAACAAAGCATTACATGAAATTATAAGACACAGTCAGATTGCTATCCTCCACTTGAACGATGCTAGACATTTTAGATATCTCTACTTCCAATTCTTTTTGGTTATGTAAACACAAAAAACCCTCCAAATAGTAAATACCAATCACCTCCTCTTCCTTTTTTTTTTTTTCTTTGTTTTGTTTGGCTGTTGGTTACTAATGTATTAGGCTAGGCTCACTCATGACATGGAATAGATGATGGATGACCTCACCTCAGTTAAGAGAAAGTTATGGATGACCATAATGTTTATCAATACAATACCACAAGTTACAGACACATGCATTCAGCAAAAACACACATAGATACAAAGAAAAGACCATACATAAACCCTAGATAAAGAGAAATTTGATATTATAATAATAGAGAAACTCTTATATAATAATAGAGACTCACAAACACAAGAAATACTAATTCAGTTTTTTTTAACTCTTTGTCCTTTTTCTTCGTAACCACTTCTATGTCGGTAGAAAACAATATAGTTTTCACATTAGAGATAAAGGACTTAGACTTGTCCTCAATCACATCTTTTCGGATATTCCACAGATCTCTATCTAAAGTAATAAGAAAATATGGATACTTTGCCATATATGTTTTCACCTTCTTCAATTCATTTGCGATTGAGTCAGACGGCTCGTTGCTTTCGGAGCTTTCATTCTTTGTTGAAGAAATTGGGGGACTCTCTCTCTTCTTTTTCGGGAGGAATAGGAAGTAGAGATATCGAAGATGCCTCGCATCGTTCGAGTGGAGGATAGGAATCTAACTATGTCTTATGATTTCATGTAATACTTTGTTAAAAACATTATATTGCCCTAGACAAATATGAATTCATTCTTTTGGAGTGATTTGTGTTGTGTGCTGTTATGGATCAGAAGTTCGATAAAATAAAGATTCTATCTATCTCCCAAAAGCAATTAAGAGATGAAATAAAGAGAAAATCTTACTTTTTCTCTCTATACTTCATAAGTTCCTGATTTGAGTGAAAGAGAGAAAATCATTCATCATTCAATTTCAAGATTTGAGTGAAATTTTTCACCGAAAATGCATAAATATTCTTTTCACAAGTTTTTTCAACTATATACGAAGAAGGAAAACTAATTATAACTTATTTTGTTTATAAAATTGAAGAATTGTTCATTAAAATACAATAAAAACAATTCATCTCCAATGTCAAATGCCATTGCTTTTTGTCTTTCGGTTAAAAAATTCAGCCACGATCAAATAAAAAAATTCCTCATGCTAGTTCCCATTTTCCAAAACGATCTGGCTTATCTCCAACAACATGTTCCTCACCCACTTTCCACTCAATTTCGAAAAACCATCGAACCTTTGATCTATATCAACACACAACACAAATCACTCCAAAAGAATGAAGTTCATATTTGGTTATGGCAATATAATGCTTTTAACAAAGCATTACATGAAATTATAAGACACAGTCAGATTGCTATCCTCCACTTGAACGATGCGAGGCATTTTAGATATCTCGACTTCCTATTCTTCTTCGTTATGTAAACACAAAAAACCCTCCAAATAGTAAATACCAATCACCTCATCTTCCTTTCTTTTATTTTCTTTGTTTTGTTTGGCTGTTGGTTACTAACGTACGAAGCTAGGCTCACTCATGGCTTGGAATGGATGATGGATGACCTCACCTCAGTTAGGAGAAAGTTATGGATGACCATAATGTTTATCAATACAATACCACAAGTTACAGACACATGCATTCATCAGAAACACATAAAGACTCACAAACAGACACAAAAGAAATGACCATACATAAACCCCAGATAAAGAGAAATTTGATATTGTAATAATTGAGAAACTTTTTCATAATAATAGAGACTCACAAACTCTTTGTCCATTTTCTCTTCTTCTTCCTAACCACTACTATGTCAGGGAAAAACAATATAGTTTCCACATTAGAGATGAAGGACTTAGTCTCGTCCTCAATCACAACTTTTCGGATATTTCACAAATCTCTATCAAAAGCTATGAAGCACGGATATGCGGACTTAGGTTCGTTTCCCGTATCAGATACGCAGTCGGATATGATACGCATCAAATACTCTTCGATATGCGTTGGATACATATTGGAATCAACAGATACGATCTTTGACTAACGGATATGCGTATCCTAGGTTCTGGACACAAGTATCAGACATTTCTGATACGTTTCTGGTCAATCTTGAAGCCAGAAGCCAAAGAAAGGAAGAAGGAAAGATTGGAGAGAGAGAGAGAGAGAGAGAGAGAGAGAGAGAGAGAGAGAGAGAGAGGATTAGATAGGAGAGGACAAAGAAGAAGAAGAAAAGATGGGACGTACGCTGGCCGCTGCATATGAGGACGGATGAAGAGAGAGAGAAAGAGGGAAATGAAGAAGAGAAGAGAGATAGTGGAAAAAGAAAAAGGAGCGGCGCTAGCTCGAGGAAGAAGAAGACCTAATTTTTCATATTTTAATATACATTCTCAATTGAACGACGTCGTGGCTATAAAAAACATAGATATGTTGACAAAAAATAATTAAAGACCTGTTTATGGGTTTTGGGTCTTAATTAATAATATTAAAATGGGCCTAAAAAGATATGAAACAAGCTAAAAGGCCTAAAAAATATAACGAATCAGAAAATAAAGCCCAAGAATGATACACTATATTTATAATTTATAATTTTATGTTATTTGAAATATATTTTAATATATATATATATATTATTATATTTTAATTTCCTTATCAATGACGTATCGTATCCTAGTTTTTAAAGATTTGCTGTATCCTTGTGTTGTGTCGTGTTATACTGTATCGCCGTATCCGTATCCGTATCCGTGCATCTTATATCGAAAGTGATAAGAAAATATGGATACTCTACCATATATGTTTTCAGAGCCTTCATTCTTCTTTGGAGAAACTGGGAGACTCTCTCTCTTCTTCTCTGGGAAGAATAAGAAGTAGAGATGTCGAAGATGTCTTGCATCGTTCAAGTGGAGGATAGGAATCTGACTGTGTCTTATAATTTCATGTAATGCTTTGTTAAAAGCATTATATTGCCCTAGCCAAATCCGAACTTCATTCTTTTGGAGTGAATTGTGTTGTATGCTGATATGGATCAGAGGTTTGATAAAATAAAGATCCTATTTACATCCCAAAAGCAATTAAGAGATGAAACAGAAAGAAAATCTTACTTTTTCTCTTTATTCTTCACAAGTTCCAGATTTGAGTGAATGAGAGAAAATCATTCAATTTCAAGATTTGAGTGAAATTTTTCATCGAAAATGCATAAATATTCTTTTTACAAGTTTTTTAAGCTATATACAAAAAAGGAAAACTAATTATGACCTATTTTGTTTATTAAAATACCATAAAAACAATTCATCTCCAATGTCGAATGTCATTGTTTTTTGTTTTTCGGTTAAAAAATTCAGCCACGATGAAATAAAAAAATTCCGCATGCTAGTTCCCATTTTCCAAAACGATCTGGCTTATCTCCAGCAACGTGTTCCTAACCCACTTTCCACTCAATTCTGAAAAACCATCGAACCTTTGATCCATATCAGCACACAACACAAATCACTCCTAAAGAATGAAGTTCATATTTGGCTAGGGCAATATAATGCTTTTAACAAAGTATTACATGAAATTATAAGACACAGTCAGATTGCTATCCTCCACTTAAACGATGTGAGGCATCTTAGATATCTCTACTTCCTATTCTTCTCGGAGAAGAATAGAGGGAGTCCCCCAGTTTCTCCAAAGAATAATAAAGGCTCCGAAAGTAGCGAGTCGTCAGACTCAATCGCAAATGAGTTGAATAAGGTGAAAACATATATGGCAGAGTATCCAGATTTTCCTATCACTTTCGATAGAGATCTGTGGAATATCCAAAAAGTTGTGATTGAGGACAAGCCTAACTCCTTCATCTCTAATGTGAAAATTATATTATTTTTCACCGACATAGTAGTGGTGATGAAGAAGAAGAAGAAAATGGACAAAGAGTTTATCAAAAAATCCTTCCTTAGCCGTTCCCATTCTTCCAATTGATCTAATTTTGGCGGGAAAAGCCTCCCGCAATGCTTTCACGCAGGAAAATGGTGCGGGCCCGGTGGTCATGCCACGATGTTTTGAAAATGCAACACTCTGCAGCCGAGATTTTGCGGGGGCGGTGGTATTTATCTGTTTGGCTCATAAGATAATAAGGTGAATAATCAGATGGCTCCAGTTCCAGCTTGTTCTGCTTCATTTTGTCAATATCAGAGTTGAGTCGCTCCACGAGAATATCTATAATGCCGTCATGTAACAACTTATAATACGGATCACGGTTGTACCTCTCAGGATAAAGATGGATATCTTTATCGTCTTGAACTAGAAGGACGTACAGAATTTGGACAAGGGCATACAAACTCCCACAGTCGGGCAAGTCGGCAATAGAGTAGAGGTTGTGTAACAGAGGCTTGGGGTGGTTTTGGAGGAGCCAAGGCACGGTGGTCTCAAATTTTTGGTAAGAAAAATAGAAAATTTGGCATAAGTCCAATTATGAGGAGAGATATTGGGTGCAATCCATGCAAAAGTTGTTCTTGATCCAAGTCCTTTGACTTTTGCGCCACATAAGATTACATGCCTTTTTTAATTTATTGATATTTACTTTTTTTAATTTTTTAATTTTTGTTCCAATTATGCACCTAAAACATAAATAAGGTAAATTATGAATTTGTAAAACTGGTAAGTTATTGATTTATAGGACATTAATTATTATATTTGATTTGAATTTAATTGCAAATCTATTTATTAAATTTTGAAAATTTCCCAAGGTATACCGACATCAAAATTTGTAATAAGAGTTCATGAAAATTTCATACCTTAACAATAGGTAAGGTAACTATGCATACACCTCGTATGCAGGTAATTAAACCCATAAATTACCTATGGTCCAGGTAATTAAATCTATAAATTACCTCTAGTCTAGGTAGTTATACTCTCTATCCCAGGTAATTGAACTCATATAATATTTTGGTATGGATCTTTAAACTCAACTAAGATAAAAATCCATACAAAATTTCTTTGGAAAACCAAAAAAAAACTATTACATGGAAGGTAGGTACGTATGTATATATATATAACTCAAGAAAAAAACACCTACCTGTAAGGTAGGTACATACAATTCCATTTATATATATACAAGGAAACATTGAATTTTAGGAAAGTGTTTTCATATAATTCCATTTATGAAAGTGGCATATCCTGTAACTTTTTAAAAAATTATGGACATACTAATTGCTTAATTGGTGAGATTGGACTGTAATTGAAAAGAGAGAGCACATGGACTGCATCCATTACATCTTGATGAAAATGGATCTATATCTAAGAAGCCCTAAGAAAAACAAATAGATTGAGCGCTGAAGATGAGCTTGAGGGTGGTAAGGGGAATGTGGGACCAGGCCAAGGGAAGCATTTGCTTCAGATATATAAGGTAGGGGTTAGGATCTCTCTCGTATAGTATGAGGGCGTTGAAAAAGAGATCCAAGGCACGGGTCACCGTAGGAGAAGGAGGATAATTTCATTGTTGTGCAGCTTTTTATAGTATAATGTTTTTTTTTCTTTCCAATTTATGCACCTAAAGATAAGACCTAAGTCGTGTGTTATTTGCATGGAGGGCTTTGACGATCGTGAAGTTATTCGCTAGCCTTGATTGCTCACACGTTTTTCATGAGATTTTGCATCGTTCAGTGGCTGGAGACAAGTCACTTGTGCCCTTTGTGTCGATATGCAATGCCTCATGACTCATGAGCATTGGTTTTTGAAATATTAATTGTTTGATTTGAATCTTTAATTAGTATTCTTATGATGTCAAGATTGTTAAAGGTTTTGTTTGTTTTTGCTTTTACTTTATAATTTGTTTGAGACTCCTGTTGGAAGCTAATCCAAAGGAAACAAACAAGAATGGAATTAGCCTAGTTTTGTAAGGAACGTTCATGCAATCTTGGACATTCTTACATTACAATCCTCTTGCGATAAAAAGAAAAAAGGAAAATAGAACATGAAACATAATTGAACAAACTAATTCTTTGTTTTGTTTTGTTTAATTTGATTGTAATGTAATGTGTCTTACCTAGCCACGCATTTATAATATTTTAAATTTTTATTTATAAGATATAATATAAAAAGGAAAAGAGTGCTTCCACTTAAAAGAAAATGGGAAATTTTTGATTGATTGTTATATTTTGGGGTTTTTTTTTTTTTTTTTTTTTTTTGGTCAATGTTTGGTTTCAAAGAAACCAAAACGGGATAGATTGCAAACTGAGCCGGAAATACACGAACCAGGTAGAAGCAGCTAGACCTCAGTACAAGGCTAGAACCAAGCTTCTTACCCAGTCAAATTAAAACGAACAACAAACGCTAAGAAACAAAAAGAAAAGCCGTAAAACAGGAAGCTGAGAAAAGCCGCACCCCCAATAACCAATTGGCAAGGCACCCAACGCAAGACCAAAACCACCAGAGAAGTCACAGAAACCAAAGAACCGAGAGGAAGATGGTGATGGATACGCCATCACAGCTACAGAGAGCGCTACCATAATCCGAGAGGTAAGTGTCAAAAGCACTTTAAAAGCATCCTCAACAGCAATAGTATTACTGAGGAGAGACGCACCAGAACGTAACACGGTGGAGAAGATCCAACAACGAGACAAAGCCGCAAGGGATCGGAGGAGAACATTCACAGTAGGAAACAAAGACAAACGCACAAAAGCATAGCTGCCGACACCTCCAAAAAGAAGACAGAGGCATAGAGTAGAGGGGCTGATAGAGCATAAAAGCATCTTTTTGTGAGGAATTGTCAGGAAAATGCCCCAACCATGACAATTCCAAAATTGTAGATTCATGGACCTCTTGTGGCTGTCAAAGGCCAGCCACCACCGCCGTCAATAAGACCATTCTTAACCCTCAGTTCAAGGATTTCCAACTCTTTGGATGGACTCACCACTACCTCACACAGCGATGAGTCATTGATTGCAGACTTAGCCACACCAGTGGAGCCGTGTGCCCGTTTGCGCCCCCCTTTAGCACCAGCTCTAACCCCCACAGTTCCTCTAGTGAGTTTTAGAGAGCAGCCTGGGTTGAGCGACGGAAGAAATTTTTTCCTTTTTGACGGGGGGTTGCCACCTTCAAGGATAAATTTCTTCTTACTACGTTTCTGTTGTGTAGGCTGCTCCGTCTCTTTTGTGGGGTCAGATTCAGTAATCAAGGATGTCGTCTTGTGGAGTGCGACATCTTCCACAACCGCATGAATAATCTCAGACTCACCAATAAGGGTGGGGTCTTTACTGACACTAGCCAAGGAAAGTGCAGGACCCAATAAAAAATTAACATTTAGGGTCTCAGTATTAGTTTCAGTTGGCACGCCTAGAGCTTCCTCTACTCGTCCTTTAGTTGAAGCACTAGGGGAACATGCATGCGTGATAATGGCCATTGAATTTGAAAAAAATTCTTTCACGACAGGATGTGAGCCCATCACTCCATTGGGAACCGTATCAGCGTGTTGTCCCCCAGCCGAATGCAAGTGGTCAGCATTGTCGAGTCTGTCCGCGCGTGCACTCCCAACGGGTCGGAGAGGAACAGCCGACTGCCAGGGAATCGGGTTCGGCCGGTGACGAGCATCTTCCACAGTCCTCCGCTTTCCCAGAACTTCCATCTCTACCAACTGAGAAAATGGTGTGCTACGAGAGTGTTTTACAGGGAAGAGTGGAGAGGGCCCCCTAGTGGCTCTCACCGCCAGCTCCGCTCCATACTTCATCCCTTCCTGAGCAACAACAGTGCCAAGAGTACGAACACATGGCTTACCCAAGAGATTTGCATGGCCAAGTCTGCCACAGCGGAAGCAGAAACGCCGCAGTCCCTCGTATTTCAGGTTGATCCAAGTTCGCTCTTCGTTTGCTCTGGGTAACCAGAAACCAAGCTGAAGTGGTTTTGTCGAGTCAATCTCGATTCTCATCCGTAAAAAGCTCCTGGTTCCATTGGTGGCAGGGTCCTCAACTCCAATAACAGAGCCAATTCTCTCTCCTATCAGTCGAGCATTCCTCCCCGTCATCAAACCAAGGGGAATCCCATGTGCTTGTATCCAATAGGTTGCTTTGTTTGGATGAATTTCTGCAAGTGCAAAGCTTTGTGGCCATGGCTGGATGGAGAAAACGTCGTCGTTGACATGCCAGGGACCTTTCTCAATAAGTTTCTTAGCCACCACAATAGAAGCAGCAGTAATAACATATACATTGGGACTAGCCCATGCAATCTTGACATCGTCCGAGTGTACGATGTTGCGCCACTCACGTTGGAGGGCATTCTTCACTCCACCGATCTGAGGTTCTTTCTCAGTGATGAGGAAGCCGGCAAGAGTAATGCCACACCTGTCTTCTGCCAAGTCCAGGTTGTTTTCAAGGTGAATGGTGAGCTGATCTGCAACTTCCACTTCATTCTCCATGGTCGGAGAGAGAGAGAGAGAGAAATTCACAGCAGCAAAGCTACCAAGCTCGAGCCATAAGAGACGAGGGAACCAGCAAAGCCAAGCCAAGTGGCTGATCTGAATTGTAAGGGAACTCGCATTGATTGTTATATTTTGGGGTTTATATTATATTATTTTAAGGTATATTGAAAATCGATATGATATATATATGTATTCATAATAATAACTTGCTTCTGAAATTTCAAGTATATTCAATTCTTGCTAACTTTTTTTTTTTGTCTTCAACTAACACATCATCGATGATATCAAGAGGGTACCCATACCAAGAAAAAACATGGTATATTTGGTATTCATTTGTGGCAAACTCATCACTAGAAGAAAAAACAATATATTTGGTATTCATTGTTTCCCAAGTCTTGTTCTTGTTATTTGAAAAAATACCACGAATTCGTATTTTTTAAAATAGAATAAATGGATAAAAACTATTCGTTGTACAAACTCGGGATTAAGACTGCGTAGGCTATTCATTACACTACGCACTTGCAAAATCCCATTTTCGTCGTTCTTGGTTCCTTCTCTCGTCTCTTCCCATTTATAATCCCCCAAATTAATCAACCTTATTCAAGCTAGTTACCATGTCCATCGATAGATACTTTGAAACCCATGTGTGGCAAAAAGCAAAACCCTACATCAACCAATCCCATCTTCCACCCGACTTCCTTGCCATCAGATTCAAACTCTACAAGTCAACCATAAGAGCTTGGTGCCCCCGAGAAGAAGATCATGATGTTCCAATAGTTGTTCCATATTCACCAAGAAACCTCGTATTTGTAACTCAAGAAACCATAAAGGTCCATCGAACCATGTTAAAATTCTCTAGTACTACATCCCTCATGGTTGACATTCTCTCGATCATATGCTTGTCCCCGAGAATGAGCAGCCAGCTCTTATCGAAAACATATTTCGTGTGCTTGTCAAAAAATATTCATCGAACCATACGAACACCATGCTCCCCATTGTTATTGGCATGATGCACGCCATCTGGGAGTTCCACATACCATAACTCATATTTTTGGGGAGGTTCTTGTAAACATGGTCGATGAAGGGGATGAGACATATTTTTGGTGCACGTCATCCTGGTATAAATTATTCAACTTGGAGGTGATTCTAAACTATTCATAGATTGGAAGGTTATCTCTTTGATGGTGCTTTTGTTACATTCCAAGAGTTTATCTTGAATCTTGATCAACCCTTTTTGTATGGGCTCAAAGTTTTTTTTTTTTTCCAATCCCCTCAATAAGTTTTCTTGTTCGAGAAGTAACTAACTGACTTAGGATAACTCCAATTTTAGTATTTTCTTATAAGTTGACACTTACACATATGTATATCAGCATCATTGTTTGAAATCTGAATAGATAGAATTGAACACACATGATCTATATATTTGATAAACTGTTGATGAATTTTGTTAAAGCATATTTTGTATATATTTTATTTTGGTTGATGCAAATATTTTTCCATTGGTCCATTAATACACTGCCACGTGGATGACGGTTCATGACAAAATGCCACATCTTCTCACGTTGCACCGAAGTATTTTACTGCTTTACCTTTCTCCCCTCCAACAATCCAACTGCAAGTCCGAAACAATTTCAGGTTTATTGAGATTTTCTATTTAAACCCCGAATTTCTCTTTGTTCACCCTAGTACTTAAATCATTAAGCTGTAAGTTTTATTATTGTGTAAAAAGACAAAAAAGGTCATCCAACTTAATACTTTAACCCTAATACATCTATACACACACCCCACACACCCCACCACTCTTCAACACAGGGAGACCATCAAGGTAAAGTATTTGAGTTTCTTCATAGTGTACGTTGGGCAAAGGTTCTCAACACCTTTATATTTTGCTTATTTCTCATCATGCAAATTCAATACAAAGTTGTTTCCTTAACCTTTCAACGTCTATGAATATTAGTCTGATCTTTGCATATCTGTATACTTACACACATAACTGATATAAAAGGTAATGTCCCTTCACTCAGCAAATATGCATACATATTTAGGTTCATCAACTGGTTTATAATTATAATCTCTCTTTGATTTTCTTCTGTCATGAAGCAATTGGTGTTATGTTTTTAATTCACCAAGCAACTTGGTGGAATTCCTTGCTCTGTGCAACTGAATCCTCGGATTTATTGTTTAACTCGGCCATATTTTTAAATTCTCAGATTTTGCAAGTGATTTTTCATCATATTCTTGCATTACAAGATATCCCCAAGATGCTAAAATTTATATGCCAAATGTTAGCCTGACAGATCGAAGGCTATAATGTTCATGGACTTCGTTTGTTGATTATGCATATGAATCATGTGAAATTTAAGCATGTACAGTAAAGCAAAATCATTTTCTGATGTTGTTTCTGATCATTATCTCATTGAATCAATTTCTCTTAAAAGTCTGTTTGATCTTCATTGAATAGCACCCTACCTGAGCACATTCTCATATTTTACTTGGTTCTTCTAAAGGCAGTATGTTCCAATATACTGATTAGACACTATATATTTTAGAGATTTTCTATTATTAATATTAATTATAAATACTTTTGGTATTGAAAGGTCCTGCACACTTTTGGTACAGTATACTGAGTTTGAAAGGAGCTCACTTTTGGTATTGATGCAGTTGTTTTTTTTTTAGCAGCCAGAACAAATTACTTTTACTCCAAGCCATGATACCTGGACAGAAAGTGTTTTGGACACAACTAAACAATTCACAACTGATGAGGTAAATAAACTATTATTATGATGTTGTAACTTGAGTGGTTGATAATCTTTTACAACTGCCATATATGCTTTTATATAGATATTTAATAATCGAGAAGCATTGCTTAATTGGAGTCGTGTGCAAGGATGAAAGTGTGGCATAGTAGTTGTCTTTAAAAGGTCTGATGGAGCTGGAAAAATTATAACGAGGAGGGCTAGAGTTACTTTAGGTTGTGAGAGAGGTGGGCATTATATTAAGAAGCCTAATGTAGATTTAGATGATGAACAACCAATGAATTCTGAAGTAGATGTAAGTATTGATCATCGGAAAAAAAAAAGCGCTCTAAAAGCACTGGTACAAAGAAGTGTGGTTGCCCATTTCAGTTGAAGGGGTTAAATATTGGTCCTGGAGATGAATGGAAAGTTGAGGTTGTATGTGGAGTTCATAACCATCATTCTGCTAAGTATCTTGAAGGGCATTCATATGCAGGACGGTTAAGCAAGGAAGAAAACAACTTGCTGATGGATATGTCTAAAAGCTTGGTGAGGCCAAAAGATATATTATACACCATTAAACGACGAGATGGCAAAAATGTAACAACAATGAAGACAATCTACAATGCTAGACACAAAAGCAGAGTGGTTGAGAAATCTAGTAGATCTGAGATGCAACTATTGCTATGTAGACTATCTGATCACAAATATATTAATTGGCATAGGACTGATGACACCAATTGTGTGAGCGATCTTTTTTGGGCTCACCCTGATAGTGTAAACTTATTGCACGCATTTCCTCATGTACTAGTAATGGATTGCACATATAAGACAAATAGGTTTCGATACCCATTACTACAAATTGTGGGGGTAACATCGACGAAACTAACATTCTCAGCTACATTTGCTTATATTTCTTCTGAAAAGGAAGACAACTATATGTGGGCTTTGAATAGATTGAAAAGCATCATGAATACAAATTGTCTTCCAAGTGTGATTGTCACTGATAGGGAAATGACACTTATGAATGCCATTTGCAATGTGTTCCCTAGTGTCCGACATTTATTATGTAGATGGCATATCAACAGGTGTGTGATGAAGGCTTGCAAGGGCATACTTAAGAAAGGTGAAAAATGGGAACAATTTATAGTGTTATGGAATATGTTGGTCTTAGCAAAGACTGAGGTTGATTATGAAAGAAATCTACTTGAGATGGATAGGATATTTGAAGGAAAGTATAGTAAGGCGCTTGATTATGTGAAGGTCAATTGGTTGAAAGAGTATAAGGATAGGTTTGTGGCTGTATGGACAGACACTTGCATGCATTTTGGCAACACCACATCGAATAGGTACGTCGACTATTTAATAATAATCCATATCATCTACATATTTCTTTGATTATTCCTAGCTTATACTAAATCTCTTGTTTTAATGTTTATAAATAGGGCAGAAAGTGCACATTCACAACTAAAGCGACAACTTGGCACAAGCCAATGCAACTTCGAAACATCGTGGGGCAAGATTCATGCCATGTTAGTATTGCAACACACTGAGATAAAGGCTTCATTTGAGAAGAGTCAATCATTTGTCCAGCATGAATTCAATAAGGTGAGCCTACTTAAAGACTTGATAGGGTATGTGTCTATTGTTGCCTTAGAGGAAATTTTGTGTGAGTCAAAGAGAATACAATATGTCGGGGCTGATCCCATTGCATGCGGCTGCGTTATCAGACGTAGCCACGGGTTACCATGTGCTCATGAGATGGCTGAGCTAAGTTGAGTATTCCGACCCATTCCTCTTCATTGTGTTCATCCCCACTTGAGGAAATTAGATATGTTTCCTGCCGCACAAATTAATGATAACTTAGATTCTCCTGAAGATGCAAAGATTGATGTATTTGTCAACTGGTTTAAAAGTAATGATTCTGACACTAAGAGACATATTGGTATGAAATTACAAGAGATTATGGATCCAAAATCTTCAACACTTAGAGAATTCTTGGCGTAAAGTAAGGAGGTTACTGAATGAGTTGAAAAATAATGAATTTCTTTATGAATTTATCTTTCAGAGTGTTGAAAGTAAGCGTGAGGTTGAGTATCGCTTGGATTATTTTGATGATTACCCTTTAGAAGATAGATGGATGCTCATACCAGAAATGGGTTACCTTATTGCAAATTGTTACAATGTGGTCTTGATGCATTTTTCAAATGCCATATCTCTTATGTTTCTACCAATGGAAAGTCATTCTTTGCCTGAATATCAACGTCGGGAAATTTCCATCGGATTGGTTGAAAAACACTTTGTGCAGGTATAATAATAAATTTTTTCTATTTATAGCTGCCAGTTTTGCCTTGTGAAATTTGTTTGTTGTTTTAACTATACATTTGATAACTTTATTTTATTTTGACAGCTACACTTGCAACCACACCATCCTATGCCACCTGTTATCAATCGTTGGCTTGATATTTCCAACCTCAAAGCATTTGATTGGTATAGTCCATATCAAGATCACATTGTCAATTGGAAAGAGCTTACTGATTCATTTGACGTACATCTTGATGTATATTGATCCCTTACTATTAGATGTATATTGGTATAGTTCATATCGAGATCGCATTGACAATTGTATGTTCTTTGAACTGAAATTTATTCCTTTCAAAGATATATTATGTTCTTTGAACTCAAATAACGCATGATGAATGTATTGTGTGATTAAACAATGAAACCAGTATAACAGTAAATTTAGGGACTTTTTCTATACTCTTGAGAAGGTACCATCTTTCATTCAGTTATAAATCATATGTATGAGCTATGTCAATCATCATTAACCCTTGAAATAATTTTCCAATTTAGATTCAGAAAACAAATTACTTTGAGTATAAAAGATTAATACATGCACGAATAAGAATGCTGCCACAACGAACCAATGCACTGCAAAACTCAAGGAAGAATAGGAAGCAACAACAATTTATATCAGTTTGAAACTTGAAGGAATTCTTTTAAGGACAATTATTCAAATGTCAAACAAGCCACGTGAAGTTTTTCAGTGTAAACATGAATGGGCTAAGCTTGCGGACTTAAGAGTTAAATTGTATGTTTATGCACTTGAAAACAGACAATGAATAAGACTCTGAAATATCATCAAAAAATTAATTTAATACTTACTATTTCTCATGCTCAGAACGTATTTTCTCCTCTAAAGGTAGCTTGTGGGGTTTGAATAGAAAATCTCTTTTATTTCTTATTTTTTCAGCTTGAGGTGTATTTAAGGGTAGTTTGGGAAGATAGTGGGGTTTACTTAAAAATTATGAAAATTTAAATTAAAAGTTGGGGTAAACTAAGAGAAGTGTGGGATTTAAATAGAAAATCTCTAAAATATATATATATATATATATATATATATATATATATAGTTGAGGGACTACTACATCCATTTTCTGAATTCAATGACCGAAATGAAAATCCGGAACAAATTCAGGACTATTACCCTGTCTTTTTAACAAAAAACAAGAATTAACAAATAAAAGAGGGGCCATTTTCTAGCCGTAGAATTACCTTCCCGCAACTTATCGGCCATGGCTGTTGCCACAGTTCCTGTGAACTCAGTGTGCGCATGTCCACTGCGCTCACTGCGCACCTCAACCAAATTTGTGTCCCAGTTCTTAACAAAATGCTCGTCCTTCAAATTGGGTTTTGAATCTCTGCAACTCCGGACCACCCTACCCGCAAGAAAGCTTGTGGTTCGAGCAGCTAGAACCGAGTCCAAAGGGGTCTCTTTGGGCTTCCGAGCTCCCAATTTTGAGGTACTACATATGTACTGATTCTTTTTCCTTTTCATTTCTTTTTAGATTTGTTCCGAACTGGGTTCACAGTTTATTCTTCCTTTTGAGAATGTGTGCGCGTGAGTTTTTATTCTTTGTTTTGATTATTTTGGGGAATTGATTTTAGATTCCAGAGCCACTAACTGGGAAAGTTTGGAAACTGGAGGATTTTGAATCACATCCTGCTTTATTGGTGAGTTCCCGTTGTGTATTTGTTTTGTTTTGGATGGCTGTTGTTTTTTGTTTGTTTGTTTGATTTTGTGATTATATAGGTCTGTATTTGATATTTTGTGAATTGATTTCTAGATAAACTAAAAGGAACTGAGTGAGTTCTTATGAAATAACGGCTTCAAATGATTTAATATTGTTTTGTCTTACGAGCATTTGAATGCAACTATTCGTTGGAATGCCCAAGTTGTAAAGGGAAAATTCTTGTATGAGGAATTTGCAGTGCCTGACTAGGACAATGTGGAGGTGCTAATATTCCATTAATGGGATTTAAGTAAAAAGCTATATAGAAAATGAGTACATATTCTAAATATTAAACGAATAGTACTAAACCGTACATCTTCTTTCATGCATTTAAATGGCACCTTGATAGTGTGTGTGTGAGAAAAGTAATGGTTACTGTCATAATTTTTTCAGTCTTTTTTCACTTTGAAAAGCTAGCATTTTTGCCTTGCTTTGGAATTTATGATTGCTTAAATCATAATCAGGCTGCTTGTGCTTAACTTGAGCTCTGATAGTTAAGCAGCAGATTTGAGCTTATTTATGAACCAGGTAAGCCAAGATCAATCCGTAGACTGTAGCGAATTGCTGAATGAACTGAGAAAAAAATTAAAATGTTACTACCTTCAGCTCATATGGCCTCAAGTTTTTTTGTTTTTGTTTTTTGTTTTTTGTTTTTTCAGAACAAGTTACTTTAGTAATAACAGCCATCTGTTACTCTGCCAGATATCAGATACTCAGAAAAACATGTGGTTGTGAGCTTTATACAGCTTAAAAACAGATGGCATGTCACCATTTTTCCCAACCATGGAAGCTTGACATTTCACTAAGATAGAGTGTGTATAAAGCAAGAATACCACTAATCATGTCTGTCAGCCTTGGAAATTGAAGAATTGTCTGGAGTCCTTGGTAGTCTGATAGTTATTTTCAGTTGCTAAGCTAGTTTACATGTCCATGAATTTATGCAATTATAGGTATAAGATTAGTTTAATGCCACATATATCAATTTACATAATTGATATATTAATTTTGAGAAAAAAAGAAAAACTTACATGTGGCAGGGACCTTTTTTCTTTTAAAATGCTAATTATTGGCCAACAGTTTACTCAGTAAGATAAAACCAAAGAACTGTAGTTGAATAATTGTACTAGGAGTCATTTCTTGAGCGTTACCAATGTTATTCTGATTTAACTGGAACATTTTCCACTGAATACTTAATTAGTAAGTGGATCTATGTGCCACCGCAGGACCTTTAAAAAGTTTCGGGCCTTTCAGCATTATGCCAATTTTTTCTGTGCATATATGCACGTGAACTAGGTTTGTAGCTCTGGAAAATAAGAAGGAAAGAAGAATTGTGCAAGGGTTTAGGAACAGATCAACACAACCCGTAAACCACAATCTGTAATACTGCTACTCTTCATGCAGGAAGTGAACTCTATGGGTTTTCTTTACTAAATCTAAAATTTGGTTGCTTGTATTCTTTCTTCACATATAAGCAAGGATTATATGCTTTTTAACAGTGCGATGGCGCAGGTGATGTTTATCTGCAACCACTGCCCGTTTGTTAAACACCTGAAAAAAGGTATCGTGAAGCTTGCAAATTTCTATATGAAGGTAAGGCAGCTGAATTTGCTCCTTCTGAGAGGCTTGATTTGCTAAAGTTGTACCAAACTTCACTGAGCAAATTAATATAGGATAGTAACATGTTCAAATGTGTATTTATTTCAAATGTATTGTTATTATTAATATCATTCTTTCTTTTTTCAGAAAGGACTTGCAGTTGTTGCGATATCTTCGAATTCTGTAGCTACGCATCCACAGGTACTACACTTGTACTAACTCCATAATTTGGGGTTAGAGTTTGTGAAGCTGTTGTATGATCAGTCAAAGTGTGGGAACTCTTCCTGACAGGATGGACCACAATTCATGGCAGAAGAAGCTAAGCTGTTCAAATATCCTTTTCCATATCTATATGACGAGGTATGCTACTTCCAAAGTGCCAATCTCAACAGCTTTATAAATCTAGCATTTCTTATTTCATTTTGTTTCTCAATATGGCTTTTGGAAATGTGCAATGGTTGAGTGACAATATTTTACTCTCATAAGAATCTGGCTAGGTTTTGGTCCAACTGCAAAGCTCTCATTCATGCGTGCATGCACACATGAATCTATTAAAATTAAGTTTCTCAATGTACTAATCCAAACTTGAACTTTATCGGGAAATTGGGCAAAATACTATCCCTTTGCAAATTTGTTGGCCAAATACTATCCACCTTATAATCATTTATCAAATACTATCTATAAATACTGTCTTATTGCCTACTTAACACTTTTTATCACCTTTTTCTTTTCTCTCTCAACTCTCTCTTCGCTGTCTCTCTCTCTCAGCTCTCAAAGTTTCTTTTCTCTTTTGTTTCTTGCAAATCAATCTCAAGCACTCAATCAATAGGTTTGTTTACCCTTCCTTGGAATGAACTTGGTTAATTGATGATTCTTTCATGCCTCTTAATTGATGATTCTCTATGTATGGTTTTGGGTCTTTTGATTTCCACCTAAAATCCCATTTCAATCCCTTCATTTCTTTTTTATTTTGGGCCTTTCTTTTGTGATTTATTCTTCTGCCGGGACTATAAGAAGCAGAAGAGGAAGAGCTCTTCTTGGGTCTTTTCTGCAGAACCTAGTGGCTTGGCTGTTAAGATTGCATCTGGAGGTTGACGATGGAGTTGAGCTTTGTGGGTTTCACGATTTAGAAGAAAAATGATATTAACATATATTCCTATTAAATTACAGTAACACAGCAATATAACACCAATAACACATCAATATAACAGCAATAACATAGCAATAAAACATCAATATAAGACCAATAACACAGCAATACACAACAATACAAAGACAAACCCTTCATCCCATGATAGCTGCAAACAAAAAAGTCACAATGACTCATTTTTGGGGTGAGTACAAACTGTTGTTTTTACGTAGTAAAAATTGATGTAGCACCAGTACAGAGAACTTAGAAATCTAGAGAGATTAAGAGAAGAAGCTAATGAGACAAAAGAACAAGAGAGCAGTCATTGTGACTTTTTGTTTTCAGCTGTGATGGGCTGAAGGGCTTGTCTTTGTATTGTTGTGTATTGCTGTGTTATTGGTGTTATATTGACGTTATGTTGCTATGGTATTGTTGTATATTGCTGTGTTATTGGTGTTACATTGCTGGTTATTGATGTTATATTGATGTTGTATCGCGAAACCCACCATTGACCCCATCTTTTAGCTCTCTCTTCTGAATCGCCTAAGCTTGCAGCTGTTTCAACCTCAAAGCTCAACTCCATCGTCGACCTCCAGCTGCTACCTTAACAGCCAAGCCACCAGGTTCTGCTGAAAAGACCCAAGAAGAGCTCTTCGTCTTCCACTTCTTATATTCCCAGCAGAAGAACAAAATCACAAAAGAAAGGCCCAAAATAAAAAAGAAAGGAAGGGATTGAAATGAGATTTTAGGTGGAAATCAAAAGACCCAAAACCAGACATAGGGAGAGAGAGCGAAGAGGGCGCTGAGAAAGAAAAGAAAAAAGTGAGAGAAGTGTTAAGTAGGCAATAAGAGAGTATTTATAGATAGTATTTGATAAATGATTATAGGGTGGGTAGTATTTGGCTAATAAGTTTGCAAAGGGATAGCATTTTGCCCAATTTCCCAACTTTAGCTAACATTTAAACATTGGAGAATAGGAGGTACTAATGGCTCCAAGGGCGAGGCTAGGTTGATATTTGGCATGCATGCATGACAGGCTGGGACTTTTCATGGTTCATTTTAAAACATTGATCCCTGAAAAGCAGAATTTCCTTCCAAGTGTAAAATTAGAAGTACTGAAGAATATAAGAAGTTGCCCTTAGAGTGAGGCTTTTTAGAAAGAAAAAAAGAAAAAGAAATGATAGTCTTGGTTATTCCTTAACCTGAGCAACTTGAGTCTCTTCTTTCCCTTTTCCCATTTTACTGGTTTTCATGGTTTTTTGTTAGCTGTTAGCTAGCCATTCCTAGAATTGAGATTTTGAGGGCAGTAGAACTTCAGGTCGCACATTGTGTTAAGTGTAATACTATATCAATTTGATTGAAACACAGTTATGCCTGGTAACTCTCTAAATTCATTATCTTTGTTAAATATATTTAATACAGTCACAGGATGTCGCCCAGGATTTTGGAGCAATTTGCACACCCGAGTTTTTGCTATTTAAAAAGGTGACCACAACCTGCACCAATCAATTTGCTGAATTTACTCAAGAACACGACCTCATTTCAGCTTTCCTTTAGGGGACTCATTGTAAACTTATCACTGTATCTCAATTTGAGTTAATCCAACTTCTATTTGTTTTACCCTTTCTAGCATGCAACTAAATTTATTACCGTGTAATAGGATGGACGGAGGCCATTTGAACTGGTGTACCATGGACAGTTTGATGATTCAAGACCTAGTAATAATGTGTCTGTAAGTGGAAGGTAGGAAATTCATTTTCATATTAGCGTTATGACTTCTATTGTAAGGTGTGGAAACTGATTTAGAAAACTCCATGTAGGGACTTGAGCCTGGCAATAGATTGTGTTCTCAGTGGCCAACCGGTACCATCGATTCAGAAACCAAGGTACTTCTTTCTTATGCGACATTTGTCAGGTCTTTAGGATTATGTTCGGCCATGGTTACATTCTAAAAGTAATTGCTTTCCCCCCATTTTTTTTGTAGTGTTGGATGCAGCATAAAGTGGCACCCTGAGAGAAAACTGTGATATGCAAATCTTGGTTTCAATTTTCTTGAGATTATAACCTGTGAGTAAAATTTTTCTTTCAGGAATTTGTTTGTAAAGGCCGACAGCCATATTGGTATCTGAATGTAACTTATAATTTCTTCTTTTTCTTGTTTCTCTCCATTCCTCAAATCTTCCTTTTTCATTGCTTGGGATTTCTGAAACCTTATAAAGCTAGGAAGTAATGTAATATTATTATTATTTTCTTCATTTGTAATTAGAAACTTTTTATTTATTGTAATGATCAATAAAGTCATCCCCCTCAAGATATGGGATGTCTGATGATGTTTGCACGCTTGATCTTCGATGTTTTACGCTGCCCCAATTCTTATGCCGATTTGCTGACAAATCTAGTTTAGAATGTGTTGTTAGGTGCTGATTTACAGTCTTATTATTATTAAATATATCTCCTTACTAATTTCCTTGGTCAGGGGAAAACAGGTTTTAATTTCATCTCTTAATTATACAGGAGAAATAAAAATACCCCATGAACTCATCGTAAAAACCACGCAACTAATTGCACCAACACCTGCAAAATCATGGACATGGCCTAAAGGAGAAAATGATATGGTATGTTCTCTATGCTACTATAAGGCTGTCTTTTGATGTATAAGCTGTAGGATATTGACAGGATACGTTTGGAGACTTTTCACCTTTAACAGCTGATAAGAACATCTTTTTCATTTCTTATTGGATTTTCCTGCTGTCACATTCCTTGGTCGATGCATGATTTTATTTATTTATTTATTGTATTGTGAATACAATGAGGGGTAGGTTTTCCCTTTCCAAATCCCACCCTTCCTTTTGTGTCTAGATTGGAACATGAATTCATCAACGGATGAATGAGTAAGTAGATGGTAGGTGAAAGTATGAAATAAGGATAGATTAGATGTTGGAATTCATGGTGAGTGTATGACATTCTAGGGTGATTGATAAATCCAATGTGATGAACGAGATGCCTTTTTCATTAGTACTACTACCTGTAGCCGGTGGTGGTGGTGGTTTGATGGCTCTAAAGTTTTTTTTTTTTTTTTTTTTTTCTAATGACATGTTTATTGTTTATTGGAATGATTCCAATTCATACTTTTCTTACTAATACATGCGTATTGAATTTATTCCACTTCCTGACTTTTCCCGCGTTTACTAACAAACATGGAATCAAAATTATGTAATCCAATACCTGAAAAATCAGGAATTAGATTGATTAGGAGGAGGAGTTGATCCCATTCTCATTTCTCTCTCGTTTATTAAATTCCCCAATTCATAACTTCTTACATTTACAGTAAGTAAATGCCCTAAAATCTCACCTACCAATTAGAATGCATGATTTAAAGCTTATTTATCCTAACATTATCAATCATGCCGAGAATGGGATCAAAAATGGAAAAATCGATAAAAAGTGGATGCCGATTGAAGTGCTGTGCTTCAATTCTGAAAATTATTGCTTTTATTGGAAGATTTAGAAGAGTGATTAGTGGATAGTTGCTTGCATTATTAGCCATTAGAATCTGATGAGTTACAATACACAATCAGAGTGGGCCTTAGATGGTTCAGTGTCACATGTCCAAGGACAGTGTATCCTTTCAAGAACATGCAGATCATGAAATCTCTTTTTATTTGAGAAAAATAATTGTTGGAAAAAGCTTGAGAAGGATAGTGGTCCAATTTGTTTCTAATATCATGTTTTTTTCTGTGGCTTATATTAAACAAGATTGTCACCTCGACCATTGCTTTTTTAGTCGGCACAAGACCCCACAGACAAACCCAATGGGGCTTGAAAGCTATGACTACTGCTGTTGGTCCCCAAATTGATAATTGCAATTTTGTTGCTCAGTCCTTTTGTGATATTTTACGTACTACGAAATTGCATTATCAATGGCAGCAGGTTATTGCATTGTTGGGACAATCTGCTGGAATCTTGGCTTTAAATAATGAAGTTTCAAAGTTTTTCTTTCTACTTTCTAAATTTAATCACAGAAATGTGACAGATGATACAGTGAAATCTTAGTTATGTGTAGAAATAAATTAGGTTTAGAGTGGGATTCTGTATATGCTGTTAACTCGAGGATATTTTTCTCTTTTAATATATTTTCTTGGAATTGTCAAACATAGCCTCTGATCTGGGAAAAAAAGGGATATCACTATTTTGCTATTTCCGGCTAATAACGATATGCCACGTGGAAAAGTTATCACTCGTGTCCTAGCGCTTTTGGCTAGAGATAGGAAAACAGTGTTATCCCTGTTTCATGCAAGTGTTTCTCCACATCTGGAGAGCATGCATCTGACTGTATCTTCTTACTTTTGAACTAGGCACATTTTGCTTTTGCCTTACTATCTGCACTAAGGTAGATAGAGGAGAAAGCCCCCATTCTGATAATGCAATTCCTGAATCATAGTGAAAGACAATAAACATGTCTTATTGCTACTACACAACATTAATCTATACAAATTGTATCTTT
Organism: Prunus avium; assembly: GCF_965620075.1. NCBI lineage: Eukaryota > Viridiplantae > Streptophyta > Magnoliopsida > Rosales > Rosaceae > Prunus > Prunus avium. The sequence goes on from NC_142291.1 coordinate 2,531,824, forward strand.
TTACCTGAACAAAAAATAAAAATTAATGAAGTGGAATGATGACTTTAGGGGTTTGTGGGAAAACAAGAAGGTGATCCAATTAGAGGTTCAGATGACCTGGAGAAACTGGAACTGTGGACTGTAGCTTTCGCATCTCCTTTTCCAAGAAAATCCGGTTTTTCACAATCCTCATTTTCTTGTCTGATCTCCTTGAGCATTGCTGTTACATCTTTCATTGTTGGCCTATCCTCTGGGCAAGGATTAACACAGAGCAGGGCCACCCCAAGCACTTGAAGCATCTCTTGGGTTTGTGTCCCTGATCTCAATATTAGCTGCTGGTCAAGAATTGATGTGAATTCCCGTTTCCTCTCCCGGAGTTCCTTATTGACCCAAGTGGCAATATGGGCACCCTCCGGAATCTTGTTATCCATCGGTTCCTTCCCGGTTAGGACCTCCAGGAGCACCACTCCATAGCTGTACACATCACTCTTTTCTGTGATTCTCAAACTATATCCATATTCTGCAAAACATTTTTACATTACAAGCAGTGTTAGTCAGGTATAAAAACCATGTGACCTACATCATCTTTATAGGAAGCAAAATAACATTGAAACTGGATTCATCGACAATAAGAATAAGAGATTAAGGGTTGTGAACAAGTTCAACAACTATGACATTAGACTGGTTTGATTGAGTAACCCGAATAACACAATGAACAGACCACAAAAGAATATGAGGAATTTAGACTCACCTGGAGCAATGTAGCCATAAGAACCTGCAACTGTGTTGGAGGCTCTGCCGCATTCTGGAGAACTCAAAAGCTTTGCAATGCCAAAATCTGCTAGAAAAGATTCATACTGTGGTCCTACCAAGATGTTGTTAGACTTAATATCCCGATGAACTATTGGAGGTATACAATCATGATGAAGATAAGCTAAACCATGAGCTGCTCCCAGTACAATCTTGTACCTTGCATCCCAGTCTAAGAACAGCCTTGTCTCATGGAGCAATCCACCCAAACTGCCATTGCTAATGTAATCAAACAAAAGCAGTCTGGTTTTTCCGTTGTTACAACATCCCAGAAGCCTCAATATGTTTTTATGCCTAATTGATCCAAGAGTACGAACTTCTGTAGAAAACAAGTCGATCTGTGGACGCTCGCCATTATTTACCGGCCATAGCTTCTTCACTGCAATGACCTGTTTTGTCGGAGTCTCCACACGATAAACCATTCCTGAGCAACCCTTCCCCACGATGTTTGAATCTGATAGTCTAGTCACAATATCATTAACAGAAAAATTAAGCTTTTGAAATGGGGTGAAATCCCATATCAAATGACTTTCTTCTTTACCGTCCATCCCAAATGTGATTCCAGCAACTCTAACGAATAAAACTATTCCAGCAAGCATTAGCAATATAGTTGCAGTCACACTAAGAAGAACACAAACAATTAGATATCTGATGGATTTCTTGTCATGCAGGTTACCGTTCAAGTGGCACTCATTTCTGTTAATGCATAGCTTCGGGTTGCCCTCATATGCAGTTGATGGAATATCTTTGAAGAAATTAGTATTGGGAAGTGGACCGGAAAAGTCATTGTATGAGACATTCAGGGACACAAGATTGTCGAGACTGCCCAGTACTTTCAGGCTTCCTGTCAGCATATTGTGGGAGAGATCCATATTGGCAAGTTTCGAGAGATTTGAGAAGCTTTCTGGAAGGGGGCTTGTCAGAGAATTCCAACTCAGATTCAAGAGAATATCTAGACCTTGCAAGCGTCCGATCTCATCTGGGATAGAGCCAGTGATATTGTTGCTGCTCATATCCAACAGCTGCAAATCCTTACAGAAGCCCAATGATTTTGGTATGGAACCTGTAATGTGGTTTCCACTGATGACCAGTTTGTTTAGGAATGTCAGATTGCCCAAATTTTCAGGAATCGCTCCTTCTATCATGTTCATGGAAAGGTCTAAAACATTAAGACCAGTAAGGAATTGGAAGGATGAAGGAATCATGCCTTGGAGCTCATTGCCATGCAAATCAACCATTTCTAACTGGGTACAGTTTCCAATTTCAGGAGGAATTTCCCCATTAAATTGATTTTCTGACAATTCAAGGAAGGTCAATCTATGAAGGAGCCTAAGTTCAGATGGAATTTGACCTGTGAAGTTGTTTGATCCCAGCCGTAAGCGGATCAAGTTGGTGCAGTTACCAATATTGGTTGGAAGAACTCCTGAAAGTTGATTTGATATCAACAACAATTGAGTTAAGTTCTTGAGGTCAAAGAGAGAACTTGGAACTGACCCATTGAGGAGATTGTGTGAAAGGTCCAAAGCTTGAAGTTTCTCACAATTGGCCAGCTCAGTTGGTATGCTTCCATGCAGCTGATTCTCCCAGGCAAAGAACAGAGTAAGTTCCTTTAGTTTCCCAATGACAGGTGGAATCTTGCCAGTAAATCTGTTGTTGTCCAATTCCAGTTGCTTTAAACTGGAAAACTTTCCAAATAAAGGTGGTATGCTGCCTGATATATTATTCTCAGACAGCAGAAACTCCTCCAATGCCACCAAATTTACAAGAGAAGGAGGAACCTCACCACTCAGAAGATTCATTGAGAAATCGATCACTATCAAATGTGAACAGTTCCCTAAAGCACCTGGAATACTTCCAGTTAGATTGTTCTTCCACAATAGAACTCTTCTGAGTCTTTTCAACCGACTAAATTCACCGGGAATATGACCAGAAAGCTGGTTTTCGTACAGAAACAAATTTTCCAAGGCTGAACAGTTACCAATTTCTGGTGGGATGGCACCTGTGAGGTTTGCAGTATAGACTGAAAGTGTTTGGAGATTCTCTAGTTGTCCTACGCTGCTTGGAATCTGCCCCGTGATTCCCGTAGCTGCAAGGCCAAGAAAAGTTAATGCTTTACAGTTTGATATCTGCATTGGAATTTCCCCATGAATTCCAGGATTCCCGCCTGCACGGAAGATGTCCAGAGCTGATAACTGGCCTATTTCTGCAGGAACCTTTCCGGATAGCTGGTTATCGTACAGCTCAAGTTGTTGAAGCTGTGAACAGTTTCCAATTTCTTTTGGAATGACACCATGCAAGGAATTGGAATTCAGTGATAATAACTGCAATTTGGATAACTTTCCTATCTCCTGTGGAATTTTACCTGTTAGAGCATTGAAGCTGAGATCCAGGGTGGTAAGCGAAGACAAGTTTCCAATCGAGGGTGGAATTTCTCCGCTGAGGTTCCCATTTGAGAGTACAAGGGTGGTAAGATAGTTGAAGGAGAGGAGCTGGCTTGGGAAACTGGTAGGAACATTGAGTGAGGTGATTGTGATTTCGGAAACAAACCTGCTGCTGGAACATATGATATAATCCCATTTGCATGGATCCTGGTCAGCTGGATTCCATGAAGAGAAAAAGGCAGCAGAGGAAGAAGAATTAAAGGTTGAAAGCCATGAAAGTAGGGAGAGGCCCTCTTGGTTCAGAGCAGAGGTGGCAGGAAACAAAGAGATATTGAGAAGCAAGAGAATAATAGTGATTGCATTGCTTGACATGATGAGGTTAATAACAACACTGCTACTTTCTATCTCATTTAAGTCTCTTTAAATCTCTCATCATGTGATAGTGGGATATTGAACTGGCTGCCTCAATCCTTCAAACTGCTTTTTCAGCGGAAAACATTGCTTAAATTTCCTTGGAATAGACTAAAAGCTAGGGCCTTGGAGGGACAGATTAGTTTATGGTTTCTAGTGCAGTTCTGGATATATTAAAAAATTATATATATAAATTGATAGAAAATTTTGAGTATGAAGGGACCTAACTATAGTTTATATGATTGGGGTTATGAGGGACATGCCGTCTTTGAAAAATTGACAAATCTTTAATTATTCATCTATTCCTTTCTGTCATGGGTGTATATTTTTTTGTTTTTTTCCCTCTCATAACATTTGGAAACTAGTCAAAACTAATAACATTATGAAAAATACCAGTGAGGCAAAATCACTACAGGACATATAAGAAAGATTTCGTTAAGCTTTTCTCCTTTTCATTGCTCACCAAATTTGGATGGGATCTCTTGTAATTAGGTAGCTTAACTAATAAGATGAGAGTTCATCGTCTGCAAGTGCTCGATTTTTCGGCTTTGAGGTATACTGTACAAATACAAAAACATCCATATGGTAGATTTTGCTTTCTGCATACTTGGTTGCATGCTTCAAATTCTGTTGTACAACAAGCTTTAGTCGTATGCTATGGATATACTGCTATCGTTTGGTGGATTCACTCTAAATCCCTTCATATAATGATTGCTCATCTTTTCAGTTAATTGCAGAACAATCCACATAATGAAAATGACTAAGCAGCCCTCCCAACCCAACAAGGGGAAAAAAAAATTGTAAATAAAAAGAGACACTTCAACTTTTTTATGTAATGAGGAGTATGGTGAGGTCTTCAGATCACCTTTGTATCTGATAAAGTTGTTCATGTCATGGACGTAAGTCAGCGGTTTTCTGAAGGGACAACAACACAGGTCCATGCCTCTTCATGAAAAAGGCTCTTTTCCTTGCCCATGCATGAACCTTCCCAAAACCCCCAAAAAAAACAGCTCAAATTTGCTTTGTCCATGACCTACTAGTAAAAATTTTGCAAGTACCTCCCTGGATGTATTGGTTTTTTTTCTTTCTGACCCATTTTTTCTATCAGATCATGTTTCCTTTTCAACGTCTGTGATCAGAAGTAGATGGTAAATTAACATATATAGGAGCCAACAAGGTGTGGCCTAGTGAAAAAGAATCTTGCCTTGCACACCACTGTGTGTGAGAATACCCTTCTCGTCCCCATAACACATTGGCAGTGTGTGAGAATACCCCCTCCTCCTCCTAACTCCGGGAAAAAAAAACAGAGACATATATAGGGAACAAAAGGCAGCAAGTATTATACACTAGAGCATTAATTAATTTGTATTTGATTTATTTTGTGAGAAATTAAGTACATAAATCTAACAAATATTGTGAGGTGTAGGGAATATAGGCCTACAATTATAGGGAAACCCTAGTCAACATGGCATTGAAGAGAATTTTGGGAATATAGCAAACATACAAACAGAAAAGAATAAGGAAAATGATGCATCACTAGCGTAGGTCTCATAAGGATGTCTCCTCAATGTGAAATGGAAACAAGTGGAATATCTGTAAGGGGATAAGTTATGTATGGATGGTGGGGGCAAGTGATCCCCCAACCACATTTGGTGCCAAATGACTATTTAAATTTGCAAAGTTTTCATTTGGGTTTTTGGTTTTACTTGAAAGTGACCCATAACTCTTTCCAGCTAATTAAGATGGTGAAAAAAATGGAATTAAAAGAGGTTGGAAACGCCTAGAAAGGAAATTGCATCAACAGAAAGTGAAGATAAGAGACACACAGTACCAGAAATGAATAGGGTTAACCCTCTAGATAATCACGAAGGTTAGACATATCATTCACTTATCAACTTATAATAATGACATTTTTGTTGATGTTCGATAATATATGTGCGCATAAGTGAATGTCTTTAATCACTTGAATTACAAACTACTTATACATCGATTATCGGGTACATGAATGAGAGTCTTAATCACTTGAGTTACAAATTAGTCCCATAGTCGCTTATGAATTGAGTGCACTGAATGAAGAAGTTTGGACTTAGTAAAGCAAATCATTGAATAAAGTGGCCCAACCAAGCGTGTGGTAATGGCCTAAAAGAGAGGCTTGTTATGGAGGGGGTAGGGGCGGGGGTGGGGGGCCGCATATTTGCTTCAGCAGGGAGGCACAAAAAGCGAAAGAAAGAACAGTAATTCTGTTGTTGTGCTTCGCAAAATCTAACCAACCGGGAAGGAATTGGCCTTTGCAGTTCATATATCATAATCGAAGATATTGGATCTTGATTGCAGGTTGGACTACATTAAGATATGTTCACAAGATTTAAGAAGAAAAAAGAATAAAAACCTAATGAGATCTGGATTTTTACTCTAATGTGCAAACATACACTTCGTAAAATCTTTAATATGTTAGGTATTTTAGATTTTCTTTTAATTAATTTCATTTTTACCCAAGTATACTTGCTGCCAAAGTTTTTGAAGCCCTGTAAATTTTAGATATTTGCAATCAGTCCAGAGAGATGAGTATGCATGATGTTAATCACGTGTTGTTAACAATTCACTTATATTATAATACATGCATTTATTCAATCTCTCGGGAAAGTTTTTAATAATCATTAGGGGAGTTTGTATGATTTTCTGGTGATTGGACCTAGGACCTAGCATTCACCTTACTTTCAATGCAAAATCAGCCCAATCAAGGCATTGTATTTGGGCCAGAGTTTGATCCTAACTAGCCCAAGCTTAATATTGGTTAGAACATGAAAAGTATTCCTTGCCTAGTTCACAATTATGCTGCAGATGGATAAAAAGTGCACCAGAAGTTCCATAATGCTTTACAATAAGGAACATCAATTCCTTGCCTCATTTGCAATCATCTTATTTGTTATAACAACCAATTGGGATGCCTAACAATAACCTTTCTCTTTCTCTCACAAAATTTCTCAATTTCTAGTACATGGCCTCTCTGACCCAATATTCTGTAGGAGCTTGCCTCACCCCAAACAAGAGCTTCAACCTCAACACATTATTTTCTGTTTTTCCACAAGCACTCAATGCAACAAGTCATATCAGAAACCAGAAGACCCAATTGTCATTAAGTGGGAAAAAGCTGCAGCAAAAACTAATTTCAAATATTGTTGGGAAAAATTGCAAATATGAGAAATGGAGAGTTTTTGGCAGTGATGATGGATCTTGTGGGATTGCACCTCTGCCACTCCCACCTTCTGTGTTGGAGGCAGTTCAAGATTTCTACAAGGCCATCAATGCCAAGGACATAAAAGCTCTAGAGCAACTTCTAGCTGATGACTGCCAGTATCAAGACCTTGTCTTTTATGTTCCTTTTGTAGGAAAAGAGGTTTCATTGCTTTCTCCTTTCTCTCTACTCATAGTGTGAATTTTATTGAAATTGGAAGATGTGACACAAGTTAATAGGTTTCATTGGTATTTGATAAATTAATTACAATCATGCTGAACACCAAATTTATTCGCCTAATTTGTTCACGAAAAATAATGTCTGTACATATGTCAATATCTTATTTGTTTAAAGAATAAATGAGATTTAGAATAGGGTCAAAATTTCATTTGTTTAATAACAGAATTTGATTAAGAAATTTTCTTATTAAAGAGGTACTTTACTAACGAAATGAGGTGTTTGGGAATATGCCCAGGCGACCGTGCAATTTCTTAAGAAGGTGATGGATGCAATGGGATCCAATGTTCATTTTGTCATTGATGCTGCGACTGAAGGTGGGAACTTGACCGCCAGTGTAATTTGGCATCTTGGTAAGTTTCACAACCTTAATTATCTTGAACTTGACTGCGTCACTGTGTGTCGGATCGTGTTACGTGTTTAATAATTTGGTCATGTTTGAGTAAACAAAGTTGAAACACGACTAATAATTGTGTAAATCTAATCAATTAAAAGAATGTTTTGCAATAGGACATAACATTGGCACCTCAAATGCAATTTTCTAGTGATTGGATATTTGTCTTTGGATGTTTTACAGAGTGGAAAGAGAAAGAGATACCCTTTGCCACTGGTTGCACTTTCTTCGAATATGCACAAGTTGAAGGGGAGCTCTTTCTTAGGTATGATTTCCAATTGTCTTGTACTTCAGAGAATTTATATATTTGATCTAAATTCTGTGACTGACAAGAAAACACATGCAGGAAAGCAACCGGCATGGAAGAACTTCCATTCAAACCAGGTGATTTGGTACTGGTACGGATCATATAACCTAGTTATATCATGCTTACATTATATAATTACTTCCTTTGATTGATTGTTTGATTGATTTATTTATTTATATAAATACGCAGAAACTTTTGAAGTCAGCAAGTACCTTCTTTGATCTCTATCCAATGGCGGCTGAAGGTATGCAAACACTCAGTTATTTACACATTGCATGCGGGGCACTTCCAATGGGGAGGTTTTATTTGGGGTACCAATACCATATTTGAAGCCTAACTTTGAGATCTAAATGAGATAATTAATCCTAATATTTTTATTAATCTCAAAATTCTATTTCTTGGCAATTATTTTCAAATTTCCTAATTTAAGTGGTTTTTTTTTTCCTTTCTTTTTGGGCGAGGCTGATTGGCTTTCTCTGCTTTTTTGAGTTTTGCAGCGTTGTTGCTGAAGTCTCATGGAAGTGGCCCGCATGACGGAGTAGATTCACTTTTAGACAAGCTTCGGGGTAGACACTGAGCATGAATTTCTCAACTTCTGCGGTTCTACCAAGCCACATTTATTTACATGCCTTCTCTGATCTAATGATAGAGATTTGAGTCTCATTTATTTACAACCAATAACCAATTATTTCACACATAAATTTGTATTCAAATACGATCTGAATTCTCTATTTGGATTTATCTATTAGAATTTATTACTTGACTTTAGGATTTGCTTCACTTTTGTGGCTAAGAACACGAGTTCAAAATCTGATGGTAGTGAGTGAACTCCCGGCCTAGCTAGCTTCTTCCAGAGCCAGCCATGACTTTTGGGAGGCCCTTCTCCTTTATATACAAGCCTTAACAAGAAAGAAAGAATTTTTTTTTGAAAATCTTGTAGAGCTTTGATTGGTCTAGCTTTGCTTTCCGAAACTGACTGCGAAGAGGATGATACATTGCAAATCTACAAAGAAGAAATTATAGTTAAATCATGCAATTCAGAATACATATCTTTTCTCACACCTTAGCTCCAACTCCAATTACATAAAAAAAATGTTATACATGCCCTTTCTCTTTTCCTTTTTTTTTTGGTCAATAAGGCTTCATTAGGCACCTGCAAAAGGCCAACAAAACAAGACTAACAGGGCCACCAACTAAAGAAAAACAAAAGAAACGAGCACCGTTGAATGTAGACTTAAAAAAGAAAAAATTTTCGTAGGGAACCCTAAAGGGTGTCCCTCAATAGAAGGGGACTGTATATATAGGGGAGAAGCTACAATGAGGAGTTTAAAGTGAGGAGGTTATTTGAGGAGGCCAATCCCACCATCAAAACATTTAAAATATAATGTTTAAGTCCCATAATTTCTTTACATTTGCTGAAGGTGAGATTGACCTCCTCAAATAGCTTCCTCACTTTTAAGTCTGATATATCATTATTACACATGTTCCCATACTATGATCCATTACTATACATTAAAATTAAATCTAGGGATTCTAATCAATAATTTAGATGGACTGTTTAACAATATTATGCATAAGTCAGATTATTTTTAAATAAATAAATAAAGAGTGTTAGAGTCAGTAGCGCATATACGCGTAGATTGATCAAAATTACTAATATGTTTGTGAGACTTGACTCGAGAACAACAATTTGAATCAACCTACGCGCCTCTCACGTTAGCATCGTTTAAAAATGAACACAACATGACACCCAAAAAATAAAAAAGAAAGAAAAAGAGAACACGTTTAAACAAAAGTACACGACATGCTGCACTGCAGGCCTATCTAGCTGTACATTGCTGCATGATCCATTTATAAGTGCAGAAGGCAGATGCATTATGCATACGGAAGAACATGCCATGGAAAGATAACGACCAATGCTCTTCAATCTATGAATATGTATATATATTTCATTGAGTTGTAATTTCATAGTGACGAGTGAGGAGGACCACATCTGCTTCAATTTTCGGGGCCCACCCGTACTCAAGCTAACATGTTTCTGCTCGCTGTAGGCCATATCTGTATGTTCTTGGTTCTTGTTTTTTGTCTTAATATCTTGGTTGGTTTTAATTTGATTACATACGTACAGAGAGAGAGCTTGAATTGATAGATATATCAAATAAATTTATTAAGAGAGACATCTTTGTAACACATACTTCCTATTGTATTTCGGGGATCCCATCGTCAAATTTTCAAGTTTTAATTCATAAATCATTTCTGTAAACGATAATTACTCAAATCAGAAAATACTCACCATTGGATTAATAGACAACCATTTTAGCGTTTCTTGAAAAAAATTGTGTTAGTCTATTTAATTATTTTATCATAATTAACTATTTACGATTCGTCCAATTTTTTTCAAGAATAATCTATGAATAAATACTTGATAAAATAAGAGCATATGATAAACTAATAATCATAGAAGCAACTTTGAATGTACAAAAGTCAAATGTGATGAGATCAGCAGAAATTAATAGCCATAAAGTTAGCAAAATATTAATTGACTCGCTCGATCATATATTAATATAAAAAAATTTATTGTATTATATATAGGTATAAATATATGTATATGCCATGACATTTTTTTTTTACCATGGCATTGGCAATGTAACAGTACTGAACTCGATCCCTAACTACAGAAGAACAAAAATTGTAAAACGAAATTAACTAACAAGAAGTTAAAATGCCTTTGTAATTAGCATCCAATTAAGACCGTGAGAAAACTTCAAATCCTGAAAAATCAAAGGAGCTCCAATTATCACTACAAAGATTGGTGGAGATCTTCATTTGATCATCATCGGACGGTAGTGAATAGTCCAGCTCTTGCAGATGCACCATGGGCTGCCATGAAAAACTAGCAGTGCTACTCGTCAAAGACGACGTCGTTGCTGCATCATCGGACCAAAACACATCTTGCACCACTTGGTCATCCTCCCCTAGCAAACCCTGTAACCCAAATTGATGAATATTCATATCATCTTGTTGATCATGATTAATTCCCATAAAACTCTGAACATTTTCTTCTTGTATTTGTTGATGTTGATGATCATGATGATCATAATGATCAGGAGCTACTAGGCCTCCAAGCAAGTGATCAACGGCTTCAACAAGATCTTGATCAGCCTTTGAAGAATTTTGGGACCCATCAACATCATTTAGCTCTGAGCTGGAATTTACCAAATTGGGTTCATGATCTTGATCAAGATGATCATGCTCATCAGCAGGGCTGGAGGAGTTGTTGTTCAAAAACTTGGCAAACACAGCAGCCAAATCAATATCTGATCCGTTGCCTCCACCTGGCTGGTTATCAGTACCACTTGAGTACTGCCCAGATGTGTCATCAGAACTACTCGAGTTATGATGAATGTAAGACAAGGAAGCGCGGTCAGCCTGCGAGAGCTTGGCCGCCTTCCCGCGGCGATTCTTGCGACAACCGCCACCTACAGGCACGTTGCGCAAAGAACCGCCTTTGGTCCAATACCTCCTGCACCCTTTGCAAAAGTACCTAGGCTGCGAGAGGCTGTAGTTGTTGTAGTAGCAAAATTTGGTGTTGGAAGAGGCACAGCGAGGACAATCCGGGGCAACCTCAATGTGGGGCTTGTTCCATGATCTCTTGTCCATCATGATGAACGGCCCAGACGGGCATTGCAGCATCTGCTCAACAGGAGCTGAGAACATTTTCTGGCAACACAAAATGGTATTTTCAAGTGGAATGTGGAAGTGAGTTTGTGGAGAAGAGAGAGGTTGGGGGGGTATATAAGAGGGTTCGGGATTTAGGAGGGTATGCGTTGGAGTTAGTGCAAGGGCATGTGTGGGGGGGTGTGCGTGTGCGTGTGCGTGGGTGCGGGAGAGAAATTTGTAGGGGAAGGGTAGGTGAAATTACCAATTTGGATATTGTGGGGCTGGAGATGAACGTGGGCGGTTGGGGGAAGCGTTAGGACCAAGGAAGGGTGTGAATTTGTGAGATTTTGATTTTGGTATGCAAAGTGTGTTATTTTCATGTATTCATGTTATGGCGTGCTCTTTACTAGGCGGATTAGCCGTGGCTCTTTCGGCTCACGTGGCATTTCTTCATTGGGCGCATTCATACGAGACGAGAGTGATTGTGGTTGATAAGTCAAAGCTTATTAGTTGTCATAGTTTCTGTACTGTGGGTGCGGGGTGGGTTTTCAAATTACCAATTTGGCCTTGCCAGTACCATTATGTGAAAGCTATATGTCCTAAATATATATGGTCCTGTCCTAGGGATCAGAGAACTTGCACTCACAGCAATGAGTCTGAGGAATAAATGCTTAATTATAACTTAAGAGGACGAAGATTATTAGAAGCATTAATTATAGGAGCAAAATTACAAGTATACCTAATTTTGTGGTTTTGTCTATTATGTTAGTGTCCATATTTATGGACCTTGCCTGAAATAAACAAAAAAATTGAAGTCAAGAGAGGAAATTCGGCACATACCCTTACATTACATTTAAGGTAAAAGTTCGATTCTCGCATTCTCATTCTGCAAATAAGAGTACTTGCTCTTAATGCAATATCTTGTGGAAAAATGTTTAACAATAGGTTTTAGAGTGACAAATTCATGAATTTTTTGTTGTTGTTGTTTTGAGATGTGATAAAAAAAAATCTCTTAAATGACCCTTAAACAGCATACAAACTAAGGGCAATAACCTATTTATGCGTCATAATGGGGTCAATTGATTCCTTAAGCGCGATCCGACTATAAGTTAATAAGAGGATGAGGGTCATTATCAATAGCTTTAACGCCAAGTTAATAAAATGCAAACTACTAATTGGACTACTCCACAACTTAATTTCATAATTTAAACCGTTTAATATATTTTAAAACCCGTACGCGTGATTACCATACGAAGTTCACATGGATGCTTAAAATATAGTAACGAAAAAAAATTAAGAGTTGATAAGAGAATGCAAATCTTGATTAGTTTTAGAATGTCAACAAGTTAATTGTCGGCATGCATGCAATGCATGTATGCACTAATACTATACAGTGTACGTTGCTTCTTGGGATTAGCGAGGAATTAGTGCAACTGCGTGTGCAAGGAAGGAAGAAAGATTTGATGGATTAATTAATCATAGGCTAACGTCGCGGGTGTGTTGCATAAACTTGCATTTCACATCCCATAACCCCACATGGCTCACTCTGTTACGTGGCATCATTTCATTCCTCTCAAATTTTTAATTTCAACTTTAATTTATTCAAACATTAAAATATAAGCTTGTTTTGGAGACTTGAATTGAAATACTTGATCTCAATTTGCGGACTATGTTGGTCCACCACTCACACTCCAATCTTAAATTGTGTATCAATTGATCTACCATTTGATGCTAGTAATCATAGTCAACGTATCTGCTGCTCTTTTTGCCAGACATGCAAAACTAGTCTAGCCATAGCCTATAAGATTGAAAGATGCTTAAGCGTTAATCAATTAATAAGTCAAAACCACCCTAACTACTCATTTGGATCTACTTCATAATTCAAATTATTCAGCTTTTTCATTCGAAGATTATTTCTGCAAAATTTCACCCAAATGGGAAAAGCTCCATTTAAGCCACTCACTACTAGAAAAGTTCCATTTAAACCACGGATAAGTCAGATAAAGTAGGGCAAATATTTAGTTATGCTCAGATAATATATTCTTCTCTAATATGGAGGTATTTATAAGGAAATACAAAGATGTATTAACCCTAATAATGCAATAGGAAATAAATCTCAATTATAATAGGACTAGACAAATAGGTAAGTAACCAAAATCCTAATTAAATAAGGACTCACCAACAGGATACACCCATGGCTAATACTAGTGTCAGCCACAGACAACTCGTGGCCAAAGTACTTGATTATTTATGAACATTTCCTTGTTTATTAAAAATGTTGTGTTCACCTTTTTATTTGGCGAGAGTTAAACGTTCTTCGACGTGAGTGAATTTTTGGAAAAGTGATCCTTAAATGAAGACCCAAAATGTAAATACATCAAATCATGAGATATATTGTAGAGACGGTGAAATGATGACATGGTAACTAACTGGTTAGTGTTTGAGCATTACTCTGTATATATTAGTTGTGATTATCAAGTAAACAATCATGTAATAGTAAGTGATTATAAGTAATTGATCAGATGAGTTTATATATGAACTTGAAATTCAAATAAAAATGTGCCAAATAAAATAACATTACCCAACTCATATATATATGTTTTGAAATTTCATCTTTCGTGTGACGCTGTCTCTTCATCTCATCAAAAAATTACGTAGCAATATGGAAAATTTTAGAAATCTAGACTCCTTGCCAAAAATGACATTGACAAGCTAGCTTTGTCATTGTTTATAAATTATAAAACTATCTACAATAAGCATATCCATTAGCGAACAATGCAAAGGCATCAAGAAATTGCGTCGGCATTTGACAGCATATGCATGCAAATGTTCAGGTATAAGAGTTCAACTTCATGCGTCGACGGATCGCCTCAATTAATTTTCCCCCATTTGAAACTTAACCAAATTCCATCTTTAATTTGCTTTGTCCTTTTTTCTAAGAAGGGGATATATCCAAAAACAAAACAAAGACAAATTGTTTAACGTGGTTTATGTTTGTGGGAAGAATTTACAACCTCTTACGATGGGTGATGCATGCATGACATGATGATTAAAACAAATCTTATAACTTTTAATTTAAACAGATAACAGATGTGTGTGTGATAAAAAGAAAATATATGTGATGTGAGATTTTTGTAAACGACAATCGACTACACACGTAAGTGATTTATAATCGTATGTACTTTATAGGTTTACACACATATACACGCGTAAACAATTGTCCTTTATAATCGTATGTACTTTATAGGTTTACACACATATACACGCGTAAACCATTGTCCTTAAACTGTTGAAATGTGATCGGTAAGCCGCAAAATACAACTAGAACTAAAATTTTATGAAAACATAATTGCTATAGCCTAGAAAACAAAGTCAATTCAAATGACGTCCTAGTGATTCATTGGTGATTTCCTTTCAATATTGTATTCTTTTTCCCCCCACCGAAATCAATGAAGTTGGATGTCATTATTGCACGTAGGATTGAAGTTAAAAATGGTGTTTGTGGTGGGCAGCCATCAATCTCATGATCACGAGAGTTGCAATATATATCATCCAACTCCATGGGATCGAAAACCTCTTGATGATGAGTTTCAAACATTTAAATCACGTGGGGGTTTGGCGTCGCTTTCACGAAAGATGCGAAGTAGAGGATCAAATAGCTTCCACGTCTCTACTTCTCCTTAGTTTTTAGTTTTCCAGATTTCACAAAATCACAAAACAAAATCATCACAAAACCCAAGAGCTTCTTCTTCTTCATGCATCTGATTTGATTCTGCAATTCCAATTTCCAACCCACAAAGGGGTCACAATTTGCCAACTTGCAAGGCTCTCTCCAAAGCCTTGTCTGGAATTAAGGTCATGTTCAATGTGTCCAAAACAGCACGTGCGTAATGTTGCATGCATGACTCATAGGCTACCATTTGAGTAATTGATGTTGATGTCTCAAAATCCACGTAAGCCAGATGAGGTTTTTTCTGTGGGACCATTTGTCTGTGCCATGAGTTGGGCCCACCTGATGATGAAATGGGTGGTTAAGTGTTTCAATGTCACCGAAGCTTGATGGTTGCCTAAACGCATGCTCTTCAGTTCTGATATTTGAGAAATCAAATAAGCTTGTGGTGGGTTACTGCTATAATTTACTCTCAAAAAACAAAAAATTTACAGTGGACGGAAGAAATTACTCCTTAAAAACAATGTAGTTTTATATATGAGAGGATCTTTATCTAACAAACGTTTTAATATATACTCACATATATATATATACGTGATGCTTCTGCTCGTCAAGCTCTAGCACTACGAGATGCATTAACTTGGGCATCTCGGCTGCTTCTAAAGTATTTAGAAACTGAAGGCGATTCCAAGATTCTAATTCTATTTCTGAAGAAATTAACAAATCCCTACTCCTTCGAGGATTCGGTCAATCATACATGATATTTGGTACTTGCTACAGGATTACACTCAGGTCTATTTTTAGCATATTTTTCGGGAAGTTAATATATAGTAGCGGATTTCTTGGATTAGAATGGACATTATACTGATAATACTTGTATTTTATTTCATCATCTTCCTTTGCGATATTAGTTATAGAGTTAACTTCGATTTGTATGGTCATCAGATCCGTCGTGGATCTTCTTTGTAATATTTTTGCCTTTATAAAATAAACAATTCCTAATAGAAAGATATAAAGTTAAAGGAAAAAGAATTTAAGCTTGCAAGGATCTTAAGTTTATATAAAGAATTATTATTGTTTCCCTCTTTTCGACCAGGTAGGCCGACGGAAGGAACTTTTGGTCCTTCTTCTTTTGAATGCGGGGCGTACCACCACCAAGCCACTAATTTGGGCTTAAATGGAATGTGAGTAGATGGATGTTGCGTCCGAGATCTGACTTTAATCAAACGATTGTTCGGCCGAATAAGGAACCTCCTCACGGCCTAGGTTCTTTCACTACCTCGGGGTCAAGGCTTTATGTGAGCAACCAAATGATGTGGAGTGGATGAAGATTAAGATTAAAAGTGAAACGTAACAAAACGAAGAACAAGTGCGTAAAGTAAAGGTGCTTAAACTTAAATATGATTTAAAGATAAATGCACAAAGTAAAGTGCGTAAAATAAATAACGTAAAGGCGAGAATTAAAATGCAATAAATAAACAAGAACGAAATAAGAACGATAAGAACGGTAAACCAAATTAAATTTGAATTTAAACTTGATGAAAATTCAATAACAATGAAAAAGAAAGCGATTGAAATAAACTTGAATTTAAATGACAAGGTAATATACATTGCAAGAATTTAAACTTACACTAAAGAAAGGAAGAACTTGCTACACTAGGTGCTTGAAAAGTAAAATCCCAAGTTTATGAAAAGAAAAGTGGGAGACGAAAAGTAGGTTTGTCTGTCTAATGTTGTGTGTCTTCTGTCTTCACTTGGTGAGGTTTATATAGGGCATTCGTCAGCCCATGGGCTGGCCATTGAATGGCCAAAAGTCAACTCTTTTTAAAATTTCTTTCCTTGCGAAGCCCCACTAAATTCGTGGGATTGCATTGATGGAGATATTCTGACATGCTTGATTCTTCCTTGCTTTGGAACACTTTGAATTATTACCAACCTCCTTGATTTCTTTCCTTGTGAGGCCTCCGTCACGTGCATATAATCCTTCGAAAATCCTGGTCTCGAATTGGTGACTCAAAACTGGGCTTCCGAGCTCTCTTAGAATGCCACCCATTTTTGTTACATTTTCATCACATAAAATAATATAAGGAGGGCTTAAACTCTCCAGCCCGGCTGCCCATTCTCATTCATTTATTCATATATACATATACATAGGGCTGAAGGGCTTTTAGATTGGAGTCCAATTGTCTTATTATATATATATATATATAATAAGACAATTGGACTCCAATCTAAAAGCCCTTTAGCCCAATTTGCAAAGAGACCAAATACTCCAACCGCAAGAATCCCTGCAGCCCTTCACATCTCTAGTCGCGAAAAAACTGGGCATCAGCCCTAAAAAATCCTGACGCACCTTCTAGCACAGCCCAGCCACAATGCTTGGGCTCCGTCCATCAAACCCCGGCCACATTCTCCAACTATCAAATCCGGCTGCATCTTGATTCCATACTCGGCCGCATATCGTGCTTCTCAGCCCGGCAGTCTTCTCGCACATCCCAACTCCTCCGGCCGTGCCCAGCCGCTTCTTGCTGCCCAGCTCTTCCGGTCGTGCCCAGCCGCATCTCACTGCCTAGTTTCACCAGCTGCCCTATGATTCAAGGCTCGGTTGTGATTCCACCAAAACTCGGCCCCATCTTCTTGGGCTCCAATCGAACCCCGGCTGCACTCTCCAAAATCTGGCCACAATATCCTTCAATTCGTGCTCCCAATCTCGATCGCCTATTCTCCAAATCTCAAGCCATTCCGGCCGCAATAGAGTGTAGCCCGGGTTGGGTGATTTTTCACCATGCCCAAACATTGCCCTTTCGACTTTCTTAGCTTGGAATTGGTGTAGAGGTAAGCAAATCGAAACCCGAGACCTCTCAATTTCTAAAGTTTGAGACTTTTTGTTTGCCATGCACGTTACTAAATTTTGAATCGGGTTGGATGCCTAGGCCATTGCTTGGCTCTTTATGTATAATTTTACTATATGAAAATTAGATAGTTAAATTCAAGAAATAAACTTGCAAGCGCACAAGGTTAATGCAATATAGCCAAGGCAAGTACAAGGTCGTTCTCACGGAGACTGAATAAATTCTCAAGTTGTTGTGAATTATAACTAATCTAAATCCTAAGTTAGTCTAGACACCCTAACTAATAAACTTAAAACTAATGACTCAACTAAAACTTAATAAAGGAGTTTTGAAAGTTGGTTTTGAGAGATTTTCTTTAAAAGAACGTTGAAAACAAGAATAAAAAGACAAAATAACGAAGAAAAATGTGAACTAAATAAGTTTGTGAAAGATTTTAAAGAAGCTTACCAAGACAACAATTTCACCACAATTCCTCTTATCCAAACCTTAGCATGCATACTATCAAAATTCCCAAGTTATGTTGATGATTAGTTCTCCAAAATTATGATTAATTCTTTTCACAGCAATTAACCACTTCTTTTTACACGCAATTTATCCTTGGCGTGAGGCATAAATATAAACATATAAAAAGACCTTAGGTTCAATGAGAACTTCACACAATCACACAAACCCCTAAGAGTATGGTGTTTACCTTAGGCGCATTCATGAATTTAATCACAAGAAGCAAAACTCATATTAAGCATGGCGTATACCCTAACATGCATCAAATTACTTAACCAAAAACCTAGATGGTAGCTAAGCATCAAGATCATTAGTTAAGAAAATAAGCACAGTGATTAAATTTCAACAACATGGAAATTCTAATAGCATGACATAACTAAGCTTTGAATAATTAGAAAAGGGTTATATTGTGTCTTAGTAAAAGAGAATTAGTTACTCATAATCATGGTAACAAAGCAAAAATGAAACATGGAGCAAGAGATAAGAAAAACCCTTAGAGTTTAGAGGCACGGTCCCTCTTCCTTGCTTCACGGTTGAATTCTGAAATTTCTGGTATCCTTTGAGTCCCCACGACCTCCCCTCTTAAAAGAACCTAAAACCTAGTTAGAATGGGCCTAAACAAGTGGCCTTACATGAAGACTTGATTTCCAAGTCAGTTCCTAACTAGAAAAGGTAATTAAAACTAAGTTTCCTAAAACCTCCAGGAAACTGCACGTGATCCTCATTGCGAATATGATTTGAACACATTCCTGACCTCCAAAAATTACATACTACCACTCTTTGGAAAGCTCTGGATGTCTTCTTTGTAGCCATATGTCGTGTGCCTTAATCTGATGTCGTATGAGTGAGTTATGACCAAAATACCCCTGCTGACTCAGTGTTCTCCGGGAATTGGTTTAGGCTGAGTTGTCTGATTAAAAATGGATACCTTAGCAGTCTTCAAAAATTATGAAAATATTGGAAAAACTTCAAGATGCTGTCTTCCATCTCCAATTGGAATCATGTCAAACTCTATTACGAGGAATATTTGGCGAATTTATACATTTCGTGGCTCATAAGCTGAAAAACCAGAAAATAACTAAACTCAGTGTCTTTAGTCGAAATTAATTCACAAAACTAAGTAAAAAGGATATCAAATACCCCCAAACTTGGATTTTGCTAGTCCTCGAGCAAAAAAATAAAGAATGAAGAAAGAAAAATGAAGACAAACAAAAAGAAACAAAAACACACGACACACGACACATAAGACTCTTCTTCGTACAAACCAAAGGTGTTAGTCTTAGTCCAATTTTTCTCCTCACCAATTGCAATCAATCGAAAGTACATTGGAACAGAAATCAGAATTCTCAACTCATAGAAAGGTTTAAAAGAAAGAACAAACTTCCAAAATTTTAAACAATTAACTCAATACAATCAAAGAGATTTACAAAAGATTAGTAAAGAACTCTTTTCTTGGTGTAGTGTGAGGCCAACACAAATGCCGAAAATTAAACCAATCTCAAGTATGCAGTACCTCTTATGCTATAAATTACAGGACTACCTAGCAGACAACTAGCAGAGGCATTCTATTTTTATTCTTCTTCTCTCTTTTTTTTAATTTTTTTTAATTTTAATTCGGAACAAGCTTTCTAATCAACCCATGTAACGAGCTTTAGGTCAGTGACTCCCAAATCAAATGACTTTAGGGCACTAAATGTGAAGACATCCCAAAGGACTTACTCACTCGAGTTGAAAAGGCTTGTATGTAATTTCCGAATTTTAGCTTTTAGCTCACTTCAATTTCCACCCTAGCTTCGTTGAATTGTACTTTGATTTTGCATAGGCCTGTGACTTCTTCGGTCACTTTCAATATGATATACCTTTTTCGAACCTTTTAGTTAAATGCTAACTAATCCTATATTTTATAAAACAAAAGGATGAGCATACTCAAAACTTGTTTGACTCCCTGCAAGAATGTTGGTGTGCATGTGAAAGTCTCAAGGTGAAGCATATGACTAATCCACTAATCCAAAGTAAATAACCGTGATTGCAAATTGCACCATATATTTCATAATGGAAGCATGTTCAAACCTTTAAACTCACCTATTAATATCAAATTCAAAATGTAAATTTCACTGTACTTTGAATTGTTCACAATTAACAAGAATAACAAACAACTAGATCAACAAAAAATTTTAATACCTAAACAAAATTTTGTTGTGAAAATGAACAAAGACTTTCACTCACTCCCCTTTAGACCTTGTTGTTGATGGACTTTGTGACACATACAATGATAGATGAATCACACACACACACTTGAGAAACCAACCAAGCACAAAGTGACACAAGTATTTTAGAGGTTCACCAATTGCCTACATCCTCTTGGTGATCCCCTTGAGAAATTCACTAATGAAAAAATAGGTTACAACTTTGGTTTACACAGAAACCCCCTTAGAACTCTATTCTCTCCCAAGCTCTCTTTTCTCTCTCACCCATTGCTCAACACTTTGATGCACTTGTGAACACTCTCCCACACTTGGTGTTTCCCTCCTTGGTGTCTAGACTCGCAAGACCCAACTAAGCTCATATCTTGAACTGATTGCCCTCTCTCTCTCTTCCTCCCTTGATGATATTACCCTTACCCTTAGTGAACTTAATCACCCCTCGGAGAATAAAGACCAATCCCTCGGTGAACTTAACCTCTCTTCAGCTGCCCTTGCATCCTCTTCTTTATAGACAGGCCTTGGACTTTGTAGAGGGCTGCAATTACTTCTCCATGTTCTTGCTATTAGCCACCCACCTAAACAAAAGGTTAGGCAAACCAGAAAATAAGCCATAAAGCATGCACCCTTTGTCCCCCCATCTAGAAAACCTTTAATACAAGTCAACAAACAACATTCAATGATGTTCCAGCTTTTAAGGCACATTGCCAAACTTCCTAGAACCCATAAAAGACTTTGGAGGCACTTGGAGTTAGGTAGGGAACAAGCACATGTGAAGAAACCTTGAAAAACGAGTGAAAAATCGAAACAGCAACACTGGAGACTGGTCGCTGAAGACTCTGTCAAAAAGCGACCAGTCGCTTACTCCTGGCGACCGGTCGCTGGTCGCAATTTCTCGTTTCCTCGAACCTGCTTCAAAACGACCGGTCGCCTCCTGCTTCACTTGCATCCTAATTGTGAGCCAAATTTACAACAATCTCTACCTTGGCGAACCATTAATCACCCCGTGAACCATTGTTGACCTCTAGAACCTCTTTCAACCTCTTAGAAATCATTCTAGTAATTTCCAAGAGCTCCACCATGGCAATACACCTCTTGCCTCAATGCACCTTTGGTGGAAGGTGCTCCACCCAAGTCTAAACTTGAGTAACCTGGACCTCTTTTGCAGAAGAGAGATCCCCCATGCCAAATTCCTTGCTCTTTGCCTTCCCGAAACCTTGAATCTTGGACATGCCTTGATATGCAAACTGCATACCAAACCTTTGTTCACTAAATCCCCACTTAGCTAACCTTGCTCTTGGATTTAAGAACATATATCTCTTTTCATCAATGCACCTCTCCAACTTTCCCACTTCATGCTCCCTATAGCACTCCGAAACGTGGCTGGAACTTCTTGATCCATCCATCCAAAACCTAGGGACGGTTTGATGGATTCCTTGGGCCCGGACCTTGCAATTGATTATGGCTCCACCTCAAGTAGAACCCCTTTGTGAGTTTGTTGTTGTTGCCCTCCTTCTTCAACCCTTGTGTCAAGCTCCACCTCAAATGGAGTCTCTTCCATGACCACCTTGGCAAGAAGCTTCTCTTCAACAACATTCTCCTCCTCATCCCTTATCTTGACTTCACTTTCTACACCTTTGAAATCAAGCACCTTTGATGATGAATTGCTAGTCACACAACCTTGACTAACCATCCTTGCCCAATTTAATTGAGCAAACTTGCAGCTGCATTATGTTGAACCGACTCCTTGACATTAAGATATGTTTCTTGCTCTTCCTTGGTACTAATCTCTGCACCTCTTGCACATGTACCACCCAAGAGCTTGTATGTGTTGTTTGGTTGAATCTCCCCCCCTTATAACCACCACAGTACCTTGTGTGACCATGAGCTTCCCTCCTTTGGCCTTGTAAGAACAACCTTCTCTAAACAAAGAGCCAAGAGAGAGTAGATTCATTCTTAGTGCAGGTACAAACCTTACCTCACTAAGACTCCAAACTTCACCATCTTGCAACTTGATCTTCACAGTCCCTATGCCCAAAACTTCACATGTAGTTTTGTCTCCCAACATAATCTTGCTGGCCTTCTTATCCTCATATGTGTCAAACATCAACTTATTTGCACACACATGATATGAGCACCCGGAATCTAAAATCCAACTTGAAGTAGAACTCTTACTCGAAGAATTTGCCATGACTTCCCCGTTACTTTCCTCCGTAACCGTAAAAAATTCATCACAAATGTCATCATCACACACATTTGCTGAACTTCCGGCTTTCTTCATCTTCTCCTTCCATATCGGACAATTTTGCTTCCAATGATCCTTAGACCCACACTCAAAGCACCCTTCTTTGTCCTTGGACTTAGTATTCCTCCCGTTGCTTCTCTTGCCTCCACGCTTGCTTGAACGGTTCCCTGCGAATAGACTCGCATCTTGAGAGTTCTCCTCCAAACGTTGGGACACCCGATGATGCGTCATCACATCTTGCGCCACCTCCTCAAACTTCAAAGTACTCTTCCCGAACATAAGCGTTGTTCGGAAATGTTTATAAGACGGAGGCAAGGATGTTAGAAACGTGAGTGGCTTATCCTCCATATCATACAACACTTCCATTCTTTGCAAATCAGCTGCACATCTATTGAAGCTGGTCAAATGCTCCATTAGATTACCGTCCTCATCCATCCGAAGATTTAGGAGTTCTTCCTTGAGGAAGAGCTTGTTGGACAGCGACTTCCCTGCAAACATCTCTTCGAGCTTCTCCCATGTTTGTTTCACTGTGTCTTGCATCACGTTGATAAGCACCTCATCTGCGATGTAGTTCTCGATGGCTCCTCTAGCCAACTCGTCTAGAACACCCCACTCCGCGTCTGTCATGGTTGTTGGCTTCTTCTCTTTGCCTCCCAAGACAACACTGAGATTTTGTTGTGTAAGCGTTGACTTCATCCTCCTTTGCCATAGTGTGAAGTTCTCCTTCCTTGTGAAAGGCTTCAACTCCATCTTCAAGCTGATAGATTGTGGTAGCCTCTGTTGCATAAAGCTACTTCCAACTTCAGCTTCATTGTCACTTGCCATCTTCAACACACTAGCACTTGCTGCTCAAACACTTTTCTGATATCACTTGTTGTGAAAATGAACAAAGACTTTCACTCACTCCCCTTTGGACTTTGTTGTTGATGGACTTTGTGACACACACAATGATAAATGAATCACACACACACTTGAGAAACCAACCAAGCATAAAGTGACACAAGTATTTTAGAGGTTCAGCAATTGCCTATATCCTCTTGGTGATCCCCTTGAGAAATTCATTAATGAAAGAATAGGTTACAACTTTGGTTTACACAGAAACCCCCTTAGAACTTTATTCTCTCCCAAGTTCTCTTTTCTCTCTCACCCCTTGCTCAACACTTTGATGCACTTGTGAACACTCTCCCACACTTGGTGTTTCCCTCCTTGGTGTCTAGACTCTCAACACCAAACTCAGCTCCTATCTTGAATTGATTGCCCTCTCTCTCTCTTCCTCCCTTGATGGTTAAAACACCCTTGATGGTATTACCCTTACCCATTGTGAACTTAATCACCCCTTTGTGAACTTAACCTCTCTTCAGCTGCCCTTGCATCCTCTTCTTTATAGACAGGCCTTGGACTTTGTAGAGGGCTGTAATTACTTCTCCACGTTCTTGCTATCAGCCACCCACCTAAACAAAAGGTTAGGCAAACCAGAAAATAAGCCATAAAACATGCACCCTTTGTCCCCCCATCTAGAAAACCTTTAATACAAGTCAACAAACAACATTCAATGGTGTTCCAGCTTTTAAGGCACGTTGCCAAACTTCCTAGAACCCATAAAAGACTTTGGAGGCATTTGGAGTTAGGTAGGGAATAAGCACATGTGAAGACACCTTGAAAAACGAGTCGCTTGCTCCTGCCAAAAACGACCAGTTGCTTGCTCCTGGTGACCGATCGCTGGTCGCGATTTCTCGTTTCTTCGAACCTGCTTCAAAACGACCGGTCGCCAATAGCCAGCGACCGGTCGCCTCTTGCTTCACTTGCATCCTAATTGTGAGACAAATTTCCAACAAGTTTCCCACACCCAAACTAGAACTAACAATGTCCTCAATATTAAGAAAAGAAAACATGCAATGCACAGTTAAGGAAGGAAGCATATAGAAACGAAATAAATAAATAAATAAAAGAAACAAGGAAAAAAAGAGGACTTCCCCGATTTATTTGCACTAGCTTCATGAAGAGAAAATTGGTGAGGCATGATGCTCTAGTGTGTGAGGTGAACCACCCCCAAACTTGGTGTGAAGCAACATCATGTGAGGACAGCAACAGCAGCAAAATCTGGAAAAATGACCTTTAGCGACGGTTTTTCTGCAGAAAACCGTCACTAAAAATTTTCAGGAACCTTTTCTCTACAAAAAATCTGATGAACAATCCTCGCAAAAGGGTTTTAATGACGAAAAATCTAATGAACAGCCAGAAAATGCAGCAATAGCAATTTTGGTATTTTGGCTCATATTTGAACTTCCAATCCACCTAAAACACAATGTAGGCCATATGGGACCCCCAAACTTGGTCCAAATCATCAACATAACCATTTGCAACATGTCTGAAACCTTGAATTCACGTGAAACACTCCATAGTGAAAATTACGAGGGGAATCCAAAAATGACCATAATTGTGCCAAAAAGCAAATTTTCACAATAAAGTTCTCAAAATCAAACCAGCACCCAGAACAACTTCTTGAGACCATATGTCACTTGCGGGGGCCACTCCTTGGGGCGAAAGAATTAAGAACATGATGTTGTGCATAAGAAAACTTCACAACTTCTCCAACAAAAACAGCAACCAAAATAACCTTTCCTCTTGCATTATTTCAACTCTTGGCCATTGCAAACCCAACAAAAAGGCATATGTGAGCTGTTTGGTATCCTTGTGCACAAAAGCCTTATGGCTTGGCTCTCAAGCCTTAAAATCTACTCCCTGAAGTTAGCCTAGGTGTATGGACACCCACAAAAACTAGTTTGCAGACTTAGGAGCTTTGGATCAAAATCTGGGCATTGAAACCTTGAAAATACCTATAAATGTAGGTTGTTTATGCTTGAACTGTAACTGTCTGCCTTCTCTTGCTTTATGGTCCAAATGAGGTGTGCCAACACATTGAAAAAGACTCCGAAAACATGCTGGGAAGTCTTCGACTTGTTCCTACACACACAAAATAATCAAATCAAATGAAACCTAAAAAAACAGCAAAAGAAACAAAACCTGGAAATTAACAAGGAAAAGTAAGAAAACTTGGGTTGCCTCCCAAGACGCGCTTGTTTTAAGTCATTAGCTTGACTTAAAAATGGTGCTCATAGAGGTGGTGATGGATTGGTGTCAAAGAATGACACCACCTCTTGAGGATCAAAGTGATAGTCTAGATAATGCTTGAGGCGGTGACCATTCACTTTGAATTGAGTCCCAGTTGACATGTTCTGAATCTCTACAGCACCATGAGGAGAAACTTGAGTGACGAAGAAGAAGCCTGTCCATTTTGAACGCAATTTGCTAAAAAAGGGTCGACGTTTGGAATTAGTGATCGGTTCATAATTGTATATCATTTTGTACCATTCTAGCTTATGATTTGGTTATGTTTTTGAGTTAAACTTGTGCTTTTAATCCTTTTTGTGTTTATCTTTTAGCTTTAGGTAACAATGATGGCTTTGGATAGGAAATGATGCAATCCATGCATGTTAAAGCCTGATTTGGATAAAGGGAAGAAGTGCTTAAAGACAAACTCATTTTGGCTACAGCCCCCTGCCAGTCCAGTTTCGTAGGTCATATTGCAAGCTTTGTTTCAGCAACCTACATAGCTCAGATGAGGCAACATTCTTCATGACAGTTGTTCCAATGGGTGTGTACTATAACATATCCAAAATTCAGCCCCATTGGATAAATATGGAGTCTGTTACCTAGCAAACCCAGAACCATGCTCAGGATGGATTTTGTCAGCGAGCAAAAACGAGTTAGCAATTTGTTTTGGCCTTAACTTCTTCATCCGAGCTTGGATTGGGCCAATACTTGTGTGATTGGATCAGAAACATTCTGAACTTCAATTTGGAGTGCTTAAAGTCGTCATTTGCTTCAGAGAAGCCCAATTTGTAAGCCCTTGAAGTTGCTGGTCATGCTGACCTCAGGATGAGCTATTGTTTCTGGTTGGAAGCTTGGTCATGGTGACATGAAGATGAGCTAGGGCTGCTGGTGGGATTTATTGGTGAAGTGCATCAACCAATTCAGATTTTATAATACAAGTGTTGTATGCATTAGTCATATTGAATTCAGATTTTCACTTCCCCTAGGCCTATAAATAGAGAAGTTCTCTAAGCTTGTAAACACACCCCAAGGGGGGGAGCTCTCAAACACTTCTCTAGAGCTCCCTTCCCTTCTCTCCCTCAAATTCTCTTAGTTTCTCTTTCTAGTTTTCAATTGTTATAATGAAATCTTTTGTGTTGAAATTTTTCTTAGTTCCACTTTACTTTTCATTATGTAAATTCTTTTCTTTAGTCTCAAGTTTGATTAGTTTCCAAGTTTCAATTATGGTTCATGTTCTTATTCATTATGCTTATAAGTTAATATGCTAGTTTGAATGATTGATCACCATTAAGGCTTGCATGTTAGCTATCTTGGTTTGAATTAAGAGTATACACCATGCTTTAATTCGAATTGAACTATGAATAGGAAGAGTATGTATGGACATTCGACAACAGGGATTAGATACATGCTTGGTTGTTTAAATTGTTCTTCTATGCTTAATGGGTTCCTAATGCTTAATTTTAGGTTAGACAACAAATGATCAAATTAGGGAATTAGGAACACAAGGTTATGACCAAACACCATGGCTTAATCATACATTAGCTAGAATAAATCCATTAATCTAATTGAACCTGGGAACTTATCTACTTGAGTTAGTTATTTTCTTTCTTTCTTGTTTTATTTATTTCCTTTCTTTTTCATTTCTGTTTTGTGTAGGGAAATGAATTGGATCATTCAATCACCAATCCTCGTGGGATCGACCTCGCACTTACATATGCTATATGTTGCGTAGATACAGCTGCACCAAAATGGATTCAGTTGCATCCTCAACTTGTGATACTCGCAAGTGCACGAGCCGTTCGGTAGTATAGCGTATGTAAGTGCGAGGTCGATCCCACGAGGATTGGTGATTGAATGATCCAATTCATTTTCCCTACACAAAATAGAAACAAAAACAAAGAACATAAAACAA
This sequence comes from Prunus avium, assembly GCF_965620075.1. Classification (NCBI taxonomy): domain Eukaryota; kingdom Viridiplantae; phylum Streptophyta; class Magnoliopsida; order Rosales; family Rosaceae; genus Prunus; species Prunus avium. The sequence goes on from NC_142291.1 coordinate 2,559,733, forward strand.
GGAAGAAAGAAATAAGTAACTCAAGCAAATAAGTTCCCAAGTTCAATTTAGATTAATGGATTGATTCTAGCTAAAGTATGATTAAGCCATGGTGTGTGGTCATAACCTTGTGTTCCTAATTCCCTAATTTGATCATTTGTTGTCTAACCTAAAATTAAGCATTAGGAACCCATTAAGCATAGAAGAACAATTTAAACAACCAAGCATGTATCTAATCCCTGTTGTCGAATGTCCATACATACTCTTCCTATTCATAGTTCAATTCGAATTAAAGCATGGTGTATACTCTTAATTCAAACCAAGATAGCTAACATGCAAGCCTAAATGGTGATCAATCATTCAAACTAGCATATTAACTTATAAGCATAATGAATAAGAACAAAAACCATAATTGAAACTTGGAAACTAATTAAACTTGAATACTTAAGAAAGAATGTACATTACAAGAAAAATAAATTACAACTAAGAAAACATTAAAGAAAGCTAGAATTGAGAACTAGAAAGCAAAACTAAGAGAATTTGAGGGAGAGAAGGGAAGGGAGCTCTAGAGAAGTGTTTGAGAGCTCCCCCCCTTGGGGTGTGTTTACAAGCTTGGGAAACCTCACTATATATAGGCCTAAGGAAGCTGAAAATCTGAATTAAGTATGGCTAATGCATACAACACTTGTTTTATAAAATCTGAAATGGTTGATGCACTTCACTAATGCATACAACACTTCCATTATAAAATCTGAAATGGTTGATGCACTTCACTAATAAATCCCACCAGCAGCCCTAGCTCATCTTCATGTCACCATGACCAAGCTTCCAACCAGAAATAATAGCTCATCCTGAGGTCAGCATGACCAGCAACTTCAAGGGCTTACGCATTGGGCTTCCCTTAAGCAAATTAAGACTTTAAGCACTCAAACTTGAAGTTCAGAATGTCTTCTTTCCAGCCATATATCATTTGGGCCAATCCAAGGTCGGAGGAGGAAGTTAAGGCCAAAACAAATTGCTAACTCATTTTGCGCGCTGATAAAATCCATCCTGAGCATGGTTCTGTGTTTGCTAGGTAACAGACTCCATATTTATCCAATGGGGCTGAATTTTGGATATGTTATAGTATACACCCATTGGAACAACTTTCATGAAGAATGTGGCCTCATCCGAGCTATGTAGGTTGCTGAAACAAAGCTTTCAATATGACCTACGAAACTGGGCTGGCAGGGGACTGTAGCCAAAATTGAGTTTGTCTTTAAGCTCTTCATCCATTCATCCAAATTAGGCCCTAACATGCATGGATTCCATCATTTACTATCCAAAGCCCTCATTATTACCTAAAGCTCAATGAACTGAAAGATAAACACAAAAAGGATTAAAAGCACAAGTTTAACTCAAAAACATAACCAAATCATAAGCTAGAAGGGTACAAAATGATATACAATTATGAACCGATCACTATACGACCTAACGGCTCGTGCACTTGCGAGTATCACAAGTTGAAGATGCAGCTGAATCCATTTTGGTGCAGCTGTATCTACGCAACACTTTCTCCCCCGGCACAAATGTCTTCCTAGAAATAGCTTGATCATGCAACTTTTTGGTCTTTTCTTTATATATCCTTGCATTCTCATGAGCCTCATGACTGAGCTCCTCGAGTTCATTAAGCTGTAGCTTCCTTTTCACACCAGCAACCTGCAAAATAGGAGTGCTAGGTGTCCCTAGTGGCTCATATGTGTGATGCCGCCTTGGGAACTGAATAGGTGCCGAATCCAAGGCTGCTACAAGGTGTTGGGCCTCATTGGAATCTTATTTTAGCTCCAGGTTGGCTAGGCATGGGAGAAGTTCATGCTCATTGACATTAGCTAGGAAAGTGGTGTGGGCAATAGTATCAATGGCATCTACACAGAAACACTCGTCCATCTCCACGGGCTTCTTAATGGCCTCAAACACCTTGAACTCAACAGTTTGGCCTTGCACAATCATGGACAATAAACCTTTCTTCACATCAATTATGGTACCAGCAGTAGCCATAAAAGGACGTCCCATAATGATGGAAACTTCTCTATCTTCCTCCATGTCAAGGATGATAAAATTTGCTAGAAGAACAAATTGATCCACTTTGATGAGTATATCTTCAACGATTCCAAGTGGATATTTGATAGACCTATCAGCTAGTTGCAAGCTCACAGAAGTTGGTTTGATCTCTCCAATGCCTAGCTACTGAAATATAGAGTAAGGCATTAAGTTGATACTTGCACCCAAATCAATTAAAGCCTTTTCAATATGTAAATTTCCAATAATGCAAGAAATTGTATAACTCCCTGGATCCTTAAGTTTTGGTGGCAATTTCTTAAGGAGAACTGCACTGCATTCCTCGGACAACATCACTTTCTCATGTGTAGCAAACTTTCGCTTGTTTGTGCAAACATCCTTGAGGAACTTAGCATAAGTTGGGATTTGCTTCACGGCATCCAACAATGGAATATTTATTTGAACCTTTCTAAATAATTCCAGAATATCCGTTGTTTGTTGATCTCTCTTGTGCTTCTGTAGTCTTTGTGGAAAAGGAACTTGAGGCACATATATTCGCTCCTTGGATGGGGAAGCTATTGTAGGTTCTTTGGTAAGCTCAATAGTTGATGTAGGGACCTCTCTAACATTCGTTGTGGCAGGATAGGGTGTGGCTGAAGTGTGTTGGTGTCTTCCATGTATAAACACTCAGGATCTTTCTCACTCAGAGCTCCTCTAGGGTTATATGTGTTGGTGTCTTCTCCATTGCACGGATGAGTTTTTAGACTTCCAATGAAGTGGACGGATTCTGCCTCAAGACTTGTGCTCCAGCGACTTTCGTACATCTTCAACCAACACGTATCGAGGCCGACGGCCGTGGCTCGGCCAAGGCCATTTTGGCCATGTTTAGTATTCGGGACATTTTGTGGTCGAGCGTTCATGGGGAGTGAGCCAACCATCTGATTATGATCAAAGTGATGTGAATTCCTTCGGCGGATTACTTGGGTGGTGGACATGCCCCCAAGCCATCTTTCACCCAAAAATCACAAGCTTCAACTTCCGTGGCCGAAATCAAGGCGTCATTCATCTTCCGCCGACGAAACTCAATCTTGCGCCTTTTTTTTTAAATAAATTTTTTAAAAAAGTGGCCAATGCGTTTAAGAATGAATCATGACCTTTATTAGAATCTTAACGGCCTACCTAGTAGGTGGCCGCGTAAAACAAAATTTTCATGAAGACCATGGCGGTGGCTAACCATGTTTTACTCCAAGCTTGGAGCCCTTCTTATTCTCGACTCGGATCTTGCCATTTTGTTGGCGATGAGTTGAAATACTATGACGACTAGTACGACCAGGATGACTTCTGGCCATCACTGTGGCTGACCCTTCATGCCCCCTAAATCCACTTGGTCGGCCAATCTTGGCCTTTGGTTGGGGCTCGATAAACTTGACCACTTGCAATTGTGGTATCACAATGTTGAGCTTTTCTCCTACAATCATGTCTATCATTATTGCATCTTGGGTCATGCTCCGCCCTTCTTTTTCACTAAATTGTAGGCCATTACATCTTAGAATGGTTGCCTTGGGTTGGACCATATTGCAATTTTCATTGGTGACCACCTTTTGCATCTCATCCCCTTGGGTGGACTCATTTTCCTCAACCAATGTCAGATTCTCAATAGGAAGGTCGCCTTGAATATTCGATTTTAAAGTCATCTCGCCCACCTTTTTCTAACTCTCACATTCTCTACCAACCTCATTTTCCTCTAGAGGAGTAGGTGGAACGGGTGGCCGAATTGCAACCATATGAGGATTTTCCTCTTGTGATTGATAAATAAGGTTAGGGTTGAGAGTTTTCCCCTCAACTCGTTGGCTAAGTTGAGATGAAAAGCCATGCAAACTTTGGATGAAAAGGTCATTGGAAGTTTGTAATCCATCTTACGGATCTTTTCCGGCCCTCTTTCGCTTCGAGCTTTTTACTGAAAAAAGATATTCGGCTCCTCTTTTTATATCTTTTGCAATTGTTGCTCACTCTGGGGATCTAAACTCTTTTAATACAACTTCCATCTTAGATGTCATCTCATTTATATATTCTTCCACCATGTGAGTATGGCCACCAGATGGCATCTCACTCACCTTGAGATTATGTTAGCCACCATAGCCAATTGGATGATCTGCTTGGTGGGAATAATAATTAGGCTGATCATAAATTTTGGCCGGATTCCATCTGTGTAAGTGTATTGCCCCCCATGCCACTTGATTAGTTTGGCCACCAAAGCCATTTTGATCATTCGAATCATTTTGGTTCATAAGATCATATCCGTCAATATAGTTGTGCCTACCATATTGGCCACCAAATCCACCAACATAGTTGTGCCCATCATATTGGCCACCAAATTGACTACTTGAGTCATATTGGTTGTTAGGCCCACCTTGATGAGTAAAATTATATGTTGTGGTCACCATGTTGGCCGATTGATTGACTATTCGAGCCATAAGAATCATAGCCGTTATAGTTCATTGGCTGATAGGAATCTTGCCATTCCTTCCGATCGCTCATATAGTGTATCCCACCTAGCGTGCCAAATTATGTTTCCCTCTTTTCGGCCGGGTAGGCCGACAGAAGGAACTTTTGGTCATTCTTTTGAATGCGGAGCGTGCCACCACCAAGCCCCTAATTTGGGCTTGAATAGAATGTGAGTAGATGGATGTTGCGTCCGAGATCTGACTTTAATCAAACGATTGTTCGGCCGAGCAAGGAACCTCCTCAAGGCCTAGGTTCTTTCACTACCTCGGGGTCAAGGCTTTATGTGAGAAACCAAATGATGTGGAGTGGATGGTGATTAAGATTGAAGGTGAAACGTAACGAAACGAAGAACAAGTGCATAAAGTAAAGGTGCTTACACTTAAATATAATTTAAAGATAAATACGTAAAGTAAAGTGCGTAAAATAAATAACGTAAAAGTGAGAATTAAAGTGCGATAAAATAGATCAAAGCGATAAATAAACAAGAACGAAATAAGAACGATAAGAACGGTAAACTAAATTAAACTTGAATTTAAACTTAATGAAAATTCAATAACAATGAGAAAGAAAGCGATTGAAATAAGGGGTTCTTAGATCTAGGTCCAAAATGATTAGCTATCATTGAGTTTAGTCCACGTGTTTTTGGTTTTAGATGTAAGTCCTTTGATTTTTATTACCTTTTTGTTGTGTCGATTTACCCATTGGGGTAAATAAAGAAAACACATTGAAAATCTAAATTTAATGCATTATTTCCTCGTAATTGAATTTTAGAATTTAAATTTTCAATTCTTTCCTTGGTAATATTTACCTAATACATGGATAAAATTTATAGAAAATTTGGCATAAGTCTAATTATGAGGAGAGATTTTGGGTGCAATCCACGCAGAAATTGTTGTTGATCCAAGTCCTTTGACTTTTGCGGTACATAATATTATATGCCTATTTCAATTTATTGATATTTACATTTTTTTTTTGTTTCAGTTATGCACCTAAAACATAAATAAGGTAAATTATGAATTCCTAAAACTAGTAAGTTATTGATTTGTAGGATATTAATTATCATATTTGATTTGAATTTAATTGCAAATCTATTTATTGAATTCTGAAATTTTCCCAAGGTATACCGACATCAAAATTTGTAATAAGAGTTCATAAAAACTTCATACCTTAACAATAGGTAAGGTACCTATGCATACACCTCGTATGCAGTATGCAAGTAATTAAACTCATAAATTACCTCTGGTCCAGGTAATTAAATCCATAAATTACCTCTAGTCTAGGTAGTTATACCTTCTAGCCCAGCTAATTGAACTCATATAATATCTTGGTATGGATCTTTAAACTTAACTGAGATAAAAATCCATACAAAATTTCTTTGGAAAAAAAAAAACATTATCACATGGAAGACATGTACGTATGTATATAAATATGAACCTCTAGAAAAAACTGCTTAAGAAAACTCGAGAAAAAAACATTTACCTGTAAGGCAGGTACATATATATACCTGTATGTATTAACATTATTTACCTTACATCTGTATGTATTAACATTATTTACCTGTATGTAAGGTATATAATTTAATGTGGGTGCTTGTCTGATCGATTGGTATAATATGTGAGTCTTTACTTTTTATTGATTAAATTTTATCTATATATTAGGAATATTATCAAGGAAAAAAAATTCAAATTTCAAAATTTGGAATTCAATTTCAAGGAAATAATGCATTAAATTTAGATTTTCAATGTGTTTTCCTTATTTACCTGAAAGGGTAAAATCGACACAACAACAAAGTAATAAATGTCGAAGGACCTACATCTAAAACCAAAAACACGAGGACTAGACCCAATGACAGCTAATCGTTTTGGACCTAGATCTAAGAAGCCCTAAAATTTAATTTAATTCATGACAGTAAAAATTCACATATTATACCAGTTATTCAGGCGAGCACCCACATGAAATTATGTACCTAACATACAGGTAAAGAGTGTTATTATTAGCAATGGAAAAAACTTAGTGATAAACCAAGGTGGTTGGTGTGAGTGGTTCGGCACTCTCATTCCTTAAGAGAGGTCAGGGGTTCGATCCCTGCCCTCGTATAGAGTCACTACTTTAGCCAGCACTTTACCCCTTACGGGCCGACCCGGTGTGAGTGGGGATTAGTCTGGGTTGTGGTTAAGGCTTAAAGATGCCACCCATAGTTGGAGCCCATCCAGGACCACCTTGTGGTTCAGACCCAAAAAAAAAAAAAAAAAAAAAACTTAGTGATAAATCGTGTTACCTATAAGACATGCAGTCATCCACCAAGCAACCTGCTGTGCCAAATGAATTTCAAGAGACTTTCCGTATCTTACATCAAAATTGACATCAAAATGGTCCCCAAGAAAAAGGAATTGCTTGCTGCAATGAAGGCTGCTGATGTGAAGAAAAAGTGGGAGAACAACTCTTGGGGTAGGAAACTGATTGTTCAGAAGAGAAGTGCATCTTAGGAAATATCATGATATTTAGTTTACATTTTTGCCACGGATTTTCTTTTGGAAGCTTTATGTTTGGCACAGTGAGGGAGGGGTGAGAGAGGTGGGTTGGCACAGTGGGGCGACACAGCAGGTTGGAAGGAGAAGGATATAGAGGTTTTTATTTAAATTCTCTCTAGGATGTGTTTGTGATATTTTCCTTTTCTATTCAATAACAAACTTCATAAATGGATAAATATTATCACATAAATTACTATTACCCGATTCAAGGCATAAGGGGCAACATTGAAACAAAAAATGATTTTAAAAAAAATAAAAATAAAAATACATTAGAAAATATTTTAAAAGGAATGTAATCCTATATGGCACAAAAGTCAAAGGACTTGTATCAAAGTCGCCAAATCCAAGGATTATACCCAACTTCTCAATTTAAATTTGGATTTTTATCAACTTTTCTAAAAATATAACATCCTAGTTAGTGTACACAGATCATTTCACCAGTTGCTGAAACAAAACTAGAGATTTTTTCCCTATTGTTGAGGCCCAAAATGTCAAGAGAAGCCCAAGAATATTCATAGCCCAATATAACATCCAAAAGTTGTCACATGCTAATCCAAGCTGTATTTCAGGAATTTATTCCTAAATGAATATACGAATATTTTTTATACATGATCAAATAGCGTGCATGTCATGTCAAGCAAATGTCAAATAACTATGTGCAAGCTAATACATTTTCCAATGTTAAACCACCCAACACGCTTAAGTAGGCCCACGCCAGAGACATGCATGGGGCTTGATGAGCAGGTTGTGGTATGCTTGAGGGCACCAAAACTTAGGCTCACTTTCATGAGCCCAATTACACGAGTAAGCAAAGAGAACCACCAGCCTCCTCTACCAGAGTAAAAGCCAGAGCTACCCACGTCTCTTCCACAAGCATTAAAACCTAGCTTCTACCATCTCACCATCCATCATTAAAAACTATATTTAACACTCAACCGCCAACGTCTTACCTGCCAGTATTAAAGGCCAAAGACTTATCTTTGCTTCTCCTACAACGCCTATAAATGGGAGGCATTGGTTACCGAGAAATTGAGTATCGACTCAAAACTTGGCAAAAAAGAAAAAGGAAAAAGAGTATCGACTCAATTTATGCATAATATTTTGAGTGTAGAGATTTATGATAATAAATAATAAGCCTTGCTCGAGTTTATGCTTAATAAACAAGACCTTAAATTGTGTATATTGTAATTGAATAGGTATGATGAGTCATATGACCTTGAAAGATACGTAGATGAAGGAACTGATTTGCAATGAATAATAAGGCTCTAGCTAGTAGCAACGTCCTCATAATTATTATAGTATTACATTATGAATGTCCCATTCACTAGCGGCTAGACTTTTATTTAATTAGGCACTATAGCCGCTAGACTATTACATTATAATCAGGCACTAGAGGCTAGACTTTTTTTTATTTTTTATTTTTATAAAGCGTATAGCAGCTCGGCTATATCCTTTTTTATATTAGAGTCTATTATTTTTATTTTTTACGAGTATAGCCGGGCGGCGTTACTCTTTTTTATTTTTTATGAGTATAGCCGCTCGGCTGTATTCTTTTTTATTATTTTTTTTATTTTAGTATTGCATCGACGCATGGCTATACTCTTTAAATATACAATTTTTTCAGATCTTGGGGCTAAAATACCACTTTAGCTCATTCTGCTAAAGTTATTTCTTCAATTATTTTGGGCAAGAATAAGAAATAATAGGGGTTAAACCCATAAATACAATAACAAAAAGGATCCACCAACTTTTTGGGGATCAAAGAATGTTGAATTTCAGAGTATAAAATTGCTTGAATGCGTTTTGAATCTAAATTTCCATGTCCTAAAAAAAGTCTTCATGGTATTTACTCTTTTTAACCCCTTCCTTCTAGGGTTTGAGTTTGAGAAATATATGTGGGAGAGGGAAAGAGACTCAACTCACAACTACTACTCAATCTCACTCAAATACATAAAGAAGGATATATATATATATTTGAATACTTTGTAAACCCTAGCCGCGCGGTTATACTTTGTATACTTTGTAAATATATTTGAATATTTACTGATATACACCTTAAGGTCCAATGTATCTACTGATAATATATCTTGCTTTGGTTACTGCAGTTCAATAATTTGCTTAGATAACAATCTGAAATTAGAGTCAATTTCATCCCCTTGAAAGCATGGTAAAACAAATGTTAGCAAGCAAAGCATGAAAAAGCCACGTAGTACCTGGTGGAGAGTCTTATGAACTGATGGTAACTCCATGTGAGTAACCAAGTGATCAGAGAAAGATACTCTTATGAGAGCATATAATTCCCATGTTGAGGTGTTCCCAAGAACCAACCACCATGCTTCGTTTTTCACGTGTAAAAGAGAATCTGAAGCTTAGTTTGGTTTCTCATAACTAGTTTAGAACATAAAGAAGTTTTAACCTTAGGGAAAGGTAGGGTAAACGCTCTTGATTTGTTTTGCCTGAAATTGGTGTTCACCGGTGTGATGTCTAAAGAGCGAGACTTTCCGCTGTCCTTTGATGCGTGGAAAAGGCTGCAGATCCTAGAAGAACAAAATATTATAGATGCAATGCCTACTGAAATCAGTGAACATGCCTGAAAACAAATAACTGACTTGTATTTCAATAACCTACCCAGCCCAGTCAAAAAGTTGTCCAGTCATGTTAAATCTTGACCTGTGGGTCAGCCATGTGTCAACTATCTTAGAAGTCTGTACCTGATACAATTTTGAAGCAGGAAAATTTCCAATCATGGTCTGCAAAGTTGCCTTGGGGAGATACAATAGTTGTTGTACGCTGAATATTCCTCTTTTGCTTAGCGAGTCAGCAAGTTCAACATTCATGCATGGCATCATATCCATAAGGAAGAATCCCCATCAAACCATAAACCCTGAAAAGAACCCGAAAGATATGAGTAGAGGCTAGGAGGTGAAAACTCTACTTTCTTAAGGAACAAATCACCCGAGTCAAAGAGTAATTGTTAAAAATAAATAAATAGATAAATCAAAGCTTCACCTTTTTCAGAAACAATTAGTGTACCATTTAAGGGCAAGAGCAGCACATTGTCCTTGCAGACAAAAATATATATGGCTAAATTCCAAAGCGGCCCTTCTAACAACACTTTAATGAGTAAGTCATAATTTCTCATGCTTTAGGGGTCTCTAAAGGTCTGGTTAACTCACATCCAACCATTCCTCAGGCCAGATAAATCTACATGAAAATTGAGCATGGTATTACCTACACAAATAAGAGCTGAGAACTTCAGGTTCAGTATTGTCCAAGCCATAGTAAGCTGGATTAAACATCTGTAGAAAACAATGCTCATGTTAGATCTTGTACAGGCTTAATAAATCAAATACTAAGGACAGTAATAAAAACCAAAGGCTTTTAACTTGTGTCTTCATCACCACCATATTTAAGTACAAGAGGATCATTGCCAATTGAAGTTGAAAACTATATGCAACTTTGCATCTAGGAAAATGTAAATGACAGGCGTTCTGAACTTTAACAGCAAAAAAAAGATAGGTGTAGGGTATTGAAAAAATAAAAGGGAAAATGCTTTATTGATTAGATATAGGACTGCAAGACTTCATCCATTGACTTTATTAGATTTTCTGATATTCAAAACCCCAAACAACCTGATTCCTAGTATTAATATTTGAGGCAAATATTTTAGAAAGTAATATGATTTGTGTTTATTGATTGTTAGGTGGGCGGATTGTGATGGACATCTACTCCCATCTTTTTTGTAGAATCTGAGCAACCGTTGATTATAAAGGGAGAAAAGCATGTAATCTCATTCACATATTTCTTTCTTTCAATTTTTTATTCTATATAGTCATGTGTGACCAAAACCATCAGTTGCAATATGTCTGTGATTGATAGTGGAAATTTAACATATCTCTTACCTTAATAATGACGAGATGATGACCTGGAAGGTTTACACCCCATGACCTGGAAGGTTTACACCCTATGACCTAGAGGTTCCTCCGCGCCCGAGAGAGACAAAGTTTCCCATCTTATACTATTGCTCTGTCTCTCTTCTCTTCTATTGCTCTCTCCGTGAAATTACAACATGGCAACCCGTTCGTACAATTCTCTTTCTGTATTTTTAACTGTAAATTTGAATGCTTTTGTTTTTCTTCTTTGTGAAAATTTGGTTTTGTTTTGTTGATTGTACAGCGGTGGCAAGATCCTTTCTTCAGGTGGCAGAGACAGAGGAGGTTGCTTCCCCTCTCAGAGTTGTTCAGATTGAACGATTGGTAACTCTCCATGATTCTCGTCTTTTCTCTGTTTTGCTGCTTGTAAATTTTGGAGAACTATGGATGCCTAAGTTGATTATAACTATGGACACGACCCGGCCAGGCCGCCTAGATCCTCCCACGCCGCCTAGGCGCCCCCAAGATCCTCCCACGCCGCCTAGGCGCCGCCCAGGCCTCCTAGATCCTTCCAGGCCGCCTAGGAGCCGCCTAGAACCTTCCAGGCCGCCTAGGAGCCGCCTAGATCCTTCCAGGCCGCCTAACTCCCTGGTGTCGGTGTCCTCCCGCCTAGTGCCTAGGCCAATTTTTTAAACACTGCTTGAAACCTGGAACGGGCTTGCTCTGTGCCCTAGACGTTCGTAGTGACGAGTTCGAGTCGTCTATCCTTGGCTACCATGGCATCCAATTTACGTATGTTTCTGATTTTGCAATTTTTTTGTCTGTTTACATGGAAAAGGATTATCAAAGTTAATATATATTAAAGAGTATGGCCGCCCGGCTATACTAAATAGTCATGTTATTTTAGAGTTAGGGCAAAAATAACACTTTTGCTAATTAGGATAGAGTAATTTCTTCAATTATTTTATTTATACCAGTGATATTAGGGAATGAGAATTTAAATTCTTTATGATACCTCACATTCTAATGATTTCTAGCTATTAGCCCATTAGGCAAGAATAAAAAATGGATTTTATTTATAAGAAACTAGCCTCTTCGCACGCGCTTCCGCGCCTGCGAGAGGCTTTTCTTTATAAAAACAATTATTTATTTTAGAAGTAAAAAAGATAATGGGTAGTTGTGTTCCATAAAAATAGGATTTATTATTTGATTTTGTTTTAATTTTTAATTTTTTTAATATGAAAAAATGTGAATTTACCAAATTATCCTCATTTAATTAATAATTTCAATTCTTAATGTTTGAATTAACTAGGGGCATTTTCTGGTATTTTGAATGTTTCCATTCTCTGCCTTTTGCTTTATATATATTGATAATACAGGTTAAACCCATAAATACAACAACAAAAAATAGGGATCGACCAACATTTTGGGACAAAAGAATCTTGAATTTCATAGTATAAAATTGCTTGTATAAGAATTTACTTTCTAAAATGTATCCATCGTAATTATGAACTAATCCCAATGACAACCTTTTCTCATTGCACTTGGCAACTCTGCTCTTCTGCTATGAGATATATCAGTTCGAGTTGTATTCTCTGCAGATGAAAAAATGGATATAAAACAATCTAATGAGATAACGAAAAAAAGAGTTTTGAAATCAATTGAAGGTATCAGAAGTCATAAGGCATTGATATATATACGAACTATTCTAAATGAGATTTCAAACAAGGTGTTATATAGAAGTAGCATCTCATTCTTACATATACCATACCAACGTGCACCTGAAATTCCCAATGTTAAAAGGGGAGAAAAGTTCAATACTTCTCTTGTATCTTGCAAGCGTAAGAGATTCAGCCTTTCATGAGGGTGCCGGTTTGATAAAGAAGGAAGCTGCATCCAATCATACATTAATAACGGCAATCACAGCTGTTCGGTTCATTTTTACACATGATTTTTCATGTTATTCACCCACTATTTTGAGTTAGTTCTTGACATTTTATAGCTTTTTACTTCCTTTTTGTGTTTTCTTAGATTTTGCCTTGGTTGGGATGAAAATGAGCTAAAAGTGCATTATTAGTTATAAATTCTGTTTTTGTTCATTTTCGTAGGTCAACTTCTTGGCCTGGGATCAACATGCTCTGGTGCTCGGATGAGGTCATGATCTTCATGAGACTTGTTCCAATGGATGTTAACTACAACATATCCAAATTTGAGCTCCATTGGACAAGTATTGCCTATCCAACCAATCCATCATGTTACCACAGTTCTGGAAATCCGGATTTGGCCAGCTTTTACCTCCCTTGTGTCATCTTAACTTCTTGTTACCATAACTCTTGGTAACAAGGAATTACATTTGTAAAATAGATATTTTCTGAGCTTTTGGCATCTTTGTGAAGTCAAAGCTCCATCATGGCAAGGGGACAATGGGCTAAGGCTTTATCAAAGGTGGTAGTTTTATATTAAAAGGTAAAAGCTGGAAAGGAGGAGAGAGGGAGGAGAAGTCAAAATTGCAATCTGATATTGGGAGCCTTTTGATCGTGGGAAATCAGGCTATTCCACATTCTACACAACTGGAGAGCAGCTTTTGGGGAGCTAAGAGCAAGGAAGGAGAAGGAGGTGCAGCCAAGGAAGAAAGGAGAAGACTTCCACCATTGAAGACTTCAAGCTTTCATCATTTCCAAATCTGTAAACTCCTTCTAGTTATATTTCGAGTTTGTATTTGGAATAAGTATGAGCAACTAAACTCCATAGCTAGGGCTTAGGTTGAAGCCCTAAACATGATTACCTTATTGTTTTGATGCTTGAGTGTATGAATTTCTAGATGTTGTTGATGAACCCCATTCACTAATTGAATTTTATGATATGTGTTTGCTTCCTTTGCTTAATCACCTTAGGTTGTATGCATGTAGCTAAAGTTGAGAAGTTGTGTAAGATAACCAAGAACACAATTTCTAATTAGCAACAAATGATTGAACTTGTTTAAGTGAGCATCATGTGAATTGGTTTCTTGACAACAATTGATGAATTCCAATTCACCAAATTAATCTATCCTTGATGTGTGTTTTCCTTGATTGATTACCTTTGAAAGCATGCTTCTTGAGGTTGTTGGGATTATGTGTATCTTCATGTTTTCCTAAGCAATAGATGGATGGAGTAAGAACCATCCATGTGAATTGGTTTCTTGAATACCTAATGTAAACACCATGCTATTAGGGTTCTTGTGATGTTCATATTCTCTTTGAACTTAATGGGTTTTCCTTGCAATCGAATCGAAGTACGAACCATACCTAGGTTCGGTTATGAGGAGGGCACAAGTATTGTAGCACGAACCATGCACTTTACGTATATTAGAGAGAATCAATGCGTCTTGAGCCACGACCCATGGTCTTGATTGCGAACATCTTCATCAATACATTTAGAGTTCATCACTTGAGTATCCATGAACATGGGTAGAATTGTTTAGGGTGGATTCCGAAACCCTAGTGTTTGTTACATTTTAATTTCACATTTTGATAATTCATCTCTGCCATTCACATTTAAATTCAAAGTCCATTTACTTTCATGCAATAGAAATAGGTCACTTGAACCAAATCAAAAAACCCCCCCCCAATGTGTGTGTGAGTTGCGTGTTTGACACGTTTTGTGTCTTTGTCACTGAATTTTTTTTGTTTCCGTAATTGTTTTGGACTTTTGGTCCGCGTTGTGTTCTTGCATTTTCTGTTATGATTCCAACCGTATAAAGAACGTGAATTTTGGATAAACGGTTGGAAAGTTATAGGTCAAAAACTGGACAGAGGTCGAAACTGAAAAACAGAGAAACGAATCTGTCCAAATGGTGATAAACGGGTGATAGAAAGTGCTGTTTGTGTTTTTCTTTGTTTTCTTGTGTTGTTTCATTTCTTTTATCTTCCTTACTTCATTTTTAGTTTCCAATTTGTATTGTGTTTGTGTGTTGTGTAAAATTAGTGTTCTTTACGTACTCAAATTAGAACTTATAGGAAACCGACAAGTTCTTCGTGGGATCGACCCCGTACTTACATAATCTATACTTCATTAGATTCGTGCACTTGCGGGTATTTTTAATTGGTTGTTTGCACATTAATTTGTGTCCTTTTAGGAATGCAACAATTTTTGGCGCCGTTGCCGGGGAACTGGCGCGGTTGCTTATTTGTTTTGTTTGAGTATGTTTAGAGTACTTAGTTTTATTTTTGTTTATTGATTGTTGTTTCATTTTATCTTGATTTGTTTTTGTTTCTTTTTCTTACAGGAACATCCGAGGAGTCACCTCCACCATCTCCAATGGCAGCCGCAACTGAAATTGTGGAACTTACTATGTAAGAATACTCCAATAAATTTGTGATGGAAGAAGCAAATGTTTTTGGCTCATTTCATAATGAATTGCCTATGAATGAATATTTCCGACAAACATACAATTCGGAGTGGAGAAATAATTCAAATTTCTGGTGGACCGACAATCCAAATTTTCAACAAGGGTCATATCAACCATATCAAGGCCAACATAATACTTGTCCACCTTATGGTCAACCCCAATATTATAATCCACCACCACTTAGTCAATCTCACCAACCACCTCAAGGACCAACTTTGGAAGAAATTGTTGCTTCAATGGTTAGACACACAGATAGTTTCATCATGCAGAGGAATGACACCCATATGCAGAGGAATGATACCCACATGCAGAAAATGGTTAAGGCCATTGCCAATCTAGAAAATCAAGTGGGGCAAATTGTCACATCTTTGAGTCAAAGGGAAGCTAGGATAATGTCTAGCCAAACAGTGATACAAAATGGGCGTGAGCATGTTCAAGCAGTTACCTTGAGAACTGGTAAGGTAATTGGTGAAATTGATGGTTCTAAAAATTTGATTCACAATGTTGATGAAATGCAGGTTGAGCAAGTGATTGGGCCTAAGGAAAAGGATGAAATCAACAAGGGGGAAGATAAACAAGCAGCATCTTCACCTGAGTGGATCCCAAAGCATGAACTTGCAAGAAGGGCAAGAAAGGAGAAGGTAAGTCGTGAACCTACTGATGAAGATATCTTACATGCTCCTTTTCCTCACAGGTTGATGAGTTCTAGGAAAAATCAACATGCCAAGGACATATTGGAAACTTTCAAGCAAGTGCAAGTCAATATTCCTTCCTTGGATGCAAACAAGCTCAAGGAATGCGAAACTGTTGCATTAACGGAAGAGGTTTATGCTGTTTTGCAAAGGAAGCTTCCTCCCAATTTGCAAGATCCAGGAAGTTTCACAATTCCTTGTATAGTTGGTGATAAATTGTTTGAGGAACCTTTAATTGATTTCGGTGCTTCAATTAATCTAATGCCATATTCTGTTTTTGAAGTACTAAAGGAAGACAAGCTGAACATCCATGTTCCAAGCACCAATCATATGTTCAATGTCACTCCTTCTACTCAAATGAGAAGGCCACCCGACCCTAAATATGTGCCTCCTCCATCTAATCCACGTATTGAAGAGCGCTTAAAATTGCTTTTGAAACCTACTCATGTGCATAAAAAGAAAAGAATACGAAATGGGTTGATTAGATGGCAAAGGGATCTGAAGAAACTTCATGTTCGGCACAAGGAGGCGATTGAGCCAAAACCCCCCAAGTGACCCAAGTATGTTGGAAGTCCGGCAAAAGACTTTAAACTTAGCGCTTCTTGGGAGGCAACCCAAGGTGAATAGAAGAAGTTTGTTGTCGTCCTAATCGCTTCAAAGTGGAGTTTCTCTAGACTCAAACTTACTTTTATTTTACTTTATTTATTTATTTTCCTTTTGAGTTAGGATTTCAATCTCCAACCAAGGTAATTTCGATTTTCTTGTTGTTTCTCTTTGTTTTTCTTACTTTTACTTTCCTTTACTTGTTTGTGTTTCTATTTTGTTGTTAAGTTTGGGAAGTAGATTGCTTCATGATTGCACACACTGAACTTTGGCTCAAATGTTTATTTCATTCCATACATGTGATTCCAAACACAAACTTGAAAAAAAAAAAAAAAAAAAAAAAAACATAAATTTCTCAATCACATGTTCATTGTTGCATTTTGCACCACCTGAGGCTTCTGCTAATTTCCTCTATCTGTTCTTACTTGTAGAACCTGCAACAGCTCTACATGATCTTCATTCCTCTTTTGCAGCATCTCTACATGCTGGCTGGCACTGTAGAGCCGCTTCTGCAGGTCCGCCACCAGAGCTTTCAGGGCCGCCACCTCCTCACTCAGTGCCCCGCACTCTCGTGTTCTCGCCAGTAGGCGCATGCCCAAATTTGTGGCCGAGACCGCGTTGAGCACGGTTAGATTGTGGGACTCGTCCACTGCTATCTGGTCAGACCTCTGCGCCACATGCAGATGATCTGCAACTGTAAGTCTGCTGACAGTCATGCCCTCAGGCATTACTGCCCTTCGCGGCACCACCTCAGAGAAGTTTGAGGCCGAGCCATGATGGTATGAGGAGTTTGGGAAGATAGGGTTTGGAGGAGCCCGTATCTGGGCATTTGGTGGTGCAAGCGACAACTCAAGGTTAAGGTCATCAACAAGCATATCTGGGGATGCCATTGATTTTTCTGTCTGGGCTTTTTGATGGTTTTTCTTGAGTTTGCAGGTTGAAATGCAGGATGCTCCTTCTTTCAACCCAGAAGTGGTTTAAATAGACTTATTCTCATAGGGGAGCCGACACCACTTTGTATTTCCGGAGCAATTTGCGGATGAGTCAAGTTAAACAGGGAAGCATTTCTGCTTTCACTTTACTTTCTTTCCCTCCCTGTTTTCTGGTGCATTGTGTTTTGATTTCTTTTTAGTTTGTCGTCTTTGTTTTATTTCCGTTGGGGAAGTGTGCTTTGTTTCTTTTTAGTTTGTCGCATTCCCTTTATTCAAGTTTGGGAAGTGCGTTTTGTTTTTCTTCTTTGTCTTTTGCAACTTTCTTTTCTTTTATTTCCGAAAACGAGAAATTGAAAAAAAAAAAAAAAAAAAAAAAAAAAAAAAAAAAAATCACCGAAAGGCAAAGACAAACAGGCACACCAATAATACACTAGAATCATTTTTTTCCAGTGCTCGGTGTCTCGACCATAGGACCCTTGAGTTTAGCCCTTTGGCTATCCACTTCCGGGGCTTCACGCACAGCCTCTTGGGGCTCATCACTCGAGCTCCCAAAGATTGCATTCTTAGCTTGAGCGTAACCACTCTCGCGGTCTGTTTTCTTGCGTTTTCCCGGTCGGTCTATGTCCTCCAGCTGCTTTCTCATGTCATGGGCGTAAACACTTACCATCTTTGAGAGATTTTTGTTCTCTTCCCACAACGCCTCCAGCTGGTGTCGATTCACCTCTAGTATCCTTGCCCTTTCTGTTTTTAAACTTTTAATAATACTCTGGCACTCTTCAACCATACTTCGCTCTGCCGCCAACTGACCTCTTAGCACCTCCACCTCATGGGACTTCGCAATTAGGCGATGACCCACACTTGCGACTGTTGCTGTGCTTTGCACGCTTAGTGCCAGAGCATCGCTCACGACCCGGTTGTCATCCCTTGATCCCAGCACCCGTATATCCTTGGGAGTCACTAGATTTCTAGCAACTCCAAGGGCAACATCGTTGTCCAGCAGTATCGAGTCATTCACTGTCACGTGCCCCCGTGCTGAGGCAAAGTAGGGCATCCACACTGGTGCCACTGCTTGGCCCTGAGTCTGAGTTGGTTGAGCTAGGTTGAGATCCAGCGAGAATGGGTAGGAAGAGGCCATTTGAACTTTCTTTTCTTTTGTTCTTGCTTTTCTCTTTTGTGTGTTTCTGAGTTTTGTGTGTTTTGCCCCAACTCTTTCTCTTCTTCTTTTATAGAGTTAGTTTCTACGTAACCCTAGCCACTGCGTTCCGGTTTGGCGCGGCCCTTGCGGCCTATCCCCCTCTATCGCCTCACCTGTCCCCCAACCCCTTTAATTGCATTTCCGCCTTTCAGCGCTTTCAAGAAATGAAAGTCGTCACGCCTTCCTATGAAGGCAATAATTCTGGCTTGGGACCGTGAGAGAGACCTCTGCTTGTCGGCACGTCTCTCACTTTGTATCCCGTGACTCACAGGAGCCGAGACATCAGGGCCCACTTTTTTTTTTATTTTTCTGAGTCCTCGCTCTTTGTGTTTCTGACTCAGTTTCTTTGTTTTATATACTTCTTTCGCTTTTGGGCTTTCCTTTGGGTTGGGCTTTCATTTTGGTTTGTGCGTTTCTTTGGGTTGGATTTCTGCGTGGGTAGGACTGTTGTTAGGGCTTACTGTTCTGCTTGTTTTGTTTTGTTTTGTTTGGTTCAGTTTGGTTTTGTTTTGTTTTGTTTCGTTTTGTTTTGCAGCCGTGTTGTAGTTGTATTTCTTGTTTGTTCTTGTTTTTACTTGCTTTATTCCCTTTATTTCTTGTTATAACATTGTTGATGCCTAAGTTCTTTAACATTGAGGACAATGTTTATTTTTAAGTTTGGGAAGGGATAGCAAGTCTTTTTCGTTTCACTTAAACTCTTGCTTTCTTTTATTTTGTTTTCTTTTCTGTTTTGAGTCTTTTTGTTTTCAAGTCACTTTCCGGACATATACGATGAGATTGTGATGAATGTTTACATGACTTGATTGAAAATGCTAAAAAATAAAAATAAAAAAAATTTGTTATTCACTAAATGGCATCGTTCTAGCATGATATGTTTGAAACCCTCTATGCACTTGCCATTTGTTTCATAATTCTCCAGTTGAGGGATTTGCATGATCCAAAGAATTGTATCAAGCATGAATTAGACTTGTATAACCATATAATGTGAGCTTTGAGCCTTTTGCTTCAATTCATGAGTGTTATACACATATTCTTATTTTCTTGTCATCCGAGTTGTTGTTTGATCTCATTATTCATTGATTTGGTTGAGCACTTAAAAGTCACTCATTCTTGTGCAATTTGATTACATGACATTTGAGAAATGATATTGAGGCCCTCTTTGGACCGTTTGTGCCTTTCAAGCTAACCGTATGCATGCTTAAGCATGATTTTCCATTGTTAACCACCTTGAGCCTATATGTATGTAAGCCTTTTCTTTCAAGTAACCAATTTTTACTTCTAGCCTTACCCTGAAAAACAAGAATATACCTTTCTAAGGAACTCATGAGCTTTAATTTAGATATGTTTTTCATGCTAAGTTTGGGAAGGGTTATTACATTTCAAAAAAAAAAAAAAAAAAAAAAAAAGAGTACTTCACTCAAAGGGTGAAAGAAAAGAGAAAAGTTGTGGTTAAGTGGCAATGGTTTCAAATCCAATTCCATGTTTCTTGGTTGTTCGAATGGAAGGAAGGAGTGTGAATCATAATTAGTGGAGGTACAAGGCTTTGTGGTCTATTTGATCACCCCTAAAAAAAAAAAAAAAAATATATATATATATATATATTGAAAATCTTAAGCGTGATGTTTCAAAGTCTTTTAGTCAACGATTATATGCTCTTACATTGTGAGTTCCTTGGACTTTGTTGTATCCATATCCTTCATTTCTTACTCACCTTGCACCCTTAGCCCCATTACAACCTATAATAAAGACCTAAATTGATCCTAAATGTCATGTGGTTGATTTGCACACATTTTTCAGCTTTTGAGTGTTTAGCATCCTTCTTGAGATCATATTCATGCATGTTTTTCAGCTTGCTAATTTTGAGTTAAGTCCCTTATGGTTTAACTCTATTCTCATGTCTATTATTGAGTGATGCATTGTAACCCTCTCCCGAGTGATTCATTTGTGAGAGGACAACTTTGGTGAGATTTGAAGTTACATTTGTGCTTGGTATGATTTTTTGAAGTTGTGTGAAAACTGAAATTGGAGAATGAGTTTCATTTGGCCATCACACTACTACACTTGAGCATGTTGTGTTCTGAACTTTGCCGCCTTGTGACTAATGTCTAAACTAAGTTTTTCTTGTGAAAATTTTTGAGTCATTTGCATAAGTCACTCTCTCTTTGGAAAGTGTTCGAAAAGTTTTGTTTCGAGTCTTGTTTTAGTTTCTGTTTTGCTCGAGGACTAGCAAAAGATAAGTTTGGGAAGTTTGTTCGGTTCATTTTTACACATGATTTTTCATGTTATTCACCCACTATTTTGAGTTAGTTCTTGACATTTTATAGCTTTTTACTTCCTTTTTGTGTTTTCTTAGATTTTGCCTTGGTTGGGATGAAAATGAGCTAAAAGTGCATTATTAGTTATAAATTCTGTTTTTGTTCATTTTCGTAGGTCAACTTCTTGGCCTGGGATCAACATGCTCTGGTGCTCGGATGAGGTCATGATCTTCATGAGACTTGTTCCAATGGATGTTAACTACAACATATCCAAATTTGAGCTCCATTGGACAAGTATTGCCTATCCAACCAATCCATCATGTTACCACAGTTCTGGAAATCCGGATTTGGCCAGCTTTTACCTCCCTTGTGTCATCTTAACTTCTTGTTACCATAACTCTTGGTAACAAGGAATTACATTTGTAAAATAGATATTTTCTGAGCTTTTGGCATCTTTGTGAAGTCAAAGCTCCATCATGGCAAGGGGACAATGGGCTAAGGCTTTATCAAAGGTGGTAGTTTTATATTAAAAGGTAAAAGCTGGAAAGGAGGAGAGAGGGAGGAGAAGTCAAAATTGCAATCTGATATTGGGAGCCTTTTGATCGTGGGAAATCAGGCTATTCCACATTCTACACAACTGGAGAGCAGCTTTTGGGGAGCTAAGAGCAAGGAAGGAGAAGGAGGTGCAGCCAAGGAAGAAAGGAGAAGACTTCCACCATTGAAGACTTCAAGCTTTCATCATTTCCAAATCTGTAAACTCCTTCTAGTTATATTTCGAGTTTGTATTTGGAATAAGTATGAGCAACTAAACTCCATAGCTAGGGCTTAGGTTGAAGCCCTAAACATGATTACCTTATTGTTTTGATGCTTGAGTGTATGAATTTCTAGATGTTGTTGATGAACCCCATTCACTAATTGAATTTTATGATATGTGTTTGCTTCCTTTGCTTAATCACCTTAGGTTGTATGCATGTAGCTAAAGTTGAGAAGTTGTGTAAGATAACCAAGAACACAATTTCTAATTAGCAACAAATGATTGAACTTGTTTAAGTGAGCATCATGTGAATTGGTTTCTTGACAACAATTGATGAATTCCAATTCACCAAATTAATCTATCCTTGATGTGTGTTTTCCTTGATTGATTACCTTTGAAAGCATGCTTCTTGAGGTTGTTGGGATTATGTGTATCTTCATGTTTTCCTAAGCAATAGATGGATGGAGTAAGAACCATCCATGTGAATTGGTTTCTTGAATACCTAATGTAAACACCATGCTATTAGGGTTCTTGTGATGTTCATATTCTCTTTGAACTTAATGGGTTTTCCTTGCAATCGAATCGAAGTACGAACCATACCTAGGTTCGGTTATGAGGAGGGCACAAGTATTGTAGCACGAACCATGCACTTTACGTATATTAGAGAGAATCAATGCGTCTTGAGCCACGACCCATGGTCTTGATTGCGAACATCTTCATCAATACATTTAGAGTTCATCACTTGAGTATCCATGAACATGGGTAGAATTGTTTAGGGTGGATTCCGAAACCCTAGTGTTTGTTACATTTTAATTTCACATTTTGATAATTCATCTCTGCCATTCACATTTAAATTCAAAGTCCATTTACTTTCATGCAATAGAAATAGGTCACTTGAACCAAATCAAAAAACCCCCCCCCAATGTGTGTGTGAGTTGCGTGTTTGACACGTTTTGTGTCTTTGTCACTGAATTTGTTTTGTTTCCGTAATTGTTTTGGACTTTTGGTCCGCGTTGTGTTCTTGCATTTTCTGTTATGATTCCAACCGTATAAAGAACGTGAATTTTGGATAAACGGTTGGAAAGTTATAGGTCAAAAACTGGACAGAGGTCGAAACTGAAAAACAGAGAAACGAATCTGTCCAAATGGTGATAAACGGGTGATAGAAAGTGCTGTTTGTGTTTTTCTTTGTTTTCTTGTGTTGTTTCATTTCTTTTATCTTCCTTACTTCATTTTTAGTTTCCAATTTGTATTGTGTTTGTGTGTTGTGTAAAATTAGTGTTCTTTACGTACTCAAATTAGAACTTATAGGAAACCGACAAGTTCTTCGTGGGATCGACCCCGTACTTACATAATCTATACTTCATTAGATTCGTGCACTTGCGGGTATTTTTAATTGGTTGTTTGCACATTAATTTGTGTCCTTTTAGGAATGCAACAATTTTTGGCGCCGTTGCCGGGGAACTGGCGCGGTTGCTTATTTGTTTTGTTTGAGTATGTTTAGAGTACTTAGTTTTATTTTTGTTTATTGATTGTTGTTTCATTTTATCTTGATTTGTTTTTGTTTCTTTTTCTTACAGGAACATCCGAGGAGTCACCTCCACCATCTCCAATGGCAGCCGCAACTGAAATTGTGGAACTTACTATGTAAGAATACTCCAATAAATTTGTGATGGAAGAAGCAAATGTTTTTGGCTCATTTCATAATGAATTGCCTATGAATGAATATTTCCGACAAACATACAATTCGGAGTGGAGAAATAATTCAAATTTCTGGTGGACCGACAATCCAAATTTTCAACAAGGGTCATATCAACCATATCAAGGCCAACATAATACTTGTCCACCTTATGGTCAACCCCAATATTATAATCCACCACCACTTAGTCAATCTCACCAACCACCTCAAGGACCAACTTTGGAAGAAATTGTTGCTTCAATGGTTAGACACACAGATAGTTTCATCATGCAGAGGAATGACACCCATATGCAGAGGAATGATACCCACATGCAGAAAATGGTTAAGGCCATTGCCAATCTAGAAAATCAAGTGGGGCAAATTGTCACATCTTTGAGTCAAAGGGAAGCTAGGATAATGTCTAGCCAAACAGTGATACAAAATGGTCGTGAGCATGTTCAAGCAGTTACCTTGAGAACTGGTAAGGTAATTGGTGAAATTGATGGTTCTAAAAATTTGATTCACAATGTTGATGAAATGCAGGTTGAGCAAGTGATTGGGCCTAAGGAAAAGGATGAAATCAACAAGGGGGAAGATAAACAAGCAGCATCTTCACCTGAGTGGATCCCAAAGCATGAACTTGCAAGAAGGGCAAGAAAGGAGAAGGTAAGTCGTGAACCTACTGATGAAGATATCTTACATGCTCCTTTTCCTCACAGGTTGATGAGTTCTAGGAAAAATCAACATGCCAAGGACATATTGGAAACTTTCAAGCAAGTGCAAGTCAATATTCCTTCCTTGGATGCAAACAAGCTCAAGGAATGCGAAACTGTTGCATTAACGGAAGAGGTTTATGCTGTTTTGCAAAGGAAGCTTCCTCCCAATTTGCAAGATCCAGGAAGTTTCACAATTCCTTGTATAGTTGGTGATAAATTGTTTGAGGAACCTTTAATTGATTTCGGTGCTTCAATTAATCTAATGCCATATTCTGTTTTTGAAGTACTAAAGGAAGACAAGCTGAACATCCATGTTCCAAGCACCAATCATATGTTCAATGTCACTCCTTCTACTCAAATGAGAAGGCCACCCGACCCTAAATATGTGCCTCCTCCATCTAATCCACGTATTGAAGAGCGCTTAAAATTGCTTTTGAAACCTACTCATGTGCATAAAAAGAAAAGAATACGAAATGGGTTGATTAGATGGCAAAGGGATCTGAAGAAACTTCATGTTCGGCACAAGGAGGCGATTGAGCCAAAACCCCCCAAGTGACCCAAGTATGTTGGAAGTCCGGCAAAAGACTTTAAACTTAGCGCTTCTTGGGAGGCAACCCAAGGTGAATAGAAGAAGTTTGTTGTCGTCCTAATCGCTTCAAAGTGGAGTTTCTCTAGACTCAAACTTACTTTTATTTTACTTTATTTATTTATTTTCCTTTTGAGTTAGGATTTCAATCTCCAACCAAGGTAATTTCGATTTTCTTGTTGTTTCTCTTTGTTTTTCTTACTTTTACTTTCCTTTACTTGTTTGTGTTTCTATTTTGTTGTTAAGTTTGGGAAGTAGATTGCTTCATGATTGCACACACTGAACTTTGGCTCAAATGTTTATTTCATTCCATACATGTGATTCCAAACACAAACTTGAAAAAAAAAAAAAAAAAAAAAAAAACATAAATTTCTCAATCACATGTTCATTGTTGCATTTTGCACCACCTGAGGCTTCTGCTAATTTCCTCTATCTGTTCTTACTTGTAGAACCTGCAACAGCTCTACATGATCTTCATTCCTCTTTTGCAGCATCTCTACATGCTGGCTGGCACTGTAGAGCCGCTTCTGCAGGTCCGCCACCAGAGCTTTCAGGGCCGCCACCTCCTCACTCAGTGCCCCGCACTCTCGTGTTCTCGCCAGTAGGCGCATGCCCAAATTTGTGGCCGAGACCGCGTTGAGCACGGTTAGATTGTGGGACTCGTCCACTGCTATCTGGTCAGACCTCTGCGCCACATGCAGATGATCTGCAACTGTAAGTCTGCTGACAGTCATGCCCTCAGGCATTACTGCCCTTCGCGGCACCACCTCAGAGAAGTTTGAGGCCGAGCCATGATGGTATGAGGAGTTTGGGAAGATAGGGTTTGGAGGAGCCCGTATCTGGGCATTTGGTGGTGCAAGCGACAACTCAAGGTTAAGGTCATCAACAAGCATATCTGGGGATGCCATTGATTTTTCTGTCTGGGCTTTTTGATGGTTTTTCTTGAGTTTGCAGGTTGAAATGCAGGATGCTCCTTCTTTCAACCCAGAAGTGGTTTAAATAGACTTATTCTCATAGGGGAGCCGACACCACTTTGTATTTCCGGAGCAATTTGCGGATGAGTCAAGTTAAACAGGGAAGCATTTCTGCTTTCACTTTACTTTCTTTCCCTCCCTGTTTTCTGGTGCATTGTGTTTTGATTTCTTTTTAGTTTGTCGTCTTTGTTTTATTTCCGTTGGGGAAGTGTGCTTTGTTTCTTTTTAGTTTGTCGCATTCCCTTTATTCAAGTTTGGGAAGTGCGTTTTGTTTTTCTTCTTTGTCTTTTGCAACTTTCTTTTCTTTTATTTCCGAAAACGAGAAATTGAAAAAAAAAAAAAAAAAAAAAAAAAAAAAAAAAAAATCACCGAAAGGCAAAGACAAACAGGCACACCAATAATACACTAGAATCATTTTTTTCCAGTGCTCGGTGTCTCGACCATAGGACCCTTGAGTTTAGCCCTTTGGCTATCCACTTCCGGGGCTTCACGCACAGCCTCTTGGGGCTCATCACTCGAGCTCCCAAAGATTGCATTCTTAGCTTGAGCGTAACCACTCTCGCGGTCTGTTTTCTTGCGTTTTCCCGGTCGGTCTATGTCCTCCAGCTGCTTTCTCATGTCATGGGCGTAAACACTTACCATCTTTGAGAGATTTTTGTTCTCTTCCCACAACGCCTCCAGCTGGTGTCGATTCACCTCTAGTATCCTTGCCCTTTCTGTTTTTAAACTTTTAATAATACTCTGGCACTCTTCAACCATACTTCGCTCTGCCGCCAACTGACCTCTTAGCACCTCCACCTCATGGGACTTCGCAATTAGGCGATGACCCACACTTGCGACTGTTGCTGTGCTTTGCACGCTTAGTGCCAGAGCATCGCTCACGACCCGGTTGTCATCCCTTGATCCCAGCACCCGTATATCCTTGGGAGTCACTAGATTTCTAGCAACTCCAAGGGCAACATCGTTGTCCAGCAGTATCGAGTCATTCACTGTCACGTGCCCCCGTGCTGAGGCAAAGTAGGGCATCCACACTGGTGCCACTGCTTGGCCCTGAGTCTGAGTTGGTTGAGCTAGGTTGAGATCCAGCGAGAATGGGTAGGAAGAGGCCATTTGAACTTTCTTTTCTTTTGTTCTTGCTTTTCTCTTTTGTGTGTTTCTGAGTTTTGTGTGTTTTGCCCCAACTCTTTCTCTTCTTCTTTTATAGAGTTAGTTTCTACGTAACCCTAGCCACTGCGTTCCGGTTTGGCGCGGCCCTTGCGGCCTATCCCCCTCTATCGCCTCACCTGTCCCCCAACCCCTTTAATTGCATTTCCGCCTTTCAGCGCTTTCAAGAAATGAAAGTCGTCACGCCTTCCTATGAAGGCAATAATTCTGGCTTGGGACCGTGAGAGAGACCTCTGCTTGTCGGCACGTCTCTCACTTTGTATCCCGTGACTCACAGGAGCCGAGACATCAGGGCCCACTTTTTTTTTTATTTTTCTGAGTCCTCGCTCTTTGTGTTTCTGACTCAGTTTCTTTGTTTTATATACTTCTTTCGCTTTTGGGCTTTCCTTTGGGTTGGGCTTTCATTTTGGTTTGTGCGTTTCTTTGGGTTGGATTTCTGCGTGGGTAGGACTGTTGTTAGGGCTTACTGTTCTGCTTGTTTTGTTTTGTTTTGTTTGGTTCAGTTTGGTTTTGTTTTGTTTTGTTTCGTTTTGTTTTGCAGCCGTGTTGTAGTTGTATTTCTTGTTTGTTCTTGTTTTTACTTGCTTTATTCCCTTTATTTCTTGTTATAACATTGTTGATGCCTAAGTTCTTTAACATTGAGGACAATGTTTATTTTTAAGTTTGGGAAGGGATAGCAAGTCTTTTTCGTTTCACTTAAACTCTTGCTTTCTTTTATTTTGTTTTCTTTTCTGTTTTGAGTCTTTTTGTTTTCAAGTCACTTTCCGGACATATACGATGAGATTGTGATGAATGTTTACATGACTTGATTGAAAATGCTAAAAAATAAAAATAAAAAAAATTTGTTATTCACTAAATGGCATCGTTCTAGCATGATATGTTTGAAACCCTCTATGCACTTGCCATTTGTTTCATAATTCTCCAGTTGAGGGATTTGCATGATCCAAAGAATTGTATCAAGCATGAATTAGACTTGTATAACCATATAATGTGAGCTTTGAGCCTTTTGCTTCAATTCATGAGTGTTATACACATATTCTTATTTTCTTGTCATCCGAGTTGTTGTTTGATCTCATTATTCATTGATTTGGTTGAGCACTTAAAAGTCACTCATTCTTGTGCAATTTGATTACATGACATTTGAGAAATGATATTGAGGCCCTCTTTGGACCGTTTGTGCCTTTCAAGCTAACCGTATGCATGCTTAAGCATGATTTTCCATTGTTAACCACCTTGAGCCTATATGTATGTAAGCCTTTTCTTTCAAGTAACCAATTTTTACTTCTAGCCTTACCCTGACAAACAAGAATATACCTTTCTAAGGAACTCATGAGCTTTAATTTAGATATGTTTTTCATGCTAAGTTTGGGAAGGGTTATTACATTTCAAAAAAAAAAAAAAAAAAAAAAAAGAGTACTTCACTCAAAGGGTGAAAGAAAAGAGAAAAGTTGTGGTTAAGTGGCAATGGTTTCAAATCCAATTCCATGTTTCTTGGTTGTTCGAATGGAAGGAAGGAGTGTGAATCATAATTAGTGGAGGTACAAGGCTTTGTGGTCTATTTGATCACCCCTAAAAAAAAAAAAAATATATATATATATATATATATATTGAAAATCTTAAGCGTGATGTTTCAAAGTCTTTTAGTCAACGATTATATGCTCTTACATTGTGAGTTCCTTGGACTTTGTTGTATCCATATCCTTCATTTCTTACTCACCTTGCACCCTTAGCCCCATTACAACCTATAATAAAGACCTAAATTGATCCTAAATGTCATGTGGTTGATTTGCACACATTTTTCAGCTTTTGAGTGTTTAGCATCCTTCTTGAGATCATATTCATGCATGTTTTTCAGCTTGCTAATTTTGAGTTAAGTCCCTTATGGTTTAACTCTATTCTCATGTCTATTATTGAGTGATGCATTGTAACCCTCTCCCGAGTGATTCATTTGTGAGAGGACAACTTTGGTGAGATTTGAAGTTACATTTGTGCTTGGTATGATTTTTTGAAGTTGTGTGAAAACTGAAATTGGAGAATGAGTTTCATTTGGCCATCACACTACTACACTTGAGCATGTTGTGTTCTGAACTTTGCCGCCTTGTGACTAATGTCTAAACTAAGTTTTTCTTGTGAAAATTTTTGAGTCATTTGCATAAGTCACTCTCTCTTTGGAAAGTGTTCGAAAAGTTTTGTTTCGAGTCTTGTTTTAGTTTCTGTTTTGCTCGAGGACTAGCAAAAGATAAGTTTGGGAAGTTTGTTCGGTTCATTTTTACACATGATTTTTCATGTTATTCACCCACTATTTTGAGTTAGTTCTTGACATTTTATAGCTTTTTACTTCCTTTTTGTGTTTTCTTAGATTTTGCCTTGGTTGGGATGAAAATGAGCTAAAAGTGCATTATTAGTTATAAATTCTGTTTTTGTTCATTTTCGTAGGTCAACTTCTTGGCCTGGGATCAACATGCTCTGGTGCTCGGATGAGGTCATGATCTTCATGAGACTTGTTCCAATGGATGTTAACTACAACATATCCAAATTTGAGCTCCATTGGACAAGTATTGCCTATCCAACCAATCCATCATGTTACCACAGTTCTGGAAATCCGGATTTGGCCAGCTTTTACCTCCCTTGTGTCATCTTAACTTCTTGTTACCATAACTCTTGGTAACAAGGAATTACATTTGTAAAATAGATATTTTCTGAGCTTTTGGCATCTTTGTGAAGTCAAAGCTCCATCATGGCAAGGGGACAATGGGCTAAGGCTTTATCAAAGGTGGTAGTTTTATATTAAAAGGTAAAAGCTGGAAAGGAGGAGAGAGGGAGGAGAAGTCAAAATTGCAATCTGATATTGGGAGCCTTTTGATCGTGGGAAATCAGGCTATTCCACATTCTACACAACTGGAGAGCAGCTTTTGGGGAGCTAAGAGCAAGGAAGGAGAAGGAGGTGCAGCCAAGGAAGAAAGGAGAAGACTTCCACCATTGAAGACTTCAAGCTTTCATCATTTCCAAATCTGTAAACTCCTTCTAGTTATATTTCGAGTTTGTATTTGGAATAAGTATGAGCAACTAAACTCCATAGCTAGGGCTTAGGTTGAAGCCCTAAACATGATTACCTTATTGTTTTGATGCTTGAGTGTATGAATTTCTAGATGTTGTTGATGAACCCCATTCACTAATTGAATTTTATGATATGTGTTTGCTTCCTTTGCTTAATCACCTTAGGTTGTATGCATGTAGCTAAAGTTGAGAAGTTGTGTAAGATAACCAAGAACACAATTTCTAATTAGCAACAAATGATTGAACTTGTTTAAGTGAGCATCATGTGAATTGGTTTCTTGACAACAATTGATGAATTCCAATTCACCAAATTAATCTATCCTTGATGTGTGTTTTCCTTGATTGATTACCTTTGAAAGCATGCTTCTTGAGGTTGTTGGGATTATGTGTATCTTCATGTTTTCCTAAGCAATAGATGGATGGAGTAAGAACCATCCATGTGAATTGGTTTCTTGAATACCTAATGTAAACACCATGCTATTAGGGTTCTTGTGATGTTCATATTCTCTTTGAACTTAATGGGTTTTCCTTGCAATCGAATCGAAGTACGAACCATACCTAGGTTCGGTTATGAGGAGGGCACAAGTATTGTAGCACGAACCATGCACTTTACGTATATTAGAGAGAATCAATGCGTCTTGAGCCACGACCCATGGTCTTGATTGCGAACATCTTCATCAATACATTTAGAGTTCATCACTTGAGTATCCATGAACATGGGTAGAATTGTTTAGGGTGGATTCCGAAACCCTAGTGTTTGTTACATTTTAATTTCACATTTTGATAATTCATCTCTGCCATTCACATTTAAATTCAAAGTCCATTTACTTTCATGCAATAGAAATAGGTCACTTGAACCAAATCAAAAAACCCCCCCCCCAATGTGTGTGTGAGTTGCGTGTTTGACACGTTTTGTGTCTTTGTCACTGAATTGTTTTTGTTTCCGTAATTGTTTTGGACTTTTGGTCCGCGTTGTGTTCTTGCATTTTCTGTTATGATTCCAACCGTATAAAGAACGTGAATTTTGGATAAACGGTTGGAAAGTTATAGGTCAAAAACTGGACAGAGGTCGAAACTGAAAAACAGAGAAACGAATCTGTCCAAATGGTGATAAACGGGTGATAGAAAGTGCTGTTTGTGTTTTTCTTTGTTTTCTTGTGTTGTTTCATTTCTTTTATCTTCCTTACTTCATTTTTAGTTTCCAATTTGTATTGTGTTTGTGTGTTGTGTAAAATTAGTGTTCTTTACGTACTCAAATTAGAACTTATAGGAAACCGACAAGTTCTTCGTGGGATCGACCCCGTACTTACATAATCTATACTTCATTAGATTCGTGCACTTGCGGGTATTTTTAATTGGTTGTTTGCACATTAGCTACAGGGCCTTACAGCAAACCAAATTGTCATGAACTTACGTCTACTCTCTCTCTAGACCCTTCTGGTGGATATATGTCATGTACCCCATATGTTACCTGAGGAGCACATCAAAAGACAAAAATATTGAACAAGAGCAGTATTATAGATCAAATGAATGGCTAGACATCTCATAAGACCACTCACCCATCTTGGTCCCAAGATCGAATTATACGAAACCGTTGGCGACTTTCAATCTGATGAAATAGTATTATTATAACTATGTGAATGGATCATTAAAAAAAAACATCATAACTTCAAACAAAATGCATTATGACATGTATATATTTATCATAGATAAGCCTATTTGTTAATTTGCAACCTTGGGTGTATAAA
Organism: Prunus avium; assembly: GCF_965620075.1. Taxonomy (NCBI): domain Eukaryota; kingdom Viridiplantae; phylum Streptophyta; class Magnoliopsida; order Rosales; family Rosaceae; genus Prunus; species Prunus avium. The sequence goes on from NC_142291.1 coordinate 2,591,401, forward strand.
TAAAGACCAAAAATAAAGGATAATTGTTCATTAAATGAAAAGTAGATCAGTTTTAGCATTCATAATGCATTAAAACAATGTAAACAGGGCACAAAAGTACAAATTGAAGTAAAAGACACTCGTATCTGACCTCTAAATAGAAATGTCCGTTTGGGAGTGGTTCACACCTACATAAATAATAATTTTTTTCTTTAAAAGGAGGAAGCATGGTAGTGGAGTTTACAAATGACATTCTGCATACTAGAAAATTAAGAAGGAAAGGAGGAGGATGAAAGATCTACTTGGTAATTTCCACTTCACAAGAAAAATCAGCTATTGAACCTGTTGAAGAATCAATGATAACCTACAAAATTAAGAAAACAAGCAACAATCTGTGAAACTTATACTTTGGGTCAAACTTTATATGCCTTAAGAAAGTTAAAAGGGAAAGAAAGGGACCAGTGACACTAATCTACCATTCCCATTCGACGGTTGCCTTCCATTATCCTCCTTACCCGTTGTTTAAGTGACAAGGTACAAGCAAAAATCTATGAATATTCAATAAAAACAACAAAACACATGGATCACATGGACTGTAGAAAAGTACCAAGTAGGCATACAAAACTTGCCAAATAAGTTTGTCAACATAGTTATTTCGCAGCAAATGCACTTCTATGTTTAAATATTTTAAGATTATTCGCAGCAATGGTCCCTCAACTATACCCTAAGTTACACTTTGGTCCCTCAACTCAAATATTAGTTGCAGAGGTCACTCAATTAGGTGTTTTGTTGCACCGTTAGTCCTACCGTCAAGTCTCTCTAACAGTAGAGACTAATGGTGCAACACAACACCTAATTGAGTGACCAAAATGTAACTCCGAATATAGTTGAGGGATCATTGCTACAAATAATCTTAACTGAAAAGTCACATTTGCCCATCAATAATCAAAGAGATGCTTGCCACGTCATCATTTTAAACAGAAAAAGTAACAGACTTGACGGTAGGACTAACGGTGCAACAAAACACCTAATTGAGTGACCTCTGCAACTAATATTTGAGTTGAGTGACCAAAGTGTAACTTGGGGTATAGTTGTGGGACCATTGCTGCGAATAATCCAATATTTTATGAATGTCATATGTGAAAAATATAAACTTCTAACCAACTTACCATAAGTCTATACCGAGGTTAAAAAATGTGTAGCGGAAACTTCTGAAACGGGAGGACACCATCCATTACAAAGAGTGGCATCAAATCAACACCAAAGTTTGTCATTGTATCATTCTCCAACTTCCTTTCGGCAAATTCCTCTGGGAAGTTGTCGTTAAGTGTCACACTGGCAAAAACAGAAATAAGATTTTGAAGGTAGACCACATAACTGAAGCAAACAATCTTGGTAAACTCTGAACGCAAAGCACAAAAAATTAGGAAGCACATATCATGCTGACAAACCTAAAATATATGCCTAGCATTGAAGGCAATGCATGATGGAAGTAAAAGTTTGAATGGCCCCACCAAAATGATTTCCTAAATTCATATTTATAGATTAGTAATTTCATATTACTTGGATTTTTTTTATTTCCAAAATCTAGAACCACAAATCCGCTAATTGTTATACTCTGTAAAAGTGAGAATGCCAGACTCAACCCATAATAGGTGGAACTCCTGGGGGATGTGTAACCATGCCCATTACAAACAGCATAGGTATAGAAAACCATAAAGCAATAATTCTGATGTCAAATAATACAAGCATCTCATTCAATTATTATAAGCATAATGTGTTCTAGGACTAATGAAAAGAACTGTTCGGCACAAGGACATTTGTTATCTAGGAAAATGAACACAAGTCAAGGACTAAAAAGGGATTAGAAGATATAGACTAGCTCAATTAAATAGAATCAGTAATAGCAAAACACTCACCTCCATCCATTGACCGAAATAGGCACGAAATGCCCACAAGGAGTTGTGACAGGTTCATATAGTAATTTCAAGCATAGTGTGCAGTCAAAGTCATCACTGCGTTATGCTTTTCTATGGCTTCTCCTCCCTGTGAAATTAGCTTGTATTCTCTCTAAATTCTGAAGAGGACTGCTACAAAATACCACACAAAAGATAAAATAATATAACATTTTAGAAATTCACAAACCGAATATCATAGCCAGCTGGTATTAAACAATATATACTTAATATCTATGTTTTGTTAAATAAACAATTATTCAAGCAGGGGAATATTTACGTAGGTGGCCAATGAACGTTTGAGCCTATGGAGGTGTATTCAACACCGTGAAAAAGTTCAAGAAAGTCAGGTTTTCCAGCGACCGCCTATTGTAGAATCGTCGATAACCTGGCTGCCACTATCATGAGTGTGGGGAAACGTTCCTTACGCTTTCTTTTCGACAAGTAAAACTACAACAAAAGTCCCTTAAGAGAAACCGTAGTTTTAGACTTGTTGTGTATGATGGGATCTCAGGCTTTGTAAACGTGCGTTAAATCCCCGTATTTTAGTTAGGACTTGATTAAGGGTCTCAAAATGTTGTATTCTACACGGATTTCCTCTTAGCATAATTGTTTCTCCTTATAGACTTCCACTCAGAAGGAAGAACAACTGTAAGTAGAAGTTCCTATTATACAGGACTTCCATTAAGGGAGTGTAATTGGGGAGTATGGTAGTGGAGTCTTTAAGTCCTCTTGCATTTTCTGTTTGGTTGGCTTTACATGGACGGTTTTTAACCATCGACCAATTACAAAGAAGAGGCATGCAATTGGTGAACCAATGTGTCTTGTGTTGGTCTGCCACGGAATCAATAGACCACTTGTTAAAATGTTGTCTTTTATAACAACAAAAATCTATTTTACTTTTGATTTGATCGAAAGAGTTTCACCAATTCTAACATTAATTTGAAATTAAATCGAATTGGATCCTTCCGGTAAACAAATTACTCAATTTCTTCCTGGTTTCCTGACATTTTCTCAGCAACCAAACAAGAGAAACCACACTCACTGAAATGTAGTCGTCCACGTCACCAGGCACGTAGGTGCCGAACCCGAAGGACGAAGGCTTTGCCTCGGCAGACATTGAGAGAGCCCAACCAATCGAATCAACGCAGCAACTGAAACTGATGAAGAAAAAAAAGTTGAAGCTTGAGTTGAGACAGAGCCTCAAGATCGAGTTTTTGATGCTTGGAAACGCTTATAGAGAAGAAAAATGGCTGTGTCTGTGAGTGCAAGCTTCGTGTTCGTTTCTCTGTCCCTTCATTCACTCGCAGACAACATTCCTCAGTGAGTTTCGTGTTTTGTGTTTCGTTAGGAACATATTTAAAGATTATAGCCGCGCGGCTATACTTTCGAATATATTAAAGAAGTATAGCCGTTCGGCTATACCGTTAAAATATTTGATTAAATACCGTTAAAATATTTGAATATATTTAAGGAGCTATACTGTTAAAATATTTGATTAAATACCGTTAAAATATTTGAATATATTTAAGGAGCTATACTGTTAAAATATTTGATTAAATACCGTTAAAATATTTGAATATATTTAAGGAGTATAGCCCCTCGGCTATACTGTTATTCTCCAACAACCCATTAGGATTTAGGAGGAGAAGCATCCAAAGCTGAATCTCTTGTCTTGTGGCGGTAGCCGGCCCAAACCAAAAGAAAGGGGCAAAACGTCTCCATCTGTCTGTCTCTAGTGTTTCTCTTTAAAAGTCAAACAAGAAGCAGCAAAGTCTTAGCCCTCCGCATGCTGTGAGTCTGTGGAGACCCCAACAATACACACCAACGACTCTTTGAAGCAAGCAAATTTTTTTATTTTTTATTTTTAAAAAGAGATTTTATTTCAGCATTCTTAAACATAGAAATACTAATAAAGAAGATCATGCACAAAAGTCACCAAATCCGAGGATTAAACCCAACTTCTCAATGAAATTTTGGATTTATATAAACTTTTCTATTGAAATAAACTTGAATTTAAATGACAAGGTAATGTAAATTGCAAGAATTTAAACTTACACTAAGGAAAGGAAGAACTTGCTACACTAGGTGCTTGAAAAGTAAAATCCCAAGTCTATGAAAAGAAAAGTGAGAGGCGAAAAGTAGGTTTGTCTGTCTGATGTTGTGTATCTTCTGTCTTCACTTGGTGAGGTTTATATAGGGCATTCTTCAGCCCATGGGCTGGCCATTGAATGGCCAAAAATCAACTCTTTTTAAAATTTCTTTCCTTGCGAAGCCCCACTAAATTTGTGGGATTGCATTGATGGAGATATTTTGACATGCTTGATTCTTCCTTGCTTTGGAACACTTTGAATTATTACCAACCTCCTTAATTTCTTTCCTTGTGAGGCCTCCGTCATGTGCATATAATCCTCCGAAAATCTTGGGCTCGAATTGGTGGCTCAGAACTGGGCTTCCGAGCTCTCTTAGAATGCCACCCATTTTTGTTACATTTTCATCACATAAAATAATATAAGGAGGGCTTAAACTCTCCAGCCCGGCTGCCCATTCTCATTCATTTATTCCTATATATATATCTAAAATATCCGGCCGCACCTTCTAGCACAGCCCGGCCGCAATGCTTGGGCTCCGTCCATCGAACCCTATCTGCATTCTCCAACTATCAAATCCGGCCGCATCTTGATTCCATACTCAGCCGCATATCGAGCTTCCCAGCCCGGCCGTCTTCTCACACATCCCAGCTCCTCCGGCCGTGCCCAACCGCATCTCACTGCCCAGTTTCACCAGCTACCCTACGATTCAAGGCTTGGCTGTGATTCCACCAAAACTCGGCCCCATCTTCTTAGGCTCCATCCATTGAACCCCAACCGCACTCTTCGAAATCTGGCCGCAATATCCTTCAATTTGTGCTCCCAATCTCGGCCGCCTATTCTCTCTCAAGCCATTTCGGCCGCAATAGAGTGTAGCCCGGGTTGGGTGATTTTTCACCACGCCCAAACAATTACATAAACTGGCTAGTAGTAGGTGTAAACACGAAAATCCTAGCGACAAATGAGACAAGAACATGTGTACAAAATAATATTTGTATTGATTTATCAAGTGTGTAGGTTACAATCTCTGTGGGTATTCTTTTACAAAAATAAAGAATTTCCTCTTATTCGATCTCCAAGGGTGTGTACGGTTCAAGGGTGCCAAGCACTTGATCTTGAATCAGAATTTGAGACTTTGTCGAGGGCCGTCACTGCTTGATCTCGAGCACGTCAGGACCACGAAAAGTGTCACATGGTGGATAGTCTTCGACTTTGACGGTGAAGGAATGGACACGTGTTTGTTGTGCTTAGTGATTCTCCACGAGCTTGATAAAGAACTTGAGAGTCTAGGTGTTGCTTCGGGCAAAGTGCTTTCTGGTTTTACAAACTCTGTGTGTGTCTCCTCGTTCGATCGAAGGTCCTTTCTCACGAATATGAGCCTAGTATTTATAGGCAAAGAATTGGGTCTTGGTTTGGAATCCTCAATCTGAATCCCTTGATTTGTGGGATTGATATTTTATTTGATTTAATTTGAGCTAATTGATTTAATTTAGCTCTTAATTAAGTCAAAATCCTTCATTTAGGGAAATTAACTCATGATGTAGGAAGATGGCCAAATAAGGATAATTTATTCCTTTTTGGCATATGAATTCATTTGATTGATGAAGCTCTTAGATGCTGACATGTGTTTTCCAGTTATCTTTGACTAGTCAAATTTTGAATTTTGACTATTGACTGTAAATTAGTGAATTTTTATTTCTCTAAAATTTCCATGTCTATAGTAGGCATGAAGAGAGTTTAGAATTTTTATTAAAAAAACACCGAACAAAATGTAGTGACCGAAAATAAAAGTAATGACCTAAGACAGAACTTTTTGTTTATAATTTTTCACCCTCATCCCACTTTCTTTCACCCTCTTAAGCTGATGGACTTATAAATTTCTATAGAAATCTTATTTTTGGGAGAAACTTCAAGAAGAGCTATTTGGAAGTGGCCGCAAAATGTATGCGTTATTGAACGACAGTGCACAAGGAAGAGTGTCCTAAGCACAACAATGGTAGATTATAGATTGGGAGATTCACTGTTATACTCAATATAGGAGCCCAAATTATATTATTAAAAAAAAAAACCCTTTATGAAATGGACTTTAGAAACACACCTAAAGTCCATTTACAATATAACAAAAAGGCTTTTAACTTCTTTTACATTACAAAACTGCCATTGATTTCTTAAAACAAACCCAACCCCAAAACCTCATAAAAAAAAGTCCAAAACACTCAATAGGGCATCAAAGTAATTTAATAATCAAAATTAAATTCAATAGGGCCAGCTATCATTTTTTGGGTTTTTTTTTTGTTTGTTTATAGAAATTAAATGGTGTAGGGTGTATTTATAGTTTTAGTGCTAGGAATGGGTATATGACTAAATATCTCTTATAGATTCGGTACGTATATATGATGAACATAAACCTCTTTTTAAATATGATAAATGCATATAATCTTTGAATTACAAAATACTTGCATTTTTTTTGACAATTTCCTATAAGGAGTACAAAAATTAGTATTCTGCTTGTAATTAATGAATTATGTGGAACAATGAAATATTTTGAGGAATTTTATGGATATGTTTTTTTTTTTTTTTTGTAATTTATGGTTAATTATAGGTTGTGAATGAAGGTATGTCTCGAGGAGTTTGTTAGTTACTTTGGTTGAGGAGTTTGTTGAGTGATTTAAGGTTGGAGCACAAAAAGGCATGACTTGTGGTAAGACTTCTGATATTGATACTGCACACGATTAATTACTGTACGAAACAAGTTGTGATTGATCGACACTTTATGAAGGAAAAGTTAGAAACATACATAAAGAATTGCATTTCTTTTTTTCAAGACTGAAGATCCACCATCTAATGTACTTATTAAGAAAGTCTCTAGTAAATATTATACAACTCACTTGACAAATTGAATATGCGAAATATCTTTGCACAGACACAGAGTGTGGTGTGGGAATCTCAAGTTATAGTAAATATTAGATTATTCAATTTGACAGATATAAATTTTGTTGAACAGTCCAAGAATCTCACATAGAAACTGAACTATTGTTTAATAAATTGAAAGACATGGGGAACAGAAGTACGATTTTCCATGGATAGAAACATTCTGGGATTTTCATTATCAAGTAGTCTCAGAATTGGATATCCTACTACATCATTGTCTTGAACTTCATTGTCCTGAGTAATAAATAGGCCAGTAATCGGTACCCAATGATCATCACCATCATAGCTCCCACTTCCATCATACCTGAATCAAGTCTTAATTCACTGATGAAGGGAGACTCACAAGCTTCATATCCAGAAGTACCTGAATTACCTGATGAGCAACCATACTGAATTTTCAGGAGTAGCCTGTATGTGTGGTAGTTGAAAGAGATATAGCGTATCCACGAAACCATTGATGGAACTTTCTGCACCCAGACAAATTTTATAATGTACTTGTCACATTCTGTTTACCAAATCCAGAATGTGTTTGTTGGCTAGGTTATATATCTTACCTGGATAAAGAATCCACCAGATAACATGAATGTCATAACAATGATGGAAGCTAGTGTTGTCGCCTTTTTCACATCGATAAATGCTGCACCTATGCTCAATCCTAGACCCTGCAATTTTGAAGTTTATAATCTCTTAATCCAGACACGCACACACAGAGTACTTTTGCCTTGGTTTCAAGGAAAAGAACAGTTATTGATATGATTGTTTTTTTATAATTTTTACCTGAGAGGCCACAATGCTGAGGAAAATTGTAAGCATTGTTTGAAAAAATGCAGAAAGTCTCAGCTTCAAGCCTGCCATCAAGTACACTATCACGAGGAACACTATCGGGAGCAGAAGATCGAGAGGAAGATCACTGGTGTTTTTAGCTAAAAAGTAGGCACTGAGTTTGTACATCTCCACTGATCTCTCTTTAGCTACTATTGCTCTTTCTTGTGGAAATGTGAAAACTGCAGTAAACATAGGAAAGAAAGCCCAAAATACTGAAATGAAGAACAACAGTCCTGCCTGATCTTGAACTCGCCTTGGGGATGAAGCATCAGAGTTCCACCATAGAAGCCCTATGATTATAGCAGTGGAGATAACTTGAACTATACGCAAACAGCTTAAGTATTCGTGGCGTCTCTCCTTAAGGCCCCTCCTGCAAAGAATCGAAAACTGTTCGCACCAAGTTGTTTTTGATTCCCTTGAATATGACATCCCCTGCATCTTACTCTCACCCTCTGTCAGCACAGAGCTTAGGAGCTTTGCCTTCTCCATTTTTTCAAGTCTGACTTGATTGGCTTCAACCAAAAACTGCATAAAAATGTAAAATAAGATTGTGCTCCATGCTAGCAATTATAAATTTATAAGTGGGATTCAAAATTCAGTTTTCGTATCAACCTCATGGACGTCAACTGCAGAAGGCCCTCCATCCTCCAATTCTGTTGGAAGTGATTTTTCATTTGTGTTACCGTTTGCCAGATCAATGAGAAACTCTGCTGGGTTCATAGCTATAAGGGGTGCACACCCAATTGAGGAGAAGTACGTCATTGCTTCAGAGGCTTTTCCAAAGTATAAGGAGCTTCCTCTACCCAAGAGAATAAGCTTATCAAACTTGTTAAAGATCCTACTAGACGGTTGATGTATCGTAGTCACCACTGTTTTTCCAGCCTAAAATATACAGAAGCACAACCCAATATTTTGATTTTTTAAAATGATTTTCATATGAATAATTCATGTTGTTCATCCAAACAATTCAAATTCCAGTACCTTTGCAATAATGTGAAGCATCTGAAGTGTTCGAAGTGCCGCTGTCGAATCAAGACCAGATGTTGGTTCATCTAGAAACAGAAGTGATGGGTTGAGCAGGATTTCATTGCCAATGCACACTCTTTTTCTTTCACCACCAGAAACTCCTCTAACAAATGTGCCACCAATTAGTGTGTCTTGGCACCTGAAAAGTAAACCACATAGGGTTCAAGGGGCCAATCTCATTCCGGAAATTAGTTAAGAAGATCATTCCAATAGTAACAGATGGATGCTTAATGTTACATAGAATTTCAATACAGATACCTTTCCAAGCCTAGCTCATTAATTACATCCATGGCCCTTTCTTCTTTCTGGTTTCTGGTTAAGGTAATGGGAAGACGGAGTAGGGCAGCATAAGTTAGAGTTTCTTTGACTGTAAGATGGGGAAACAAAAGATCATCTTGCATTACATATCCAATCCTGCTTCATCAAAATCAGTATCAGCAAATTTGCAAAATCAAATTCTCAACTTTTAAATCCCAACCGACACGACAACATTTCATTTGTTTACATATGAGCGGAGATTTGAACCTCTTTTTTTTTTTTTATAGTAACCAGTAAGCAACTGTCATGTTATGTGTCATATATACCTCCGTTTGAGGGACTTGGCGTATGGTTGGTCATTGTAAGTGATGGTGCCGCTGTTGAGTTTGACTCTTCCACTGAGAAGATTGAGCAAAGTTGTTTTGCCGCCTCCTGAAGGTCCCATCAGAGCAAGAACCTCTCCTGGAAGCACTGAACCAGAGATTCCATGCAGAATGTACTCTGCATTTGAGCTTTTCACACCCTTTGCAGCTACCTTATACTTTACATCTTCGAACTGCAACACAATTCATATGTTGAAACAATTAAATAAACCAAACTGCCATTTGTCTTAATATGCATCTGTTGGGTTCATGTGTCACCTTAAGATAAATTGGTAAGGTAGGTTCCACATGTAATTTTCTCCCTTTGTCTGCATCTGGACCTCCTTCTTCAGTTGAAGTAGACTTAGCTGCTGAAGTATTGTCTTCTACCATAAAGATCATAAGTTAGTCATTTAACTTCTTTATTTTTTCCTGAAGTGAGGCAAACATTAATTTAATTTGTCATTATTAGGATCTAGATTGTACTAGCAAGTACCTTTTATCTCCACATCCTCACACTCAAACTACCTTACCTGAGACTTTCACACATGCAAGAGTTTGTAGCTCTATGTTTAAGAATCTTGTATCAATGGAGGAAGGGCAATTCGAACTTAGGACATCTTATAATAATGGAAGGAGAAATTTTACTGTACAAAGATCTAGTTGGTTTCAATAATTAAACATTTACCCCAGCATCCGAGGTCCCGAGTTTAAATCCCAACTTCACAAATATTGTTTGATAAAATAATCAATAAATAAAACTGAGAATTCTTATTTTATTTTTCCTTTTTCCTCCACTGGGGCCTATCAAATTGTGCACTTTTGGGTGCAAATATCATCCAGTTCACTGCCTGATGAAAATTTTGAAAAGCAAGTAATATCTCAACAAAAAAAAAAGTCTTATATATCTTTTATACTAAAAAAAAGTAGGTTAATTATAACTTAAAATTGGCATTAGTATCATACTGTGTTTTGGACTCTGCACTCTCAATGCAATATCTGAGATGTCACCTGCAGCAAGTGAGAAAGAATAGCCCAACCCATTGCTAGAAGCCCTGCTTAATATGGAACCTTTCTTGTCAAAGCTTCCCGTAACACTAGGAATAAATTCATCCATGTTGATCAATAGTTGGGAGCCAAACGACTGTGTTTTCTGAATCATTTTTCCACTTGGTGATTCCATTTTCTTCTCAAAACTTCTCCTTAGTTTGCGCAATATTCGAGCTTCATTTTTCTTTTCTTCATGCTGTGTTATACAAGTTGTGTTGCAGCAGCCAAATATTTCTTGGCTTACACACAACTCTTTGTTTCCGGTCCTCAGTGCAGTTGTTGCAGCTTCAAACGAGCTCTGATGAAAACCAGAACCACAGTCTAACTCACAATCTCGACCCGCCTCCATACGTTCTTCCGACTGCTTGAAAAATTCAACTCTGTGCCATGAGTCAAGTGCATTAGAAAACCAAAAAAAGACATTAGAAAACCAAAAAAAGACAATCTTAACAAGAAAAAAGATACGTTATTCTAGCTCCTGATAATAAAAAATCTAATCATCAATTATATTTGTAACGGCTTCCCTCTGATGAAATTCCAATTCTATATATATGATAAAATGTGTCAAACTAAAGTAAATTGAGTGAAGTGGAGAGTGAGAAAGAAGAAGATCAATTACTTGTGAGCTAGAAAATATGCGAATGAAGTAGGCAGCAAAGAAGATGAGTGGAAAGGGATGCATTTGGAAAGAAAGGTTTTGAAGATTTATAAAGGCCAACCCTGTTCAGTGTGAGTGACAGTGCCAAATCAGTCTACAGGGTTTCTAATTAATGCGTCCGTATATTGCATGTGATGATGTGAAGCAACCTAGTGTGAACGTCTATTCCATACTTTTTTATTTTTTTGATGAATGGCCAATATGGGAGGGGAGATTCGAACTACGTCCTTACATGTAAGGTAAATACTCAGAGATCCTAGAGGTATAAGTCGCATCCTATCCTCTGTAATATGTAATAGAATTTTTTGATTTATTATTATATTCTACTTGAAAAGTGTTAGGAATGTATACTTGATATACATTGTTGGTCCATTCTTTGACACGTCATAAATTTTTGAGACTAATGATTGTCTAATATGGTATCAGAGCCTTCTTTGCAAGTAGTTTTAAGTTCGACTCTTCCGGACACTTCGTTGTTTGTTTGCAGGTGTAGGGTGGGGCTACACCTATATGTTTGTCTCTCTCACGGCCTCTAGAGAATCCAATATTGATGCCGTACCTTTCCTCCCTTGATTTCCTTTCTTAATTAGATGCCCTTGTTCTTTTCCCTCACTGATGAGTCCTTTCTGTTGTCTTTGTTTTACATATCTTTTTATAAATACAGGTATTTGTATATCTTCTCATTCCGATGATATATAACTATCTATAATCAAAAGTTCAAGCCAGCTAGTCACTCAATTCTTAACTACACGTTTTAGGCATGGCATGAGACCTTTTGGGATTAATTTCGACCCCTTCTCTGTCTTGACATGGAGCCATATATCTGTCATTTAATTCAGCTGCCAATAATTTAAGCAGCAGTTACATTAGATTTTGTCCTGTTTTATATCTACAAACGAATGTCAACAACATCATATACGAGAAGTTACACACGACACCACTGTGACTGACTTCTGTGAGTGTTTGTGGCCAATCGTAGCTTTAGAATTTGATGGTTGCAAAGGATTGGGCGGTGCCCCAAAGGGCAGGGCATATTGACAGCCAAGGACGACGACAGAGCCATGCACTAGTTGGTCGGTGTGAGTGAAGAAAAAGGAAACCGATTCTTCATAAATGCTGTGGTCTTGGTACTGTATATGATCAGATTTTGCTGAGTTCTAGTGTTTTGTTCCTTTCAGTACGTACGTACCTTTTAAATTTGCAGTCTCGGGAGCGAAAGTAGTTGCTTGAAGAACGTGGACAATCAAGTCTCGGGGACCAATTACAACTTCTTTATGTTACCATCACATACAATAATTTCTCTCATGATTGCAAAATTTGATCCAAAATCTTATTCTAAAGCTTCGCGATCACATCTCTAGAGATTGCATGAACTATAACATGGCAATCAACTCCCTCAACTTGAGGGTACTGCACAGTACCGGGGCTAATTGTGTTGGGGGTTTTGAAGAAAGAGACATTGAAATATATTGAATACAAACAACGATTGATTGTGGTAGGAAAAGCAAACACAATCCTGTCACTGAGAATTCTCATGGCGTTTCATCAAAATTAAAAGGTAGGTTAGGTACACTTTCGTTTTGTTTGAGTTACCTACGGGTTGTACTTAGACAACAGAAACAACTCATCAGTGAACTTGAAGACCTTCCATTTTCATTAACCTTTAAGAGCGCATGCTTCTGCAATGAAAGGTCACTCATCATAGAAGTGGTCATCCCACTAAACAAGGACAATTTGAATAGAAATGAGGTCCATTAGTCATTTTCAATTCCATAGACAACGTAATCTCTCCAACATGATTGAAATGAGGCCCAATCTGGTCTTCTCTCTATGCTTACGTTATTGGGCTTTCTTATGTAATTTTTCTCTCCATCAATCAAATGTTTTTCACATTGACAAAACAAAATAATAAATCTATTGTTTTTCCCAGGTCAAAACAAATTAAAAACATTTGCAAGTTCACCAACTTCACTTCCACCAATGTTAATGGCACTTTGCCTCAGTCGCGGTCCGGTCACTCTCTCACCACACTGGGTTGACCAAGCAAGTACCAACAGAAAAAGGTGACCATTGAATTTTTCTTACCTGGTTTTGGTGAGACTTAATTAAGCCGACTACCTTTCTCATTAGGTTAAAATTAAATCGTCGTCTGGAGTCTCTTCACGCTGCTTGACTCAAATTTATTAACGTGATGCTGGACTTGTTTTGTTTACTAAGTCAATTGATGCTCGAGAAGATGAACTCAACTTTTACTGTTTTTCCCCTTCCTCTAGATGCTTCTTCGAAGGTTTGTTTGTGCAAAGCAAATATAATTATGGTGGAGCAAATATAACATCAAGAAATTAATGGATATGAATGAGGGCAAGGTTGGAATCAATTTCAACGCCAAGCCATTTCACTGCTAATGTGGCGCTACGTAACTGAGTGACCCAAGAACCAAGAACACACACAAGTCCACCCAGTACAATTATACCCTTTACAATTTACCAACTTTGGAAGAAGCCTCCAAATCCGACCAGACCTAGAAAACTTTCGACATGCAGCTCCAGTTGCGTTGACCTTGACCCAGTGTATGGAGGGGGCCCAAAGAACTTTCAAGACAACATGAAGCTTTCTTAGGATGAGTATCAGAAACTCCAAAACACACTTAAATCAACACTAATGACATATTTACTCACTTAAAATGGAAAAAATTTATGAATCCGAAAAGTTAATAATAGAGGAGAGAATGAATTGGTATGGATACTCCTCTCAAATCAATCTAATTTCTTATTTTTCAAGTACAGATTATAAATTTTAAGATAGAACTCACCTTTTGTTTTAATCCTTTATGTGTTAGTTGTTAACGCTGGAAAGTCAGAAATCATATTAATTTCAATATCCATTTTACGTAATTAAACATCGCACTAAAAATATAACATGAAAAAAATGAACAAAATATAAGAGCACTTCCACCCATGGTGCCATGGCAAGGGGCAAGGACAAGTAAGGGCAAACACTATTCATGTGAATAGTGATGATTGCCCTACCCTTATTTTGTTTTTCCATTCATTGCCATGACAACCTAAGGGTAATTACTATTCATATGGGATTAATTTTATTTATATGTATGAGGGTAATAATAATAAAAATTGCTACGTATGTATAAAAAAAATCTTTATGAATTCTTTGGAATTTTTTTCGATTTTTTTATATAAAAAATTTATGTTGATGATGTCAGCGCTTGCATCATCGCCTTCAAGCAACAGTTCAGGCTGTTCTTGCCTTCGGGCTTGTCCAGGCTTGGTGGAGCCCACCATCTGCTCAGGCTGGATTGCTCATTGAAAATAGTTTTTGAGGCCTAAGGAGCCTTTTACCTCGGCTAGGCTGGGTGGAAATGCTCTAAGGTAAATTACAATGTGAAACACAAAGTGTCTTCTCCTAATGCAAGACAAATATAGGATCTGAGCACTTGCAACTACTTGAGTCACACTCACTCCCCACAATCCACAATTTCTCACATCTTTAAAAGTTAGGGCGGCAGTCTTATGAGACACACCACAACATGATTCTTTTTAGAGTAATGTTACGCATATTACATTTGTGCATCACCTTTTAAATAGAGGTGGAACCTACCAATATAATGAGATCCACCTCTATTAGAAAGGTGGTACACAAAGTGGTATATAAATGCGGTATAACTACACTACTAGATTTTTGTATTTGCGCGACGAAGGAGTTTTGGTCGCGCAAAGTACATTTGTGTCGCACAAATAGTAATGCGACAGAAGATTTGTCGCGCAAAATCTGTCGCGCAAAGATCGTAAAGAATGACTTTGCGTGACGAAAATATTCTAATTGTCGCGCAAAAGGGGCGACGGTAAACCTTCGTTGCACAATATTTCGTGGGACGATGAGATTTTTCGTCGGTCAAAGTTTTGCGCGATGAAAATACGTTCGTTGCATTAACATAGCGCGAGGAACAGTAATCGTCGCGCTAAAGTAGAGGGACGAGAGTATGTTCGTGTCTAAAATATTTGCGCGACGAAACATAGTCGTTGTAACGTTCGTCGCGCAGGTATTGTGCGACGAGTGTATTCATGATTAAAATATTTGCGCAACGAAACATTTTTGTCGCATTTACTTAGAGAGACAAATTCTTTCGTCGCGCAAAATAGAATAAATTCTTTAAAATTTATTTTTACGGTTGTGTATTTTCAAAAAAGAAAATTTGCGCGACGGAAATTATCGTTGCGTAAAAATAAATATATTATTATTAATTTAAAATTAAATTTAATTATTTTGGTAATAAAAAAAAAATTGGTTTTTAAAAAAAAATAATAATAATAATTAAATGCAATTGCAATTAGAAAAGGTAATAAAGAGAAATATGTAAAATGTTATAACATAATGTATTTAGTACAATAGAAATATTTAAAATGTAATTAAGAATGTTAAAATCTAATCAAACAACCCTCCAAGATCTACATTATCGTCTGGCAAATGCAGCTCGGAGGTCTGGACATTGTTGACAGGGGGAGAGGTGTGGTTGCCATGCTCGGAGGTCGACGGGGGAGTAAAAGGCGGGATTGAAATGCCGGAGTGAGCGAGGGACTGTAGAATATGAGACAAATGACTCTTGAGGTCCGCCATCTCTGTCTTCAAAGCAGTCACCTCTTCATTTGACTCCGATGATTCACGGGGTCTAGGTGGCCGCTGCCTGGCATTCCCCATCCCTCGACAATATGTCCCTAGGCACCTCCCGAGACTCTGATCCAAGGTTTCAGTCAGGATTTGAAACCCTGCATCTGATGGAGGAACCACGGACTCGAGCGGCGTATTGGAAGGAAGCTGGGAGGCGGACTCCTGAAGAACCAACTGGCTCCTCTCAATCATCGTCGTCTGTTGAACATAACATAAAATATGAATTAAAACATTCATATAATAACTATAAAAACTTGAACGCTTACATAATAATTTAAATTAAAGGCTACTTACATGAAGGGACTCCGCCAACTCATTCCCAGGTCGAACATAAACGTCGCCAAATACGTCAATCTCTGGGAATTTGGACCCCCTTTAAATTGAGCAGGAAAAAAAAAATGTTAGTACGAAAAAAACAAATTAATATTAATGACATATTAAAAAATAAATAAAAATGACTTTATTATTACCTGGCGCCGTGCCTCCATCCTATAAGAGAAGGGCCTGGAACCTGAATGGTGGAGAAGAGTCTTCCTCTGCCTATTGCCCTTATTTGCTTTGGCCTTCTTCTGTTATACAAAAAATAAAACGTATTAGTTGAAAGTGAAATGAAATATAAAAAATTAAATACACATTAGTAAGAAACATGTAATAAGTTTCAATTTAATATATAAAAATACCACATAATCGGCCTCTTGAAAATGACCGCAGAGCCACTGCCAACTATCCTCCCGGCCCTCAAGCTCCTTCGGGCAACCCTCTTGAAGAGCAACCTGCGGATCATCATATGCCTGAAAATGGTGATGCAGGTCGCTCTTCCACTGCTTGTACCTGTCAGCAAAGAGTCTGTTAATGTAGGCCAACAACTCTTCGCTGACGTTCTCCAAATTGTAGTTTGTCTAAAATAAATTCATTACATACATTAAATATTAGAAATAAAATTTGAAGGGAAAAACAATTAAAAGGTATAGAATACATACCGAGAGGTGTCCTAACATCTCCATCCGCACTTGATGAGGCATGACCCTCCAGGACTTCCATTTGATCGGGCAATAAGTCCGAATGACGGATCCAATGTCATGGGCCAACGAGCTGTGCTGGTCAGCCGTTGGTGCAGCCCGATGTCGCGCGTCGTATGCTATGTTTATACGACTGTTGTTCACCCGGGTGACTTTGGCCGTCGTCAACTGGCGACAAGGTCCTCGGGTGTTCTTTTTGGCTGCAAAGAAATATAAAATTAACATTAAATAACAAATCCTACTAACATTCTTGGTCTGAAACAACTGGAGTTGAAGGAAAATCTTTACCTGGTTGTGACCCCGACGCACTAGCAGCAGATGGCGACGTGGTGTCGGTCGTGCTGGGAGGGCGGTGACGCCGCCGGGCACTAACTGGTTGCGCCACTGATGACTCTGATGACACCGGCGCTCGGGAGACGTGGGGAGAAACTGGCATGTCCTGCGACTGTGCTACACCAGTGGGAGCTGACACCGCAGTCGGGGGAGCTGAACTAGGTGAAGTCATCACCGTCTTATGACGTCTGATAAGTTGTGACATCTGATAAGGTCTTACAATTAAAAAAACATCCTTGGCTAAAATTATTATTTTGTAAAAAAAAAAACCTCAAAGCTTAATGAACAACAACTTCAATATTTAAAAAACAAACAGAAACATGTATTCTTTATATGGCAAAAAACAGAAGCACATTTTTTAAAGCAAACAAAATAGAAACATGTATGATATTACAAAAAAACAGAAGCACATAATAAAGAAAAATCAAATTGCTGCCAAATTTTGAAATAGTCAGTATGTGATAAAAATACAAAGCAAAATACAAAATTTGGTTAGTAGCACATAGTTTAAAGCCCCCGAAAATTAATCAAAATACAAAAAACAGCAGCATATGCTCCAATCAAATCTGAAATCTAACAGCAATACACCTAAAAATTCACAAATCGTACACCACAATGCAATTTCAATACAAAAACAAATCTGAAATAAAAAATACAAATCCAATACAACAACAAAATTGAAACAGCAATTTAAACACTTAGGATGCCGCAATACAAATCCAATACAAATCCTAACCAACCATCAGACTAAGCAGCAATTTAAACAATTACAAAATAAATATACAAATTGAAACAGCAAAACAATTCCAAACTTAATCCGAAAATTTCAGAAATAAAACTTAACAATTGAAAAAATATATATTGGGGAGAGTTGGGAAATTTACCAACTGGGTTTCGAGGGAGACCGGAGAGCACGGCAGTTCGGCGGTGGCGAGCGAGACAGAGAGTGGGGGGCTGCCGTCTAACAGGGATAAGCGGAGACGGAGGAGGCGACAGACTGACAGGGGACGGAGGAGAGAGGGACTGAGAGGGATGCGAGGGGATGGAGAAGAGAGGGACTGAGAGGGATAACTGGGGACGGAGGAGACTGAGAGGGATGAGTGGGGACGGAGGAGAGAGAGCGGCCCGGAGGAGCCACGAAATGTGAGGGATGAGAGGGGTCCGAGGAGAGAGGGACTGAGAGGGATGAGTGGGGACGGAGGAGAGAGGGATAGAGAGGGATGAGATAGAGGGAAAGGAGAGAGAGCGGCTGCGAGTTAGGGTTCGAATCGGAAATGCATCGGGGTTACGATTTTGATGTCGAGACTGAGAGAGTGAGAGAGGTTGAAGACAGACCAAAACTGCGCATTTCTTTCCCTAAATGTTTGCATCTTTGCGCGACGAAAAAACATCGGTCGCACAAAGTTAAATTTCGTACTTTGCGCGATGGAAAAATAAACGGCATCGCGCAAGAAATTTTTAATACGCGGGATTGGAACCGCCAAAAATTTGAGAACTTGCGCGACGAAATAAACAACATCGTCGCGCAACATAAACCCTAAACCCTAAACCCTTTCCTTACATCGCGCTATCGTTTATTGCGTGACGAATCAGACAAATATTCGTCGCGCAAAGTACAAAAAGTAAACAATATAAAATGTTAGTGAATATATTGTTTTAATGGGGCTACGCATTGTACGATACTTGTTTCACCGATCCAACCGTCAAACTTGTTTGTTTATACTTAGAGATTGTACACACCAAAAATTGAAAAAATGCAAGATTCAAAGATGATGTTATGGGATCAAAATTTTCGACGGTTATAAACTAAAAATCACGATTTAACGGTTTTTTTAACTCCGATTTTGATGATTTTTTTACGGGTGCACTCCTGTACTGTATATGAATACAATGATTGAATTGGATCATCATTTAAAAATATTTACAATAGTGGATACCACAAACTCGTATGTTCTATTTAACAAACATATACAAAATGTAGTCATTCTTTTTTAATATAGTGTTTTCATGACACACGCATTCTATGAAAGTAGTTTCAACGATCCAACCGGTAGAGTTGTTGGTTTATACTCAGAGATCGTACACACCAAAATTTGGAAAATATATACAATCATACATGATGTAACGGGACCAAAATTTTCGACGGTTACAAATGAAAAATCAAATTTTAACGGTTAATTTAACTCCAAATTTGATGATTTTTTACGTCTACAAACCTTGACACCGTATGAATATAATAACGGAATTTGATGTTCATTTAAAAATATTTACAGTTTAATTTCCCCTTTTTTTTTTAACCACACTCTGCGCGACGATTAGTTACACAATATACATATTCGTCGCGCAAAGTGAAACAGAAAATAATAAATAATTTATATTGATTATTTTTTAAACGAGGATTGCGACGAGGCTTTATTATTCGTCGACCAGATAACTGCGCGATGATAGTCTTCGTCGCACAAGGTTATTTCGCAATAAGTTGAGATTTTTTTGGACATGTCTTATGCGCGACGGGTAATTTTGTTCGTCGCGCAAGATTATTTTCTATTATTTCAAAAATTTATAGCATATGTGTTAACTGCCGCGACGAAACACGGCGTCCCGCATAACCTCCTATTGCGACGGGTAAATATTTTCGTCGCGCAAGATTATTTTCTATTAATCAAAGATTATTGCATATTTGTTAACTGTCGCGACGAAATTATTCGTCCCGTAAAACTTCCTTGTGCGACGCCAGAGTATTATTCGTCGCGCAAAGATTAGACCTGTCAGTTAACAGTGACGACCGGTCGTTTTTTTACAGATTCTTTGGCCCTTTTTTGCAATTTCGACCTCTGTTCAGTTTTTAATCTATAACTTCCTGACCGTAAGTTCAAATTTCGAGTTCTTTATACGGTTGGATTCAGCACAGAAAAACAAAGACGAAGATTTCCGTCCCGCAAAAGTCAAAAAGTCAAAAACAGTTACGGACGAAGATTTCCGTCCCGCAAAAATGAAGACCGGTCGTTTTAGACAAAAGTACTTTTTTTTTTTTATAGTACAACTCAAGTACATGAGCATTGAGATTCTTTCTCAATTTGAGATGTATATGATGAAATTGGGAAGATGTGCAACTTTTCAGACACGAGATTCATTTCCTAACCATAATAATTTGATTTACGCCATAATTAAATGTAAAATAATTTAATTAAAAAAGTACATATATTCAACAAAAGTAGAGTTGCCACATATATATATAATTGGAAATTAGATATATCAAGTACATATATTCAACAAAAGTAGAGTTGCCAATATATTTACACTAATGTAATTACATTACAAGTTATTACCTATACTAAAACATAGTAAGTCACAAATAAATTGCATTATTCATCATCCGAACTATAATAACCTTCGTTGTCTTCGCTATCATCACTTTCAGTCTCCCAATCATCCTCCTCCTCCTCCTCCTCCTCCCCCTCCATAACTACATCATCGTCGTTGTTGGGGCCCACTACAGCATCGTATCTAGGAAGATCACCGAGGTCAATTGTAATGGATTGAATTGGTATTTCTCTTGAAGACACTCCTTCGAGCTGAAACGGTTCCTGAACAACATTTGTATCGCGAATCGTTTCCGCATCATTTTCCATGCAAGATTCTGACCGTTGGTCAGCGACATCGACATCAGATGGGTCTAGTTCTGGTATAGCATATACGTTCCTATGATCCATCTGCTGAACAACTTTCCACCCGCTCCCTGCTTTAGGGTCATCTACATAGACAATTTGTTTTGCCATGTTTGCCAAAATGTATGGGTCGTCATTATACCAAGTTCTGTTCATGTTCACAGATAGTAACCCTTGATCGATTTTAACACTTCCCTGCCTATTTGGGTTTGTATTAAACCATCGACACTTAAACATGATGACTTGGTATCAGTCTTTGTAAAGCAATTGCACGACAGTTGTGAGTTTGCCATAGAAATCAATGTTCGTACTTTCCCCTCCACCTGGAACATGGACACCGCTGTTTTGCGTACACAACTTGTCATCTCGTGCAGTCCCTAAAAACTTGACGCCATTAACATGACAACCCGAGAATAATTCAGCTCGAATTGGGCCGAATGCCAAGTTATACAACTCTTCACTGTAAGTGGGGGAATTATCTGATTTCAACTTATTCACCTAATATTATACAAAAACATTCACATGTTAGTTTGAGAAAATTAAATACTACAATATATATGTCAATTACAAAACACTTATAACTTACATATTCCAAAAACCATTTTAGAAACAATTCACGATGTTTCTTGGAATACAAATGCGATGGATGTTCTCGCTCCATCATCTCTTCATGCTCATCTAAATATGCCATTATCTCATCACAATTGTTCAATACGAACCAATGCGCTACCTCCATGTCATTTCTGAAAAACGACTCTCCTTGTACAGGATCTCCAAAGGGTCGTGCACTTTGGGCAAAAACAGAAAGTTGCTCATTTCTCACACCTCCGTCATTATTGCGCTGAGGTCGATTGAAAGCCGTGTCCACGTCTTTTAAATACATTCCACAAAAAGTAAGCGCCTCATATTGAACCCAAGCCTCTACAATTGATCCTTCGGGCTTCGCTATGTTGCGTACGCTTTTTTTCAGCTCTCCGAGTAGCCTGCCAAAATAAAATGAAAATATGCAAATTAGCAAGTAGGAAGCATAAGATAATGATGCTTACACAAATGATGATGATTATATACCTTTCTATTGGATACATCCAGCGATAGTTGACTAGACCAGCAAGCAATGCCTCTTCTGGTAAGTGAACCATCACATGAATCATACTCGTGAAGAAAGCCGGAGGGAATATCATCTCAAACTTGCATAAAACTTGGACAATGTCATGGCGCAATTGATCAATGTCTGTCTTTCGCAACGTTTTTGCTGTCAGTTGGGAAAAAAATCTGGACAACAATATGATTGGCTTCACTACATCTTCCGGCAATAGGTGTCGAATCCCCACAGGAAGTAGGCGTTGCATAAACACATGACAGTCATGGCTCTTGAGTCCAGCAAATTTACCCCCGTCAACATTCACGCAACATGCGATATTAGAAGCATATCCGTCAGGAAACTTAACAGACGATACAAACTGTAGAAACTCTTTCTGTCATTCGGTTTCATGGAAAAAAATGCAAGATCTCTTATAGCTTTATCAGTGCCCATTTTCAGCCATAAACCCCTTCGTATGCCCATTCCTTCCAAATCAAGACGAGCTTTTATCGTGTCCTTTGTCTTCTCCTTAATATCTAGAATCGTTCCCATCAATGTGTCAAACACATTTTTCTCAACATGCATAATGTCGAGATTGTGCCTCAATTTTAGTTTCGACCAAAATGGAAGCTCAAAAAATATAGACTTGTGCATCCAGTTCATATGTGTAGCAGGTCTAGTCCGACTAACTGTTTTCCCAAACGGAGCAAAATCCAAACGATTAAGCTGTTCCAAGATCTGATCACCGGATGATTCTCTAGGTCTTGCGCGACGCTCTTTGTTCCCGTCGAAGTCTTTATCCTTTTCCCGCCACTCGTGGTCCCATGGCAACCATCTTCGATGCCCAAGGTAACACACTTTTCCAGCGTGCTAACCAGAAGTTACATCTTCCTTGCATACAGAGCATGCCATATAACCCTTTGTGCTTCACCCCGACACCATTGCATATGCAGGAAAATCATTCACAGTCCATATAACTGCCGCCCGCAAAGTGAACATCTTCCCAGTGGATTTATCGTACGTACGCACACCGTTTGTCTATAAATCCTTGAGCTCATCAACCAATGGCCTTAAGTACACATCGATTGACCTGCCAGGATCCTCAGTTATCAAAATAGTCATCATCATGTACTCTTTTTTCATGCATTTCCAAGGCGGCAAATTATATGGGAATACGAAAATCGGCCAAGTGCTGTGGTGTTGGTTTAGAACCCCGTATGGATTGAATCCGTCAGTGGCAAGTCACAACCTAACATTTCGGGGATCAGCAGCAAACTCGGGGAACGTTCGATCGAACTCTTTCCATGCCTCCCCATCTGCAAGATGCCGCATCACATCGTCGTCTACCCATTTTTCCTTATGTCATCTCATGTCTGTGGCAGTATGCGTCGACATATACAATCGCTGCAATCTTGGCTTCAGGGGCAAATAACGCATGACTTTTTGTGGAACCTTAGTCATTCTATTCTGAGACGTCTGTTTGAACCTCGACTCATTGCATATAGGGCATGTATCCAATGTTTCATATTCTTTGTAGAATAACATGCAATTGTTTTTGCAAGCGTGGATTTTTTCATAACCCAATCAAAGACCACTCAACATCTTCTGTGCATGTCTGTGGTCTTTCGGCAAACAATTGTCCGTCGGAAGCATTCTCTTGAAAACCCCCAAAAAGTAATCGAAACACAAGTTCGACATACAATACTTTATTTTTCCGTGCATTAGCTCCACAATCGCCGTAAGAACGGAAAAGCTCTCACACCCCGGATATAACTCTTGGTTGGCATTTCTTAACAGTTCTTCATATTGTTCAAACTCTGCACTATCCATTGGTGTAGGCACGTCATCTTCCCCTTCCTGATTGCTGCTGGTTGATGCAAATGGAAAAGCATCATGTATAATATCCATGACTTGTCCATTAGCATCCACAATAGGTTCAACATTGTCCACTCTCGTGGCCCTTGAAGACGAACCAATGTCTAATTGTTCCCCGTGATGGTTCCACCTGCTGTATGTCTCAATCATTCCATTCCTTACTAAATGAAATTGAACATTTTCAATTGTATCCCACAACATGTTGTTACACCTCCTACAAGGACATCTGATTCTAGTTGCACCCGGGTTGTGTGACCGTGCAAAGTGAATAAATTCCTTGATTCCATCTAAGTATTCGTCTGCGCACCTGTTCGGGTTTTGTATCCACCTTCTGCTCATAATTCCTGGAACCACAATCACAATACAATAATTATGTTGTATTCTTAGAAAATCATAACGTCACCTTATGCCTCCGATAAGGGCCTTATCCCATTCGGAAATGCATAGTCTTGAGGTGTACCGTAGATATCAAATACCTACGTAACACCCGAAGAACGTACCGAGATGACACCAAAATCTCCACAATCGAAACCTAATCCTGTAGCTGTAAACTACGTGACACGACTATTCATTTCCAAACTATCCAAAATATGGGACAATTCAAGAATTAATTGGACCGTAGTCATGGTTTACCCACCCATGCGCGGTCCAACTAACCTCGAACGGGAACTAAGCTTTACAATAAAAAATGTATGAAGTTAATTTCAATTAACTTCGTACATTGCCGTGCATAATTTAACAACAGAATACAAATATAATTTCACAAAAACAATATATAAAGAAATTAAATTGATATTTTAAATAAATACAAAACAAATAAAATACCTTCTTCAATATGTCCTGAACTGATTTGCAGCTGAGAAAATGGAGAGAACGGAGAGAGAGAGGGGCAGAAGCAGAGGCAAAACTGATTTTTCAGTTTGCCTCTGCAATGGCTGAAATGAATCTGTTAAAGAAGACGGCTTTGCGCGACGAAGGCTTAATTCGTCGCGCAAATAAATTAGTCACGCAAATTCCACTTCAAGACGCGCAAAGTCATGCCGACATCACATCTTTGCGTGACGAACACATTTTTTCGTCGCACCAAACAAATTCCGTCGTGCAAAATCGACTTGGGTGGCGCGCAAAGACGTGCCGACATCACACCTTTGCGCGACGAAACAATCGTTTCGTCGCACATGATGTTAGTCGCGCAATAGAGAATTTCCATCGCCCAAAAGCCTAGTTTGACACGCACGCAGCCACGATAACCACCTTGCGCGACTAATTTACTGTTTCGTCGCGCAAAGTTGTGGCGCGAAACACCTCTAACACTGTTTGTTTTCCCGCTATTTATTGTGCGCGACGTATTGATTTTTTGGTCGCGCTAAACATCATAGGGCGACGAATATATCTTCGTCGCGCAAACGTTTTCATTTATAACCGTTGAATATTTTGTCCCATTTCTAGATCTCTGAATATTTGTTACTTGCGATTTTTGGGGTATACGATCTCACAGTATATACAAACACGTTTAACGGTTGGATCGTTGAAATTAGTTTTGTAGAGTTGAATGAACGCTTTTTAGTTTCAAAACATATGGAGGTTGATAACCCTACAAAAAGATTCGTACGGAAATTGATAACCCTGAAATTTATTCGTATGGAGGTTGATAACCAAACAAAAAGATTCTCCTCTACCATAAAAGGGTATGAATGATGATCTTCACTAAAATCAATGAAAAACATATGATTTAGATGGCAAAATTAAAATTAAGGCTTAGGATTAATGGTTTTGTATATCGTACCTTGCGCGACGGATAGGTGTTTTGTCGCGCAAAGATGTCATTTGCGACGAGTTTAGTCGTCGCGCAAGTTAGGCGCCAGAATATTTGTTCGCGGTTTTTTCCCCTTGTTTTACGCGACGGTCGTTTTTGCTGTCGTGCGAAGTTATTTTGCGCGACGAAATTTATTCGTCGCTCTAGTTTGCGCTACGCATATGATTGTCCGTCGCGCATCTTTTATGCGACGATTTGTCCTTCGTCGCACAAACTATCGTCGCGCAAATAGAAAAACGTAGTAGTGCTAGCATGTTTATTCTTTTTAATTACATATTAATTACGATTGATAAGTCATTGATTTGAATCATTTTAAGGATGCACGATACAATATACTTTGTTATATATAAAAAATTACTAAATTACATATTTTTTTTTTTCACACAACTTATCATGATTCACATATATCATAGTAATTCACTACCAAAGAAAAACAAAGACAAATATCACCAAATAACAGTGACTGTTGCCACTTTTTTTTTGTAGTGATTGTTTCATGTAATGTCACATGTGTCTCATGATAGTAAATTTTTTTCTTTTTGATATGAAAGGAGACTGAACCAACAACTTCAGGTGAAAGTTAATGTTCTTAACCACAAACACAGTATATGTAGTGTTACTGATCTAATACCATTAAGGGCCCGTTTAGGAGTTCTTTTGGAACAATTAAAAGCCTTTCTGACAACCAAAATCGCTTATGACAGTATTTGGAATAAAAGTTTAGAAGCGCTTTTGGGTCATAGAAGCGTTTTCTAGAGAAGCACCTGCCATGTGCTTCTTCATAAAGCACTCCCAAGTGCTTTTCCAAGAAGCACTTCGATTTCTTATGAAAATTTCAACGTCTTTATAATAAAATCGCTTTTGGTAGAAGAGCTTATAAGTAGAAGTGCTTTTTAGAGAAGCAGTCGCAAACGAGCCCTAAATACCTCTCTCTCTCTCAAAAAAAAAACAAACAAACAAAAGACAAAAACAAATGTATAAAGCTTATGTTACAAGGGTATATAGTACGTCATTACCTCTCAGAGTGACGAGGCACACAAACGAAACGACCCCTTCCAAGTCCCACATTACGACAATTTCAATTCAAACACCATCCCACCACGAAACCGGCCTTTGCATCCCTCCCGTCCTACTAAAATATCACTTCCACAAGCTAACCTCATAGCTAGTAGCCAATTTTTACTAATTTCATTATTGTTGGATTATTTTATTTAATTCATCCCCCTTCATTTCATTGACTTGCTCTCTCTCTCTCTCTCTTCTTCTCTTTCTCTCCTTTAAATATTTCATGTCACCACATCTGGCTCTTATGTCCTCCTGCCCTTTCAGTTTCCAATATTAATATAACATGATACATAAATTAATCTCCCCACAACTTCATCACCAAAACCCCAAAACAGATCAACCCTTTTTCTTCTTTTTCGGTCCGTCTTCGTCTTCGCCTTCGTCTTCACCGGCATGGATTATTCTGCAGGCAAGTCTCCGAGAAGAGAGCTTCAGCTTCAAGGCCCACGTCCTACACCTCTCAGGGTTCATAAAGACTCTCACAAGATCAAGAAGCCTCCAATTGTCCCCCAACCCTCCTCACAACCACCCTCCCAACAGCCTCATCTCTACCAGCAGCCACGTCAGCCGGTCATAATCTACACCGTGTCCCCGAAGGTCATCCACACAAACCCTAGTGACTTCATGGACCTTGTCCAACGCCTCACGGGCTTAAACTCTTCTTCATCTTCTTCCCCACCTACTCAAAATAATCCTAATAATCCTCCGAATTATGACAATAACAATACCAATAATTCTCGTGATGATCAAGTGATGAAGACAAGTTCTGCTCAAGATGTTGCTCAAGGGATGGAGATGGACGGTGATGATGGTGGTGCGAGGCAGAAGGGTTTGTTTCCGGGGATCTTGTCACCGGGGCCCTCATCGCTCAATCCGATTCCTTCGAACTTCTTCTCTCCACCGTCGGATAGCTTCTTCCATGATTTGAGCCCAGTGCTCTACGGAAACAGGAACTTCATAGAAGGTAGCTTCATGCCTAGTCCTTCAAACTTCTTTTCCCCTAGCACTCCATCCATAGACTTATTCAACAATTTCCCCGACTTATAGTTTTTCTTTTCTTCTTTAGTTTTTCTATTTTCAAATTCTTTTCCTTCATAGAAAGAATGGGAATTTCAGGGGAATTACTTAGAGATGTAGAGTGCTTTTGGGTTCCTGGTTTTTTTTTTTTTTTTTTTTTTTTTTTTTCTCTTTCAGAGAAATAGAGTTTTAGTCATTGGTGAAGAAGATAATACAAAAGGGATGAAAGTGGAATTTTGAATTTGTTCTGGTGGTGAGGCAGGTGGGAAAGTTCTTAGATTAATTGTCAGTTTAATATTGTGGGCCGTAGGATGGAGAGTGGCTGGCTCTCAAATATCATATATATGATACCCATGCTATTGTTTTGGATACCATCTTTTGTCATGTAATTTGCAACACATGTAGTTGACCTTTCTCATTGCTCTTTTCAGTTTGTTTATACGTGCTTTGCACTAATTTATACTATTGTTCACATCCCTTGCATTTCAAACTATTCTCACCTAGAAATGAACATAACCATCCACATTAAGGTTCTTGTTCAATGATTATTTTCATATATATAAAAATCAATGAAATTAAAAATTATTTTATCATCTAATGACTAGAGAAACACAACTTCTTAGATAAAAATAAAATGATAACAATAATAATCTAATTGGGGGGAATAGTTAGGATGTTCACATTTTTCTTACCTGTAACCAATTAGGTTTTCGCTCCCGTTTGTGGTTGAGCAGGTAATGCTAACCAGTTGGATCGACAACCGAGCTCATTTGTGTAGAGACACTCTCCTAATCCCCAACATAGCCTGACTTTTGTACAAATTACTCATTCTCTCTTCAATATAATACTATTTTTCTCTCAAATGTAAACATCCTAATTTTGAAGCTTCCTATATATATAAATGCACACATGCATAGTTGTTGAAACATATCATCCTAGAAATAGTATGAAGTTATGAAAAACTCTCTTTTCTCTTAGTATTTGATAAATGAGTTCACTAATTAAGCAACTTCATATTAAGCAGCATGACATGGGATTTTTACTTATATGGAAAATATAGTATACCACATATGAGTTATTTGAATATCTTGGAAAAAGAAGTAACTACGAAATTAAAAGAACTATGTTTATTGTCAATAGCTCATTTATGCGTATTGAGTTAATTCTACTTATACGAAAATCAATTGACAATGAGTATAGAAGCCTAAAAACTTTTAAGCTTATTACACTATATATACTTCCATATTCAATGTCAGATATACTCTCAACAAATATAGGATTGAACCAAGATTTTGTGGAGGGGTGGACTACCATTGATTGACATAAACATCAGAATACATGAATGTGAATGTTCAAAGTCCTAGCACTAGACGAAAGAAAATAAGTAATTGTTGAAACACAAAACAACAGCTTGATAACTTTTACTTTCCTCACCAAGCTTAGCAAACCCTGGGCTGTTTTTCTTTTTTTGTTCAATTCTTTTCTTCTTTAATATATATATATATATACTAACTCCCGGGCTGGCAGAAACTAGAGTTATTCATTACGAAACTAACACTTTGTATTATTTTAAGGTGAGACAGAAACTAACATTATAGATTTTCAGACAAAAATTGCATGCATGGAAAAATACATACAGCCGCCTATGCCCAAGTTATCCAAATGAATAAATAAATATATAAGTGGTAAAAAGGTAATTAATATATATATGCAGAATTTTATGCATATGGCCATTCATATATGAGATAAATGTATAATGTCTAAATATAGAGGCTCGGGATCTTCGTATATGTTTGCATAAATCTACCACGATCAAGCATAAACCGTTAAATTGGCAGTCGAGCTTATAAGTTGAACCTTCACTTTCACACCAAGTCTTCCAAACTCCTACACAAATTTGTAAACTCCCCGGTCCGCGACTCTCTCTCTCCAACTCCAATATAATATTAGTGTGAAATCAAGACTTTCCTTAATTTACAGATTATTTATTTTTAACTTGAACGATGCGATAAAAGAACTTTCCTATCGAGGTTGCTAGTTGACTATGGAACTTGCCCGCTTATTTATCCTTCAAGAAGACAAGGGTTAATTATTGCTGTTAAAATCTAGTGCTTGAGGTGACATATCCATATTTGGTGCATCAAAGTCAAAAAAAATTCAATATAATAATCATTAAATCATATGCATTGCTATAATTGGAGTGGTTAAGAGCAATTAATTAAGGAAAGATTAGTCCACAAAACTATCAAACAGACTAAAAAAGTAGTAATTATTGAAAGAAAAAGTTGGATTTAGGTTGGCAGCCTCCACAGGATGGCTGGATCAATAGAATTCTAGGTTGCACATTAGCTTTTCTTAACCTAATACACGGATATAATAAAGATACGTGTAAGTTGTAAGTTATATAATTATAATTAAAGAAAAGATAATCTGATATGTACTTATTTACAGGAAATAATGAAAGTAATAGAATCTAGTACATTAAAATGCCCTTAATTATAATTTTTTAGAGAACCTCAACGGTACAAAGAGAGGGCGGCGGCATGAAGCTTGATCCCGCAAGCTCACCTCAATCAATACAACCCAAAAGAGAGAAAGCATACTTAGCTAACCTAGGCTAGGAGCGAGGCTTCTGAACGTATAAAGGAAAGGAGTACTACCTCGAGTTCATGAGTAATTGCTATTAATCACTTGAGCTAGAAGCTCTTTTTGTGATAAAAGTCGTTCTTTAAGTAGATACTCATATCACATAAGCATAATAACATGGTATGATCGTCCCATAAAAGTCTCTTTATAATAATTTTTCTTCCTGTTTAATCAAAAAGCAACCTTAGGATATGTAACATATATATTAACAATTTGAGCTAGAAGCTCTTTTTACAATATATGGCGTTCTTTAAGAATATAGATAGTCATATCACATCAGCATGATAACATGGTATCACCGTTCCATAAAAAATTCTTTATATTAATTTCTCTACGTTTTTAGCTAGGCTTAAACAAAGAAATTTAAATGGGAAATGATCAAGAAGCAACCTTAGGATAAGAAACAAAAGTTGAAAAGTCGGCAAACTTTCATCAAATTTCTATTTTTGGCTCAGTGTGCTATGACATATCACAAAGCACCCCTTGATCCCTTGATCGTTAAGGTCTTTGCCAAGTTGCCAAGTTGCGTATGAAAATGAAACCAGTAAATTTTGGCACGTTTCTCACACTAATTTGAAATAATAATATACATGCTGAAAAAGGACTAAAACAGTGGATTGACTTATCTTTCCATTTGCATTAACATCATTAGTTACTCAACCACAAAGTCGTAGAAAAAATTGAGATTCACTATTATATCCAATATAGAAGTCCAAATTATTAAAAAAAAACCATATATGAAATGGACTTTAGACACACACCCAAAGCCCATTTACAACACAACAAAAAGGCTTTTAACTTCTTTTAAATTTCAAATAATAGTCCAAATTATTTAAAAAAAACCCAATATGAAATGTACTTTAGACACGCACCCAAAGCTCATTTACAACACAACCAAAAAGCTTTTAACTTCTTTTAAATTACAAAACTGATTTGATAGCTTTACTATTTCTAAAGCCCCTCCTATGTGCTATGCCAAATTCCTCCAATTCATCTTGTGAATGGTACAATTTTTTTTTTTTTGGGTAAAAGAAATTAATTCTCATTTGTCGGAACTGAAACTGCCCATGCAGAGTCAAATCCCAGCATCTACTGGTAAAAAAATACCTACAATTATCAAAACAAAACTACAGTAAACATCATACTGTACAGGGTTTGATTGAAAATAAAATAGAATAAAATTCAATTCACATGGATTAAGGACAATAGGAATTGAGTGGTTCAGGATCACAACTAATATCTACATTGTTGCTCAACGTACTAACTGGACTCTGCCCATAACAGGTTAAGGTTAAGGGCTTTCCAACGTCTTTCTCCCCACCGGGAACATTACCATTTGTTAATTCTGGAAATTTCTTTGCCCTAAATACTCCCCATAAATAAATCTTTGTCTGAAACCCTGCAAATCAATATAGTCAACACTGCTATTAACCTGAAAGGAGAAAAAAACTGGAAAAGCTTTAAACAAATAGCGATTTCAAGACTCACTCTGATATTGCTCAGGCAGTATAGTCGAAGTGAAAACTAAAAGCTCAGCATTGTCCAGAATGGCTTTCATAGCGAGATCATCCTGGATCATGCTAGCCACGAGACTGTCAAAATCTTTCTCATCTCTGCACCCAAAGAAAAAAATAATAACTAAGAAAAACAGCGAATTTTAAGAAATCCAAACAGCAAAAGTAGATGGAAAAAAGTAGGACAGTTAAATGCATCACCTTTCGTTGTCAGGAAAAAAGTAAAGCGCGATACTCCGGTCAGTAGGCCCCAACTTCTCAAAAGCTTTTGGCCACACATCAGTCCTACGAACCAATTCTGGAAAAATCAGCAACGGCAACAGTTCTGCCTCCTCGCGCACTTTAGGACAGGCTAAGCTAGAGAGATGGGCTACAAGTCCACTAACAATGTTGAAGTCTTTGTTGAATATGCTTAGACTTCCCCTGTCAATAAGACAAACTAGCACACGATTTATACCCTGCCCACCATAAATTTGAAAGAGGCGGAAAGGAAATTTCTTTTACCTCCAGATTGGATCAATGATAGGCTGTGCAGCAACATAAGAATTGTGTTCCATGATTTGTAAAGCGTCACTAGTAATAATTTGAGAGGTTTTTACAAACTTGAGGACGTCATGGAAGGAATTGAACTGATATTCAAGAACTTCTCTGCACGGATTACCAACATTCTGACCACTGTCACAATTATTACTGCCCTCAGCCTCATGTTCACTAGGGCTACCTTCACGTATCTGTAAAATCATTTTATCCCCTTCACATATCTGGGCCTTTTTAGCCACAGATTTAGGTAAAGTCAATATATTCTTTTTCCTCCTCCTTTTCTTCAACTTCTTGTTATGACGATTTTGTGTTGATCTTACTGATTTATCAATTGTAGAAGGCTTTACAATCTTTGGTTCACAATCCACACAAAGCCAAGTAATATCTTCATCAAAAATATTTTCTGCTGGCACATCAATGCAATAACTGCAAAGAAATAAAAGAGAAGAGGCATCAGTTGATCACCAATCCATGCAAAATCATTTTAAAAAGTTAAAATTGAGGATTCAGGCAGCTAAGATCTCATAGAATTTGAAATTGGCCATTTTGTGTGCTCTTGTACTTTTAAATATGATTTCAAGAACTAATTCAACGTCAACTTGCAGCATCATTACAGTCATGCATGCATCTTTGCTTTCCAAAGTTCAATAACCAGGAAATGAAGCATTTATTTCAGGATAATGTGGTATATAAATAACAGTAATGTGTCACTTCTTTGTCATGGGAAAAAAAAAAAAAGACAAACAAAAGAAAAAGGAAACAAGTTATACAGATGAATAGCATAATTCTGGCACTGTTCACAGTAGATCAAGGCATCTTCAAAGCCTCTGTCACCACACTGTTGACAAACAATCACCTGCAGCAACCCACAGTTAACATTAGCATGTTTCTGCGCTACTTATAGATTATTAGCACAAAATAACAAAACAAACAATCCCAGAACACAAACCAGTACTAACTCAATAATTGGATCCATATAAACAACCAAAAAGAAGAGACTACAAGTTTAAAGTGATGTGGAAGTAATCATGAAAACTTATTCGTTCAACCAGTATCCACAGTTACCCAAAAGCACATGTTTGTATCAGCTCCACTCCCTCCTCAATCTTTTGTGTCAGCCAAAAAGGATTTATGCAAAATCCCCTTAACTTTTAACCAGTAAGCTGGTCACTGACACTACCACAGGCGTATGGTCAAGCTTAGTCAACGACGAAATTCCTTAAAAAAAGAGAAGATTTATACCTGGAATAACTAACAACTGATAGATCATTTAAATAAACCAATAAACCCATTTTTTCAACTGGCCAGACACTAGATAGTCAATTGCTAATTTCTATTAAGTTCTGAGAGAATTGAAGATGAATTGGAATACAGTGGAAGACAATGAATCCACAGCCACATGCTTGCCCGAATAAGTATGTATATGCACACATACGTAATTTTTTTTTCTTTCTCTAGGGTTGGGGAGTGAGGGGGATCAAACACCCCCAGTATTTAGCAGTATCAAATCTGATAAACCAGTCAACCAAATGAGTTGGTATAAAAAAATGGAATCATAAAATCCATTTTCTTGAGGTACCAATCAAAACATTTTCAGATTTTTTTCCGAAACTAATGAGAGCTGCCTAATTAATGACCCAAAAAAAAAGGTGGACATATGAAATCATTTATAATGCATGCTGGAATCTCAGAGTTATTTGAATGAAATAGCATCAAGATAAATGAGCATTAATAAGAATCAATGTCGTTGGAACAAGATAGTAGGTATTGCTTTATCTTTATTTTCCCCTGTATTGACTGGTAAAAGAGGATCCATCAAATCAAACATGGCCATATAAATAATTGAAAAAAAAAATTAAGTGAACCTCAAACACCAATAAATATATTGTATGTTACGCAGTCTAACTGGGTAAAATACAACTACCAAGAGTAGCCAAATTTGATAATTTAGGACTACTTAAGTAGAGGTCACATTAACAATTATGCTCTGACATCTTCATTCTTCACGCACATCAGGTTTTTATTAAAATCTAATGCTTATGGAGACATTAAATGATACATGAGCCTAAAAGTCAAGAATTTCTTGTACATATTGAAGCTATACAAGTTTTAGTAATGTAAGAACATGAAAAAGGAAAAAGATTGGATGAATCAATAAACAAAAGAGAAGATCCAATGATATGACATCTTTAATCATGTTAGGAAGGATGAAACCAATGAGAGACAAAAAGGAAAAGCTGCCTCTATTTATAATCTCTAATCTTAATTAACAGGGCTGCTTACTGCGAATCCAGATATATAATTACCCCAAAGAAGACAAGGCAAGTTGAGGTGCAGTTTATAATTAAGTAAAACAAACTAGGCTTGCTCAGATAAAAAAAGAAACAACTTGGGTCAGCAGATTTTGAAATTTGATGGGTTTGACAGCAAAAATAACAATAATATATTAATTAGATCTATATAAAAAAATAGATTCCAATGCATTAGCCCTCTAGCATTGGAGACTCATGAATAAAAATGGAAACAGAAAATAGAAATGCAATTTATAACTGTGGTATAGAATCTAAAGCTGCTTAGTATAGCGTTGTATAACTGAAATGCCTGAGCAGAGACAATCCTAAAGCATCATAACATATTCTGGCTCTGCCACTCAAGTACTATCACTTTCCTGGAGAAATTTTATACTCCCAGTAATTCCTTTACCTATTTAATTGAAGGCTAAAGTAAGGTACAGAGCAAACACGCCGCACATATGACATTGACTTAGGAAGGAGCCAGTCTCAAATTACAGAGTCAAATCTACCGCCTTCACAATAAATACAAAAGAAATTCTTATAACCACAAAACTAAAAGGAGGAGACCAACCAACAAAATGCAACAGCTAAATAATCAGTAAAAACTTTACTTATAAAAGCAATCTCTCTGACCTAAAATTCCACAATCACTCTCAAACACTTCACAGGCTTTCAAAAAAATCAGCAAGACAGTGTCTACTCACTTAGCAAAGAACCATTCAAACATATTGAGTAAATCGAAACTTTTCAGAAGCCAAATATGAAATTGAAATTGGAAAATGTAGCCAAAATTCAAATGGGTAGTGTGCAAAGAAACATACTATAGTTTGCATGTTCTCAAGTTTCCAACATGAAAGTTGCAACCCTTAAATTTTCTGTGAAATAAACTGCAATACGAAAACTCTGGGGGTCAATTGGGAGCGAGAATGTGAGAGGCACGGCACGGCACGGAGGAGCCAAGGGCATTAGGGTTTCGAAGAGGTCGTCTTTCAGTGCTGCCCAATCAGTGAAGCACTGCAAATTTGTCAGAGATCTGAGGTTTTGTCAGTGAGAAGATGAAATCGAAAGAGAATTGAAAATACAAATATTTTGTGGGAAAACAAATAAGAGGGAAAATCTAAAAACCAAGAAATGTAAAGGTGAAGCAACTGAAAACAGTGGTGGTGGTGGAGGAAGGAAGGAAGTGTGGCGCTTTGGGGAAACAAACCATTATACGGTACGTCGTTCACACACCTTGAGTCGAGTGCAAACGTGAAGTCGTTTCGACGTGGACGATAAAAGTACTCCTACTGCAGTGACCCGTGTCAAAAATAAGACATGACATGTCATGCCTTGTCTTTACCTACATGACATGACAAAGCAGCGCAAGATTGCAGAGTTGTTGAGTATGTAGTCAGAAGTTCCGACTTCGGATTTTTTGGGTTTTTGGTTTTCAAAATCTTTTCGTTTGTTGGTTCCGGTTTAGGACATTTCTAACAATCTCTTTAATATTTTTGGAATTCTAAAATAGGTGAGCAACATCAGCAACTTTCTCCAACAACCTTGTGGGAGCAAATAATCTTGCTTTCAATTACAATGTGCCACGTGAAAAAGAAAAATATCTCATAGATCAATTAATTGAGCCCATTTATTTGGCTAAAGCCTTCCAACTGATGCCTTCTCTCTTCTCTCCCTTTTTAACTCTCAACTCTCCCTTTCTTTGTGTACAATGTGATAGAATATGAATCATAATATTCTCAGCTCCTTGAAGACTCTCTATTTATAAGCACATAGGTTAGGCGAATTAGATTTTACAATTGAGTTCACCAACCACACATACTTCACCTAACACACAAGGGCGGATCCATGCTTAGGCTAGAGTGGGCTCTAGCCCAGTGTTGATTTTGGAGAGAGACAAATTAGGCTTAATTGTGTAAGCTCAATCCAGAAAAATTAAATAATAACCCACCACTTTTTCTAGAAAGCAGCCCATATCTACAGCCAAATACTTTAATACTTCAATTACTTGTATTTTTTTTTTCTTGTTATATTGACCTACAAAACACACAAACAGAGGTAAATGACTCAGAATGCTAAAAAACTAAGCAAAAGAACTAAGTAAATTGGACATGTATATATATATATGAAATTATGAGCTTAACAATTGTATCTCATTTAAGTGCAGACAAATGACTAAAGCAGGTCTCCAAAATCTTTCCTTTAATGGGCCAGTCAACATGTCATTGATTTTTCGGTCATCATAGACCTCAGATTCTAGGATACAAAGCTCAAAACCAAGTTCTATTTTACACCTGCAATATACACTGTTTACATAGATACAATTATTCCAAAAGCATAATATACCAGACATAATTATAAGCATAAATGATATGCAGCTGAACGTGGACTGACAGCCGTTCGCATTATGATACCTTAGTGAATGCCTTAGGATACCCAATTTGGATGCCTTGGGATACATGATTATAAGCATAGCTCACGATTTATACCCTGCCCAAGTGATTTCTAAAGCATCACTAGTAGTAGTTTGAGGGCGTTTTTACAGATTTGGCAACGTCGTGGAAAGAATTGAACTGATCTTTGAGAACCTCTGTGCACGGATTCCCAACATTCTGACCATGGTCACAATTGTTACTACTCTCAACCTCATGTTCAGAAGAGCTACCTTCACATATCTGCTCCTTCATTTTATCCCCTTCTTCACATGTGATATCTATATGCACCTTCGTTTTAGCCCTTTCACTTTCACATATCTTCATCTTCTTCTTAGCACCTTCACATATCTGCTCCTTTTCAGCAACATATATATTACTCTTCCTTTTAAACCTCGACTTCTTCAACATCTTGTTAGGATGATTTTTTGTTGATCTCACCGATTTATCATTTGTAGAAGGCTTTACATTGTTTGGTTCACAATCCACACAAAGCCATATCTTCATCAAAATTATTTTCTGCTGGCAGATCAAGGCAATAGCTGGATAGAAATTTTTATAAAAAAAAAAAGAAAAAAAAAGAGCCATCAGTTAATCACCAATCCATGCAAAATCATTTAAAAAGGGAAAAATTGAGAATTCATGCAGCTAAGATTTCATAGAATTTGAAAAAGTTCATTTTGTGTGCTCCTATATTTTAAAGTATGATTTCAAGAACTAATCCATCTTCAACTTTCACCATCATTACAGTCGTGGTTTTTATCATACGTGATCCCTGAACTTTTTTAAAGTCCTCAATTCATATGATCCTTCATCTTTTGGTCTACACATCAATTTGGTCCCTCTAGTCAAATTCCGACAAAACTTACCAACTTAAAAGGTATTTTCATCAAAATATAAGTTATCTTAGTTATAAAACTCACCTTTTTTATCTACAAGACCATCTTCTCTCCATTTAGGGAATTACGTTTGGGTTCCATTTTGGAGAGCAAATAGCCTTGTTGAGCAAAATAAGTAACATTTACTTATTTTTTTTCATTGGTGAACATGTTATATTTGACGAAAATAACACATTAAAGCTGGTCACGTGCTTTTAGGTGACCAATTTTAATGAATATGTGACAATTTTAATGAATATTTTGACGGAATGTGACGACATGGACCAAATTGATGAGTGGAGCAAAAAATTAAAGACCCCATTGATTGATTTAAAAGTTTAAAGACTCAAATAAAAACTTACGAAAAGTTCAGAGATCACTTAAGATAAAACCCCTTCATGCTTGCATCTTTGCATTCCAACAACTAACTCTTTTAAGGACAAAATTCAGACTTCAATAACCAGGAAATGGAGCAATTATTTCAGGATAATGTGGTATATAAATCACAGTAATGTCACTTCTTTTTCATTGAATTAAAAAGAAAAAAAGAACACACAAACAAAAGAAAAATGGAAACAATACAGATGAATAGCATAATTCTGGCACTTGTCACAGTAGATCAAGGCAGCATCAAAACCTCTGTCACTATCACCACACGTTTGACAAACAGTCATATGGAACAACCCATAGTTAACATTAGCATGTTTCTCTCCTAATTGTAGATTAGTAGCACAAAATAACAAAACAAACAATCCCACACCACCAACCCAATATATACTCAACTCAATAATTCGACGCATAGAAGCAACCAAAAAGAAGAGACTTAAAAGTTCACAGTAAAAGACTCACTAGTGTAGTGATTTGGAGCAATTGTTCCCTCAGGAAAGGTTCTGGGTTCGAGTCCTAGCATCCGTGTAGTTGATGTGAGTTTAGTATGCTATTGCCTTTCTATAAAGTTCTTTAAATAAAAAAAAGGTTTACAGTAATGTAAGAACATGAGAAAGGAAGAAGATGAGATGAATCAGTAAACAGAAGAGAAGATCCTATTAAACTAGGTACAGAGCAAACGCACCGCACATGTGACATTGACTTATTAGGAACCAGTCTCAAGTTACACAGCCAAATCTATCGCTTTCACAATAAAAACAAAATTCTTATGGCCACAAAACTAAAAGGAGGAGACTAATGCAACAAAATGCAACAGCTAAAAGGGCCCCCAGAACACCCACCACTTCACTCTCAAAAACTTTACTTCAAAAAGCAATCTTTCTGACCAAAAAGTCCATAATCACACATTCACACTCCCTCAAACACTCAACAGGCTTAAAAAAAAATCATCAAGACGGCTTCTACTACATAACAAAGGACCATTCAAGTAAATCAAAACTTTTCAAAAGCAAACTATGAAATTTAATTGGAAAATGCAGCCAAAATTCAAATGGCTAGTGGGCAAAGAAACATACCATTGTTTGCAAGTAGCTCAAAACTCCAACCTGGAAGTTGAAACCCTAAAATTTTTTGTGAAATAAACTCCAACCTGGTGTGTTTACTAATCAGGAATTGAAATTCTCATCATGAATTAAATTCTATCTATTAAGGATTCCTGCATTTACTTCACATCAAGGAATTAAAAAGTACGTGGAGCCCACACAAAATTGGGAATTGAATTCTTAATTTTGGAGGAATTCAATTATTGGGTGGGAGGTGATATTCTAATTCCTGAAGAACTAACCTATTAGGAATTCATCTTTTTTACCTGTTATACCTCACACAATTTTAAAATTTTAAAATTTGTCATCTACTTTAACTCAACAACGAGGACATTTTAGTAACTAATACCACTCCTACCTCAATTTCATATGATTTAGTAAACAGCTTTAATAGGAATCCAGAATCTAATTCTCCTCAATCCAACTCCTTAATTCAATTCCTCATAATCCAATTACGAATTAATAAACATGCCATGAAAGAATGTGAGACACAAGGAGAGGCCGAGGACATTAGGATTTTGAAGAGGTCATCTTTCTTTTTGGTCATAAGAGGTCATCTTCCAGTGCTACACAATCACTCAAGAAATCCAAATTTGTATATTGAGGTTTTTGTATTTTGAGGTTTTTTGGTTGTTTTGGGCTTTTTTGTAATATTGGATTGGGCTTTTATTTTGTTTAGTTGGGCCCTTGTTTTATATTTCTCACTTTTGTATTGAGCCTTTATGTAAAACTCTATGATAATGACATGTTCATTCCTTTGAACCAAAAAAAAAAAAAAAAAAAAAAAATTCCAAATTTGTCAGAAAATCTGGGGTTTTGTCAAATCAAAATTGAAAATTAGAAATGTTATTTTGTGGGAGAGGGAAAATCTAGAATCAAGTATTGGGTGAAAATGTGTCAAAATAAGGCATACCACACGTCTTATCTAAAGTCACATGCACTAACATTTCATGGAAAATCTCCCAAGGAGGTCATGTTATGCTTATGGAATGTTCATCTTTATCTTCCTTTTGACTTCCATTTTAATTTTGATTTTGAAAAACACTACGGTAGGGAGATACGATTTAGTGAGTACGAATTGCAAAATGTGTTGAAAAGTAATATAAAGTTATAATTAGGTGAAATAAATTTGGATAGTTGTGGAAAAATGAAAGTTAGTGAATTGGTGGTCTAATTGTCATATTCCCCTTGAACGGACATTGACATTATATATTATTTGATTGATAAAGCAAGTGATTTAGGGCTGTGTTTTCTTTTTTCTTTTTCAATTGTCAATAATATCCACCAATTTACTTTACCGACTTTAATGTGCAGATCATTAGTGCTGCTAATTTGGTTAATCTTCAAGTGTTAAACCCAGGACAGGCTAATGCCACCCAACAAATTTCTTCACACACCCATAGTGCCCCTAGACCAACACTTTTTAACGCAGAGTCTGGCCTTGGACTCAATTTGGGTATTTCTTGATCAATCAAATGGGGTTCTTTTCCCTCTCCCTCTCTCTCCTGTCTGCAACTCGTTAAACTTGAAGTATCAAGATTGGGGCATCCACAGAAATTCAGATATAAAGAAGGGAGGAAAATCTTGGTACTTCATCACTATTTCCCTTTTCTTTTCCGAGAAAGTTTCTGCATTTTTCCTGGGAAAATTTCTGCATTTTTTCACGAGAAAGCTGCTATGTTCCCGTTTGGTTTACAGTAATGCATTCATCTCATCCATTTCTCATCTGGGTCCTTTTCTTTCTCTTCGTTAACCTCACATGCCCTTCAATTTCTGTCCCATTCTCGCCTGCAACAAACAATGTCACGCTCTCAGGTGACGCTTACATCAACAACAATGCCATTAGCCTCACCCAAGAACTCACCACCTGCCCCTCTTCTTCTTCTTCATCTACTACTTCTGGGATTGGAAGAGCCTTTTATGCCTACCCAATTCGGTTTCTTGATTCTAAAACCAATGCCACTGCTTCTTTCTTGTGCCGCTTCTCGTTCTCAATCACACCAAGTTCCCAATTGTGTTCTTGTGGAGATGGCATTGCCTTTGTAATCACCCCTGATGTGGATTCTCTCAGTTCCTCTAGAGGGTACATGGGCCTTCCAGAGCCAACGTCAACTTCAAAAGAATCATTCTTTGCTGTGGAATTTGATACCAGATTTGACCCTATGGTTGGTGACATCAATGGGAACCATATTGGCATTGATGTAAACACAGTTGTTTCTGTAGCTTCTGTTGATGTTGTTTCAAGAGGAATTGACTTGACAAGTGGGAGAGAGATCACTGCTTGGATTGAGTACAGAGATGCAATCAAGATGATCCGGGTTTGGGTCGGGTATTCGTCAACTAGGCCTCCAACTCCTCTCCTTGTTGCTCAGATTGATCTCTCCAAGCAATTCAAGGAGTTCATGCGTGTTGGGTTTTCTGCTTCTAATGGGCAGGGCTCTTCAATTCACATTGTTGACAGATGGAAATTCAAGACTTTTGGGTCTCTTCCACCTGGGATTCCTATGGATGCTGTTGAAGAAGGGGACTGTTTCATGTGCTCTTCACCAGAAGATTCAAGTATCAACAGCAGCCCTGTTGATCATTCTCATGAAAGAAAAACAAAGATGGTGGAGATGGCTCTTGGGTTGGGAGGTTTAGCTGCATTTCTCTTCTCTATATTTGCGTTTCTTTTTGTTATTTGTTTTATGTGTGTGAAGAAGAGAAAGGTCATTGCCAGAAGGAGCAGAGAAGGCCAAACTTGTAGAGTTGAGGCAAAAAGAGTTCCAACAAGTTTGTCTCTTGCAGAGATAAGATCAGCTACAATGGGATTTAACCGAAACAGAGTTGTTGGGGAAGGGGCATCAGCTAAGGTTTATAAGGGGTCTCTGCCATCTGGTGGAGAAGTGGCAGTCAAGAGGTTTGAGAGGGCTGATAAGATTGGTTGTCTGCGGAGTCCTTTTACTACTGAGTTTGCAACTATGGTGGGTTGTTTGCGACACAAGAATCTTGTTCAGCTTCATGGATGGTGCTGTGAGGGTAATGAGTTAGTCCTGGTATATGAGCTCATGCCGAATGGAAGCCTTAACAAAATTCTCCACAAAAGCTTCAATTCCTCAGTTGTTCTATCCTGGAAGCAGAGACTTAATATAGTTCTTGGAGTTGCTTCTGCTCTTGCATACCTTCACGAGGAGTGTGAGAGGCAAATAATACATAGAGATGTTAAGACCTGCAACATAATGCTTGATGCAGATTTTAATGCCAAACTTGGGGATTTTGGTCTAGCAGAAGTGTACGAACATAGTTCCATTGCAAGAGACGCAACTATACCAGCTGGGACAATGGGATATCTTGCTCCTGAATATGTTTATTCAGGTGTTCCAACTGTTAAAACTGATGTTTATAGCTTTGGTGTGGTGGTGTTAGAGGTGGCAACAGGGAGAAAGCCGGTGGAGGATGATGGAACAGTGGTTGTTGATTGGGTTTGGGGCATGTGGGAAAATGGGAAACTGATTGAAGCTGCTGATCGGAGGTTGATGGGAAAGTTCGATATGGTAGAGATGGAAAGAACTCTGATGACTGGACTTGCTTGTGTGCACCCAAACCATGTGAAGAGGCCAACAATGAAGGAAGCAGGGAGGATTCTTAAAGGCGAAGCACCACTTCCTGTGTTGCCAGCAAGCAAACCAAGAGTGAACCTTCGGCCTGTTTTTCCTGATGATTCTGAAGAAATCTCAAATTTCTGTAGTCTTCGGCCCAGTCTTGAACTCGATGATGTACAGTATTTGACCCCCAAGAGCCACTTTGGCAAGGATTAGTAGCTCATAATAGATCAAGTAACCTCAAATTTGAGAGAGAATTTCAGTGCAGTTTGTAACAGACAAGCTAGGACCTTGTGGACTGGGGACCTGAGAATCTTTCAGTTGCAGTAGTTTGTAGATTTTGTAGTCATAATTTGTCTTAAGATAGTACTTAGGTTGACGAATCATTAGAATGTTTTGATGTCAAATAGAAATGAAATACTCTGTGTTTTACATGACAGCTTCCTTCTCTGATTTCTAAAACACCACCAATCGTACAACACCTGAATAGGATTGACATGTTCTCAAATTCAGTAATAACATAATGCACAATGATTTACGGAATTTGTATTGTTTTGTGGAGAAGATATTGCTATTTCCGGACTATAACGAGCTCCCATTACTTAAAAACTGACTGAAACAAATCAATTCTGCCACATTATTATAATATTTATCAAACCACATTGTTGATCAGGAACCTGTGGTTGGCTCATTCTTATAATTATCCGGCAGTGCAGACACTGAGGTTCATCACCATGAGAGCCTCTTCCAGTGCTAATGAGAACACCCTGACCCAAAGCATCAAGGGCTTCAAATCGTGACAATGTCGTTGGTCTCTTCAGAAGTGATCAGAGATTCATACAACAATCAAAATGCCAGAGTCTGAGGCCAAGTTTTATCTTTGCCAGTTCTTCCCAAGCCGATAATGCCTACCGTTTTCCAGAGAACTGAAATGAGATTAAGAAAAGAAAGAAAACCATTACAAAAGATACAACATAAGAAGTAAGCAATGAAAATAAGCTGATTTTGTCTAATATCTTGCTAAAAGCAATCTTATTATGTTCCCAATTTGGTCTTATGTCTATAAATTCTTACCAAATTGTTCATGACTAATGAGCACATTAGCTATGTTGCCACGAAGCCACAATCTACTGCCTCGACCAGGCTCTTTAGACTCTTGACGAACAATATAATTGTGCATGTAATTTATTGTATCAAGTTATGCATCCATATCTGATAAGGCTTACCAACATAAATTCTGAGCAGAGCAACGTCATTAGGCTTTGAAGTACATAAATGTTTCAATCAAGCAAAAGAAAGTACAATTTAGTCTTGCTTGAGTCTTTTGGGGCATGGTTCAATACTGTCGTCAAAGCTACCACTTCCACTTGTACTTGCATCGTCACAACAACAACGTT
This sequence comes from Prunus avium, assembly GCF_965620075.1. Classification (NCBI taxonomy): domain Eukaryota; kingdom Viridiplantae; phylum Streptophyta; class Magnoliopsida; order Rosales; family Rosaceae; genus Prunus; species Prunus avium. Next base: position 2,635,861 of record NC_142291.1, read on the forward strand.
CTTGTACTTTTCGCATCAGCATTTTTAGTGTTTGGTTGAGTTCTTCTTCCAAATCTTGCTCGTACAGGAGCTTTAGTTTTAAACCACAATATAGTTTACTAATTTGGAAGATAGGAATACAATTTCATATAATTAGCATAAGGCCAAAAACCAGAATGTAGTACCTAATTTTACAATAATATCATTAAAAAAAATATCAAAATTACACACAATGCCACTTCTTCTGAAGCAAGTATACTATGCCACATGTCCACATCCGGCCAACCGCCAGCAGGTGGCAGATTATATGATCTAGCATTTGAGATTTTACAATTTTGTGGTTGTAGTTGAACTGAGGTTTCAAAATAACTCTTGTTCGGATCGGAAGAATGTTGAACTTTAGCTGATGTCTGAGGGAACTGAACGACTTAGCTTCTATATCAAGAAATATGGGATTCTCTTCTTTCAGTATTTTATTCATGCACATAGAAAATCTATGGTTACAAAGTTTTCTATTTTCTATGTTGTGTTGTGTTCACACATCCAACATATTTTTCTAAATATGCTTCAGCGCCAATCGCTACAAAATGGAATTGGATTCATGAGATGAAAAGATAACCCAGTTCTAAGAAAAGAAGTAAAAATCAGTATTTTAATTTTAATTTACATCTCAGGTTGTCAAGATACTTGGTTATTGCAAGTGGTGCATACCATCTACTCTCCATTTCTTCACTAAGTTATGTCAGCCACATATCATTTACTTTTACCTGAACAAATTGATCTTACTAAAAAGAATAAATGGCTGGCTTGCTAATTTAGTCCTACATTGTTCTTCTTTGCTTCTGTGTTTTATCCACTCAGAATGTCTGATGCACGGTATATAAATTTCTAGTTCATGTAGAATCACAAAATTCTATTGTTAAATGTTTGAAACAAGTAGAGCTTCTGATATCATTGACAGAATGGGAAAGGGGACTTCAAAACTACAATGCAGTTTCCAATAGAGTGCCTTCATCGCACAGCAATGCAGAGTCTCACCGTGTTCTAGTGATACCCGTGTAAGAACAAACGTCTAACTTATCTGACGGAGAGATGTGTAGCTGCAATATGTTTGATTATTTTAATGAATATTTAACCCAAGCCAGCAGCCCTTGGAAATTTGGAATGGAGCCGTCTATGTGGCGTGTGGTTAAGCTGACACTAAGCTAAGCCAACAGTAGCTTTGATGGGTGGGGGAACAGAAGTTACATAACCAACCAGACATGCAAAGGTTCTGAAGCCGAGGCCTTTGAATAAACTAGATTTCATAAACAGTTGCGTTGACAAAACTCCTGTGATGCTGACAGAAGCACTTATATTCTGAAAAGCCTCTTGCAAGCAGCTCTAGCTGATCAAGCTGTACAAGGCTTATACAAATACAAATACAAATACAAATACGAGGCTTAAGTGCTTTCACTCTCGAGCTCTGAGCAAAACACAGAGATTGAGAAAGGCTTTTTGGAACGTGAAAAAGAAGGAGCCGTTACTATTTACAAGAAGAAGAACGTTGAGCATTTGCTTAGAGCGAGGCTCACAAAGCTCCTTTTAATGTATTTCAATGTCTTGAGGGAATGTTCTTCCTCTCAAAAAGCTAGCCTTCAACCACCGTGCATTGGCCCTGCATCTATAGACTTCAGTCTCTCATCGTGTTCTAGTGATACCCGTATAAGACTGTGGGAACCGAATTAAATCACCCTAGGTCAAATAATTCCTTCCATTTGGGGATTATTTGACCTAATTGGGAGTTACTCAATTTAATTGGCAGTTACCCAATTAAATTGGCAATTACCTAATTAAAATGGGGATTGATTTGATTCCTACCCTAATTAGGGATTTGATTATAATCAGATAAATCAAATCCCTAATTAATCAAATCTCACCTAATCGGGGAGGAATAATTCCTTTCCATCTACGGAATTATTCCTCTGAAACCTTAGCCTCCGAGGCTCCTATAAATACCTAGCTACACACAAGGGTTAAGGTACGTCTAAATTCCTACTGAAACTCTGCAGAAATTATCCTTCACAAACCCTAGCCACCATCTTCTTTCTCTCCCTCACACAAGGCTCCGGCCACCATACACGGCTCCGGCCACCCGGTTTTCCTTGAAATACCCAACCTAACTTAAGCATCGGAGGACCTTTGGCCAACACCCCCGGGTGTGGTCCTTTTACTCCGATCTGTTTTGCAGGGAGAGAGAGGTGTGGAGAAGACGAAGGAATCTTTAGGCGAATATTCCCGTGGGAGGAAATTTGCTCCCACAAAGACCAAACGTCTAACTTATTTGACAGAAACATATGTATGATTAATCCATCTTAGAAGATTATAGGCAAACCAACCATGACACAATAGTTTGGTTCTGGTTCTTGTGGCAAAGCTGAAGGTACGAAAATGCCTTCTCCGCCAGAAAACATGGTCGTCGTCAATTGCTTCTCCGCCAGAAAACGCCTTCTCCATATGGATTGCTTCTCTGCACAAAAGACGCCTTCTTAGTCGTCGATCCTCCTATTGCTTCTCTGTAGGAAAATGCATTTCTCTGGAACTTTGCAGTGACCTTCTTAAACATACTCCTCGTTGGTGGTGGTTGCGACCTCGTGATCTCCGTTTGAGATTGGAATTGAATCCAAAGCTGGGGCGTGCCCATATAAAATACAAAGGGTAAAAATGTTATTTCAAATACAAATTAAACAAACTTAAAGAGCACATGGGTAGGGCCATTGGCTTTTAACAAAATAAAATTTAAAACTCATCTACCCTATCCAAAAGAAAAGTAGGTAATGTATGGTGGTTGCGACCTCGTGGTCTCCGTTTGGGAATGATTAGTAGTGGTTGCGACCTCGTGGTCTCCGTTTGGGATTGAATCCAAAGCTCCCTTTGGGATTGAATCCAAAGCTGGGGCGTGCCCATATAAAATACGAAGGGTAAAATGTTATTTCAAATACAAATTAAACAAACTTAAAGAGCACGTGGGTAGGGCCATTGACTTTTAACAAAATAAAATTTAAAACTTATCTACCATATCCAAAACAAAAATAGGTAATGTATCATATGCTAATTACTAAAGTTTTTTGTCACTATACACTAATTTTTCTTTGAAGGGTAATAAGATTCAAAACCTACCAATATTATAGCATATCCTGCATATATGTATTTGGAAATGGAAAATTATATAACCAAAATGTAATAAGAGAATAGCTCTCCCCCTACCTCATTGAAATCGTCGTCATCAGAGCTACCACTTCCAATTTTCAGTCTTTGGCTGAATTCCTCCAAACTTCCAATTTTCAGTCTTTGGCTGAATTCTTTCAAATCTCTCTTGTACACCAAACGGGCCCCACATTTCTTTATAATGGAGCTTGTTTTGAGTCTGTTCAAAGATGCTCTGTTTGAATCATAAAATGCTTCGAATGAAAACTGATGACTGCTTGAGGCATCCATGAGGCTGGGATGATCGCGAGGCAAATAAAAAACCCAAAGGTGTTGTGACCCAAGATGCCCGACTTCAAAAGACTCAGACGGACCCCGCAAACATTCAATTCTGAAATGATCATATCCAACAACCGAGGCTGGATTTTCCAAATATTCAGAATCTGCAAAAACAACACATGAAGCAATTCCAATCCAGTTGCTACATGGTTGTGGAGGTAGAGGCAGCTCCACAGTTATTGAATCTCCCACACTTCGATTGTTGAACCAATCTGGGATTTCACTTCCAGGGCATACAATAAAGGTACAATGATCAAACACTGGATAGATTCCCTAAACCAAAAGAATTACCATTAAATTTATAATTTATTATAGAAAAAACAACCATGATTTTCATGCAACGAAAGAGAGAGAAAGTACCTCAACGGCCAGTTTCATTATCCTTGAAAATATTCTATTAATCCAGCCTTCATCTTCAACCAATCTGAAGCAATTCAGACAACTGAACATAAAATCATACACATTGGCTTCTTCGCTCAACTTTGATGGATCTGACAACCTTTTTAAAGAAGTACAATCGCTTACATTTACAAGTAATAAGGATCTCTTTGATCTTTTTGATGGAAGATCTGGCAATTGCGCAAGCCTTTCACACCTCCCCAAGTCAAGAGAGCAAAGCTTATAAAGGAATCTAATGCTTGCGGGAAGGCTAACGAAATTGTTTCCGCTAAGTATTAAACGTTCTAAAGAAGAAAAGTTGCCAATATCATCGGGGATGACTCCTTCAAAAATATTACAATCACTTAGATTTAATTCTGTCAAAGACATTAGACGACATTGGTAAGAAGTTATATGATTTAGGGAAGACAAGCAGCTAATATTATCGGGGAAGAGTTCTTCAAAATTATTAGACCCAATGAGATTTATTTCTGTCAAAGACCTTAAACGATATAGGGAAGGCAACACCAATCCCCAAGGGTCAGGTTTAGGGTCAAGACTCTTTCTAAATCCAAATAAGGCCCACAACGTTGAAGTTGATGATTTAGCAACTGATCCACGAAGGGATACATATTTGCGATTTGTCATAACAGCAAGCAGCTCTCTCATAGCAGTTCCACTTAATTCAAGCTCCTCTAAACACTCCATCTCCCCTGGCAGTTTGACATGTTTTGAGGATATCTGCATATAGAGTATTTGACCCAAGAGACTTTCGCAATTGTTCTTACCCTGTACAGCTAGGCCAACTAGACCTTCAATTGATGAAGGTATTTGCTCAACAGCAGTACCTTTCAAAATGAGTTTGAACAAATTTTTCATATGTCCCTCAAATTCCGGAAGTTTTTTCACTTTTGAGCAGCCAGAAAGACTGAAATATTCAAGAGAATCCATTTCCACTTTACTTGGGAGACTCTTGATACTTTTACAATCACTAAGGTCCAAATGTTTCAACCTTTTGAGAACTGCAATAGACGCGTGGACGTCAACTAAATTCGTACAACTTTTCAGCTTCAATTCCTTAAGAATAGGAACGCATGTGAAATCTGGGGTACTGCTCAATTTATCAGAGTAACTAAGATCAATATATTTCAACTTTGGGAAGTCCTGTACAGTATATAAAAGTTGTAGAATGATAAGTATCAAAAAACCTCACAAGCAAAACCAGTTACTTCAAAAAAGAATTATAAAATACCATATTTCTATACTCTTACCTTTGCTCCATCCCAAAGCCGGATAAGTTTGCTATGAGGCATCTCTAGTTTAACAAGGAAGCGTGGGTGAAACCTTGGTGGGAGTGATTTTGAAGGATACCAGCTCCAACGAATTATTCTTAATGAATTTGGAAGATCTTTCGGGCCTGAAGAAAATATCACATTATCAAATTCAAGAAGCCTCAATTTGTGCATCTTAGAGAAGGCTTTAGTACAATTCCAGTGCACCACTTCTAATTTGGGCAAATGTAAGACTATGGCTTCAATTGCGCATGTTCCCTATAATTAAGAAAAATGAAAAAGTTAATTGCACACTCAGTCTAATATCGTCTTAAAATAAATGACATATGTATATTAGGCTAAAAGTCACTTTTGGTCCCTGAAGTTTGACACTTAAATCACTTTTGACCCTGTAGTTTCAATTCCGTCAATTTTGACCTTGTAGTTTCATATTTGTAGCAATTTAAGAACAAGTTAGTATTCCTGTCAATTTCTTTGACGATGCAAGGGGCAATTTCGTCAACCCAAAATCCTTAAGCATAAAAGCTCGCCTGAAACTCCCCTAATTTCATATTAAGGCTTGAAATTGGTCATTTGGGTTTAGGGTTCTTCAAAAATTGGGATTAGTGGTTGAATTTCAAGCCCTAATATGAAATGGAGAGAATTTCAAACAAGCTTTTACGCTTAAGGGTTTTGGGTTGACAAAAGAGCCCCTTGCATCGTTATAGAAATTGACAAGAATACTAATATGTCCTTGAATTGCTACAAATACAAAACTACAATGGCAAAATTGACGGAATTGAAACTACAGGGTCAAAAGTGGTTAAAGTACCAAATTACAGGGACCAAAAGTGACTTTTGACCTATATATTATCTTCTAAACTTAGTATCGCAACATACTTCCTACCGTATTGTTCATGAATACAAGAGAAATGTCGTTAGGATGCCACAAACAACTGCGTCGACCAGGCTCTTCGACACACTCTTGACGAACAATTTCCCATGCCATTTCTTGTATCAAATCATGCATCTCAATAGTGTCACTACGAAAATAGTTTTTCTCAATAGTTAAGAGAGATTTCTCAATAAGAATATACATCCCAATACGATTGGAAATGTCCCAGATACTGTCTAGTATTTCGATTACTTGCTCTTTATCCTTCCCTTTATGGAAACATGCAACATGGAGAAAAAATTTCTTCTCCATCTCTTCTAGCCCATCATAACTTACTTTGAGTGAATGAAATACTGTTGGATTAGGAATTTTATCTAGATTATGAAGCATACTATTCCATGCATCTTGATCTCTCGCATACAAGAAAGACCCCAAAGTTTTAACGGCTAATGGAAGGCCTTTGGCATAATGTAGGAAACGCTGAGACAGCTCTAGAAAACCTTCCTCAGGCTGATGTTTCTTAAAGGCGTGCTGACTAAAGAGCTCAAGAGCTTGTCCGTTGTTTAATACCTTGACCTTATATCGTCTTGTTATACCATGCTGCACTAGTAGACGTTCATTTCTAGTTGTGATGATAATTCTACTCCCCACACCAAACCAATCTTTCTTTCCAGCCAGTGTTATAAGTTGGTTTGATTGGTCCACGTCATCAAGGATGAGAAGAACCTTTTGATTGCATAAACGGTTCCTAGTGAAAAAGGTCCCGGCTCCTTCATCCCAAGCTTGGCTAGCATGTTTTTTCAAGATTGGGAAAAGAATCTGTCTTTGCAGATCAATTAGACCACCGTGTTTTGCAGAGACCTCTCTCACATTAGATAGAAACCGTCTATGTTCAAAATGATGGGAAATTCTTTGGAAAACTAGCTTAGCAAGGGTTGTTTTGCCTAACCCACCCATCCCCCATATCCCTATAAAGAGAACATCATTTACCTCGAGATCTAATTGCAAACGTAGTTGCTCAAGTGCAAAATCAATTCCGACTAACTTCTCTTCAGAATCTAACAACGTGAATGTAGGATGCACTTTCTTCAACACACGTTTGACAATGTCTTCGATAAGCTTTGCTTCCGACCTACAAATTAAGAAAAATAAAATAACCATTAATTCATAATTATAACATCCAAGGTTGTTTGTTGCATTATAGGAAGAATTGAAAAGTAACGTCCAAGTAGGGCTCTTGTTAAGACACACACAAGTTGTTCATGCATGCTTGCTTACTTATAAGTTTTTGAATCTAAGCCAGTGAGATTGGCAACTTTTCTTAAAGCAGCTCTCCACCGATTCAGCTTCTCTACATCGTCACTAAACCTTTCTTCATGCTTAGTTAAGGCTTCCGCAAAACTCCCCCTTTGATTTCGCACATCGGAAGGATCCACGTGATAAAAGATTGGCAGAATTCTCTTGGTGTCTTCCATGCATTCAAGAATCTTTGAAAGTTCATCCAAGGACCAGGTGGAAGAAGCGTAATTTGGGGAGAGAACAATGATGGCAAGATGTGATTGTTCGATTGCGGTCAACAGCTCCGGAGAAATAGTTGCTCCTACTTCAAGGTCTCGGTCATCCTTGAAAGTTTTCATTTCTTGCCGGTACTGCAGTTCGTGGTCTAAATGAGATACAAAACCCCTGCGAGTGTCTTGACCCCTGAAACTCAGAAAAACATCATGCTTCCATCGAGGAGGATCCAATTCAGCTGAAGTAGGAGATGCAGAGGCTGTTTGGGTTCCCCACAACAACGCCATTAAAAACAGTTCCTGGAAATCTGGTTCTGTAAACACTCAGTAAATGCGTAAAAAGCAAACGGTAGCTTTAATTTTTCTTTTGGGTAATTGAAAACGTATTAAGCAGAAGAGAAGAAGGGCAGAGAGCAAACACACCAACTCAGGGGAACAACAAAACAATCACGAAGCCAGAGAATTGGCAGGAAACCAACCAGAAGAACCAATTCAACCAAATACCCACCAAAAACAATATGCGAAGTTTACTGTCAGCAGAGAAGAAAAAAAAAATTACCACGCTGAAATACTCACCCGAAAGTTGGAGGAATAGATGGAAAAGACAGAATATATGAAGGAAAGGAAATAATGGCAGAGACAGAAACAACACGGTTTCTATTTTCTACTACTGAACCACGGATTAGTTAAATGGCTATTAGAATAATCTTCCTCAGCCAAATTTTCTAAGGAAAAGTCAGGCCAAGAAACTGAAGAAGAAACGAGGAAGTCCCCAAGAAAGAGCTGAACACGTCCAATATCCGTAAGGGTCAAGGTGAAAACAAAAAAACAAACTGGAAAAAAAAAAGGAACAACGTGAAAATGTACTACCAAAAAAGTCTGACCAGAAAAAAGAAAGTGAAAGGACAAATTTGTCCACCAAAAAAGTGAAAGAAAATTTCAACGAAGCTTACATGTTTGCTTTGTTGAAGAATACGACTAAATAAAATATAAAATATAATAAATAATTCTACTATTATTAATATTAATATAAAATATAATAAATAATTCTATTACTAATAATATCGAGACCTAATATGATACTCACACGTATTACGCTTTATAAGTAATATGGGTGTTAACAATAACCACATATCCGTCCCTCTCATATTTAACTTATCCGTAACATGGCATCAAAACAGGACATGTTGTTTGACTTTATCCAGGAGAGAGAGTATTTCTTTTTTGATCCAAGAAAAGTCTGGATGTGTACAAACTCCATATTTTGGTTGGTTGATGACAGTACACGTATTAATATTATACCTCCATCAAAGCTTTCAGTCTAGTTTTTACTCATGATTAGGGAATTGAACACATAATTGTGGGTACAAAGATAAATGCAATTGAGTTACAATCACTTACCACTTCTTATGTTGCACGGACACGTCAAACACCTGGAGTGTCGGACACTGCGACACGCCGACACGTGACGGACACGCCCCGGACACTGCTCAGACACAGCCAAGACACGCCAGCGACAAGGTCAACTCAAGATCAAGACACGGCAGGGCTTTTTTCGCAATTTTAAAAATAAAAACTCTATCTCAGAGGATGAAGAGATTGAAGATGCTGAACATAGAAGTCTCTGCTTGAAAGTTTCCCGATTGAGAACCAGAGAGATTGAGAAAATAACCGTAGATGGGAGAGAGAGAGAGAGAGAGAGAGAGAGAGAGAGAGAGAGAGAGAGCTGAACCCACCCACAATCACAGTTTCAACTGAAGCCTCTGCCTGAAACTTTCCCGATAGAATGAAAAAAAGAGGCAAAGGGGATAAGGTGAACTGCGAAAAAAGAGAGATGTGGAGGAGATGGGTTGCGATGCGAGAGAGAAAGAATGCGGGAGGTTTCTTGATTGAAGAAAAAATAAAGAGAGAGATAAAAAAGGTGGGGTTGGGTCCGATGGTGATGGGACCTTTTTTTCTTTTAGATAATTTTAGGTTTTTTTTAATTATTAAAAATATAGTAAATTGAGCTTAGACTCATAAAATTCATTTTAAATTACCTAAAATCCTTTCCTTTAGTTTTCTATCTAAAATACCCAATTTTTTCAAATAATACCCGATGACTAGGATCCAACTAAGCAAGTTACCTAATATAACTTAAAATATGTTTTATTGTATTTTTCGGATTCCAAAACTATCCCTATTTATGACTTAATATGTTATGGGGGGTGTAACTAATGACACACATTAAATTTGGAAAGATCTTCAAATGGTTGTAATGGATGTAGGAATTAATTTAGAAACTTATTTGAAATTAAATATTAAATTCAACATTAACGTATTAGTAATCTAGTAATCTATTTTTGAATTAATGTTTTCTTTTTATGAATTACCACTAGTAATCTATTTAATGTATTAGTAATTTAAATTAAATATTAAATTTAGGAATTAATTTTGTTTTCCTTTTATGAATTATACGACTAGTAATCTATTTTATTATAGTTTTATGAATAATAGTGTACATTTTAATTATGTTGAAAAATAATTTGATAATCTATTTATTTTTTATTTTTTGGAAAACATTTTTTTTAAATGAACCTATTTTTTCTCTAAATAAAGAACCTATTACTTGTACCTAGTAAAACAATTTACCTAGTATAATGAGCCTATTTTTTTGCTAAATTTTGCATCTATTTTTTTCTCTAAATAATGTACCTTTTTTTTTTCTCTAATAATGTACCTAGTAAAACAATTTACCTAGTATGATGAACCTATTTTTTTGCTAAATTTTGTATCTATTTTTTTCTCTAAATAATGTACCTATTTTTTTTCTCTAATAATGTATACCTAGTAAAACAATTTACCTAGTATAATGAACTTATTTTTAATTTATAAAAAATGTGCATAAATTTCAATTATACAACGCACCTATTTTCTATAAATTATTGTGTACCTATTTTTAATTTATGAAAAATGTACGAAAATTTCAATTACAAAGTAATTGACCTTTGATTTTTTTAAATTTTTGGGTGAATAATATACCTATATTTTTATACATATATATTTATATTTATATTTTTCATATGTACATTATTGGATATGTAATTTACTTTTTTTTTTTTTTAGGTTTGCAATTTTAGGGGGCGATATGTTAGAGGGAATGACAACAAAAAGAAATGGGGTGATTGATATGCTATTAATAGGGAGTTTTAATTACAATTATGGCAGTTAATGAAATGTTTAGAATAAATTATAAATAAAATATAAAGTCTGATGGCAAGGATGTAAAAATATAGGAATACTATGACCACTTATATCCTACTGGTCATTTAAGTTTGAAATTGGGTTTTACACATAGATTTATAGAATGATGAGTATATGTCTAGGAAATAGAAATTGTAGGGACCTATATTGGACAAGCCCTTAAAAATATTAGGGAAATTTGCATAAATACCACCTGAACTTTCAGGTATGTGCGTCATTACCACCTGAACTTTTAATTTTTATTTTTAACCACCTAAACTTTGTAAAGTGTTGCAATCCACCACTTACGTCTAACTCCGTTAAAATTTCCGTTAAGTTTAAGGGTATTTTTGTCAATTAACTATAACAAAGAATAATTATATTAAAAAACAGATTTTAAAAAAAAGTTAACCTAATTACAGCGCCTTCACCCTAACCCTACTCCTACTTTTCCAACTTTTCCAACGTCAATTCGCTCCACTGCAAAAAAAAAACCTACGTTCCCAAAACCCACCCTCTGCATACACCATACTCTATATTCATCTTTGTCTCTTGGCATCTCTTGTGTGGGTTGTTGAAATTGAGTAGCAAACTAAGGATTGAAGTAACTGATATGGATAATAACTTTAGATACGCCGGGGACCCACCAAATTATGGTAAGCTTCGACAATTACGTATTTATACTTTTTAGATTGTGAGTAATTGTTTGGTAAGGGGTGTGGTGATTGATACGTTTGAGTTTGTAACGTTTTATGGTCAATAGTGGTTCTAAATTTATGTGTTTTTCTGAATTTCTTGATAGTTTTTGACTTTACTGTAACTTTAAAAAAATTTATTGTTGTTTAATCTTGTAGTTTGCTTTGTCTATTATGATATTTTGCTTAACAATTAGATTGCATCGAATGTCTGTGGGGCTATGTCGAATATGTCAAATTTTCACATTTATATTTTATGCTGTGACTCACACATCACATATATATGTACTTCAATAAAATAAAAAAACGTTGCCTTGTTAGTTCAACAAAAAGGAGCAGCTCCTAATATTTGTTATTTGGTTTATGAAGATGGTTCTGAAAAATTATATGTTTTGTTTGTTATTTGCATGTATAAAACTAAATTCACATGAGAATTACGATCATGTATAGTGTATTACTGTGGATATATATGTTAAATTTTTGAAATTTTAAAAATAGTGGTAACTTTTGTTTGTTCAATGTTCTATACACAGAGGGTTTAGATCCAGCATTGTGGACTGCTGAAATACACCATGGTGGTCAACTTCAAGACATAGGTAATGGATACAACTTTTATTTTGGTGGTAGTGTGGTTTGGGTAGACAACTTAAATCGAGACTACATGTCACCTTTCGATTTTGATGATTTTGCAAAGAAATTGGGGTATCAAGAACGTGTTGGATACTACTATAGAGTGCCAGAGGGAGTAAATGGGGTGGAAAGTAAGTTGGTTTGTATTACAAATGATGAGGTGTTTAATAACATGTTTGATAACTTGCTTCACAGTAGAGTTGTTGTCATTTATTTCTCTCATGGAATTTCTTGTGGGCTTCTAGAGAGTCAGGCATCTATTAATAACCATTATGTGCAGCAAATAGATATATTTCAAACTGAGAGGCAGCAAAGTAACTCACGTCAGCCAGAGAAGTCTCCTCAATCAGATGTGCTAGAATTTAATTGGGTGGATGTGGATGTACAAGAAAAGGAAGCAACCACTGAATCTGATGATGAATTTATTGATTCTGATTATGAGCAAGAGGAAGAAGGGCTTGGTGTATCATTTGAGCAAAATGAAGATGATGTCATATATGACCAAAATGTAGAAGGTTCTAACAAGGAAGATATACAAAATGAGATTGGACCAGAAGAGCAAGAGTTTGATGAATACAATTCAGAAGATCTTAAAAGCCTAGATGGGAACTCATCTAGTGATGAAGAACCAAATACAGTGAATAGGAGAAGGATGAAGAAGAAATTGCCAAAATTTAAACAATTCAGGAGAGAAACTGATATTAGAACCATAGAGTTTCATTTGGGGATGGTTTTTGCAAATGCCAAGGAATTCAAAGAAGCTGTGAAATGGCATTTCGTTAACCATTGTAGGTCTTACAAGTTCAAAATAAATGATTGGTATAAGGTTAAGGCTGTTTGTAAAGCCGAGCCATGCCCTTGGTCTGTGTATGCTTCTTCTAATGACTTGTCTGACAGACATTCCCCTTTACATGTTAAAACATTAGTTCCAAATCACACATGTGGAACTGATGAAAACAATACAAGTGTGACTAGTACTTGGTTGGCTGATAGATATGCTGACGATTTATCCATTAATCCAAAAATGGATGTCAAGACAATGAAAGCTATGGTGAGGAAAGATTATATGGCACAAATCTCAAGGTGGAAAGCATATAGAGCAAGATCAATAGTAAATGAGAAGCTTGAGGGTTCCTACCAAGAGCAGTATTCCATACTACACAAGGGTTTAGAATTGAAGCAAAGGTTGTGGGCAGCAGCAAGGGCAACAACAGTGCCTTGGTTTGATGTTGAGATGAGTAGTTTACAAAAGTTGGATGATGAAGCATATAAGTGGCTTAAAAAGGAAAATGCACACTACTGGAGCAGATCACATTTCTCTGAGCACCCAAAATGTGACATTTTGCTAAATAACTTGTGTGAGGCATTCAATAGTGCCATACTGGATGCAAGGGATAAACCTATTTTGACTATGTTGGAAACTCTGAGAATGTATATGATGTTGAGGATGGCTAAACAGAGAGAAGCATGTGACAAATGGCATGGTGATATTGGGCCAAGGATCCATACGATCGTTGAGAAGAATAAGGTAGAAAGCAGTAAGTGCATTGCTCATTTGGCAGGACAAAAAATGTATCAAGTGGTGCATATGAGTGGGGTTCAATTTGCAGTTGATCTGGCTAAGCACACTTGCACATGTAGAGGGTGGAATTTGACTGGAATTCCTTGTGGACATGCAATAGCTTGCATTTGTAGAAGGCATGAAGATCCTGTCAAGTATATACATTCATGTTATAAGAAGGCATCATGGAAAAGGGCTTATGGACCTTTTATTCACCCTATAGCCAATGAAGAGCTGTGGGAACACACTAACTTTCCTCCCATCTTGCCCCCTGTGTATCATAAGCAACCTGGGAGACCCAAAAAAGTGAGGGCAAGAGAGAAAGATGAGAAACCAGCAGCACCTACTGGATCTAAGCTATCAAGATCCTTCCATGTCAAAATAAAATGCTCCATTTGTGGGGAGCATGGCCACAACAAGAGAAAGTGCGATAAAAGAGGTGGTGCCAACAATATCAATAAGGTATTTAGCTTGATTGGTTTTCAAACATATCATTTGCAAGCACATGATATATGTTTATAATTACTGAATTTATTTGTAGGCAAAAAGACCAAGTGCATCAAGAGGCCAACCAAGCACTATCAATAAGGTATTTAGCTTGATTGGTTTTCAAACATATCATTTGCAAGCACATTATATATGTTTATAATTACTGAATTTATTTGTAGGCAAAAAGACCAAGTGCATCAAGAGGCCAAGCAGGCACTATCAGTGAAAGAACAATTCAACCAAATTTAGCAAGTACATCAACATACCAACCAAGCTCTAGCTTGCCAATGGAATCACAACCCGTTTCTTCTGTGACAACCAACACAACAAGGAAATTTAGGCTCAAGTCTCCTGCTAAGAAGACAAAGATTTAGAAATCATAGAGGACTTAATTTCTTGGTTATATTTCTGTTTTCTAATTAATTTGTAGTTTATTATATAGGCATGTCCTGTATAAGGACTGCATGCACTGGTGTTTTGGTACTTGAATTTAGACATTCCTAGAACTTGTTTGTCAATTGCAGATGTTTAGTACCTTTTTGGGATATTTATATATACTAGGAATGCAATTGATTCCTTCCCAAAACCCATGATGAAGTTACAAAATTTAAATTCTAGTTTTGATGTTAAATTTTTTGAATTTGCTGGATTGAGGGTGAGAGAGAGAGTAACTGCAGTCTGAATTTTTATTTTTTGGATATGCGAACTTCCATTGAAATGAAGGACAAGCCTTTGAACAAATAGTGCAAGCCATGAAATGAATGCAAGAAGGCTTTGGCAAAAAAAAAAAGGAAATATAGGAAGGCAACAAAATCAATGGGCCATTGCAATTTGATATGATATTTGGTGGAATAAAGACGATGGAGTAGAGAGAAGAGAGAGAGATATGGAGGTTAGCTTTATTTTTTTGTATTTTTAATTCTATTTTTTAATATAATTATTCTTTGTTATAGTTAATTGACAAAAATACCCTTAAACTTAACGGAAATTTTAACGGAGTTAGACGTAGGTGGTGGATTGCAACACTTTACAAAGTTCAGGTGGTTAAAAATAAAAATTAAAAGTTCAGGTGGTAATGACGCACATGCTTGAAAGTTCAGGTGATATTTATGCTATGTTTTTACTACCATACCCCTTTTTAGAAGGAATGAAGGGTATAAGAAAACGGGTGAAGAAAGTGGAGGTTCAAGACTTTTGGGTCTCTTCCACCTGGGATTCCGATGGATGCTGTTGCAGAAGGGGACTGTTTCATGTGCTCCTTACCAGAAGATTCAAGTGGCAACAGCAGCCCTGTTGATCATTCTCATGAAAGAAAAACAAAGATGGTGGAGATGGCTCTTGGGTTAGTGGTGTTAGGGGTGGCAACAGGGAGAAAGCCGGTAGTGGATGATGGAACAGTGGTTGTTGATTGGGTTTGGGGCATGTGGGAAAACGGGAAACTGATTGAAGCTGCTGATCGGAGGTTGATGGGGAGATACGGTAGAGATGGAAAGAACGTTGATGACTGGACTTGCTTGTGTGCACCCAAACCATGTGAAGAGGCCAACAATGAAGGAAGCAGGGAGGATTCTTAAAGGCGAAGCGCCACTTCCTGTGTTGCCAGCAAGCGAACCAAGACTAAACCTTCGGCCTGTTTTTCCTAATGATTCTGAAGAGAGCTCAAATTTCTGTGGTCTTCGGCCCAGTCTTGAACTCGATGATGTACAATATTTGACCCCCAAGAGCCACTTTGGCAAGGATTAGTAGCTCATGAAAGATCGAGTAACCTCAGATTTGAGAGAGAATTTCAGCGCAGTTTGTAACAGACTAGCTAGGACCGTCTTGTTGATTGGGGGCCTGAGAATCCTTCAGTTGCAATAGTTTGTAGATTTTGTAGTCATAATTTGTCCTAATAATAGTCGTGCCCTCCGTTGACTTCGGCTTTACTAATGATTAAACTTGTTTTGTTGAAACCCTTATTGTGAGTAGCATTTGCTGCTGCAGAATAAACCAATCTTAAAATGGCATAACATGCTCGATAAGGCATGAGCTCTAGTATGATAAGTGTTTCTTCAAAGGGTAACTTATTCTAGGGCAACTACTCCTTTATACCGTTGGGCTCCTGTAAAGGGGAACCTCACCAGCTTACAGGTCATAATTCTTAGGTGGGCCAATTTATTAGAAGAATCACTAGAATGTTTTGATGTCAAATAGAAATGAAATACTCTGTGTTTTCCATGACAGCTTCATTTTCTGATTTCTAAAACACCACCAATCAATCCTAAAGCAGCTAAAGAGGATTGACATGTTCTCAAATTCAGTATAATATAATGCACAATGATTTACGGAATTTGTTTTGTTTTGCAGAGAAAATATTGCTATTTCTGGACTATAACGAGTGTTGGTTTTTTAGGATGAAAAAGTGAACAACAAAGTGATTTTATTTATTCCGCAATAGGTGGATTCAAGACTTTATTGAGGACTAGGCTTATTGGCCTTTTTCACTTTTTGCTGGCTATTTGGCCTTTTCTCTCTCTTAGCTTTGTACAAGAGACAACATCTATTTATACACTAAAGCTGCCGCCATTGTCCATGTCGGTGGACTTGGCTTCTTCCCATATCCACTACTTTATAATATTATTACTTTATTACAAGATTTTTATTAAGAATTTTTTAGGAGCTTACAACAATTATCTCTTGAAGCTTGACTTTGTCAAGTTGGTAGACTTTTCTTGGGTTTTCTAATTTTTTTCTAGATTTTTCTAAATTCTTCAAGTGTGTATTAAATTTAACAACGAGCTTCCGTTACTTATAAAACTGACTGAAACAAATTAAATCTGCCACAGTAATACATTGCTGATCAGGAACTTGTGGTTGGTTCATTCTCATAAATATCCAGCAGTGCAGACACTGAGGTTCATCACCATGAGAACCTCTTCCAGTGCTAATGAGAACACCCTGACCCAAAGCATCGATGACGTCAACATCTGAGAATGTCGTTGGTCTCTTCAGAAGTGATCAGAGATCAACACAACAATCAAAATGCAACATTCCGAGGCCAAGCTTTAATTTTGCCAGTTCTTCCCAAGCCGATAATGCCAACTGTTTTTCCAGAGAGCTGAAATGAGATTAAGAAAGGAAAACCATTACAAAAGATACCACATAAGAAGTAAGCAATGAAAGTAAGTTGATTTTGTCTAATATCTTGCTAAAAGAAATCATATTTTGTTCCCAATTTGGTCTTATATCCATATAAATTCTTACCATATTGTTCATGAGCACATGAGCAATGTCGTCACGAAGCTACAATCGACTGCATTGACCAGGTTCTTTAGACTCTTGACGAACAATTGTGCATGTCATTTTTGTATCAAGTCATGCATCCATATATCTGATAAGGATTCTAAATGGTTCAGAGAGTTTTCTCTCTTAGCTGTTGAGAAGCCTCAAATCTATTGAGAAGCATTCTCAGATATGGATCCATGACTTGATACAAGAAATGACATGTTTCCATTAGTCTTTCCTACTCCACCCATCCCTTATATACCTATGAAGAAAGAGAATGTCACCCCTGAAACTAAAAAACACATGCAGAGGCAGCATGCAGAGCAAATAAACAGAGCAATAAAGCAAGCAGCAAATTCTCAATCCTCCATCACAGCGAACCAACACATAGAGAAGCAAGCAAAGAATGGAGCACAGCTGGAGAACACCTCATCACTGTTGTAGAAGAACTAAAGAAAAGGGCTAGTTGCATCATTCACATACACGTGGCAGCATCTCCATATTCCTTGCAACAAACTTATTCTAGATTGCTTCTACTCAAATTTAGTGTATATATATAGCTCTAGACCACTGTACACACCATACAATCAATGTATACAATCAATAATTTCCTTTTCCCACCAAAACTCACCGGTTTGCATTGCAACCCTTGTTTTGCATGGATGCGTAGATTAAAACAAAAGAATCGGTAAAGATATGGCTCAAGGTATCAAGGAAGGATTCACTTTTATTTATCAAAGCCACAAAACATACTGACACTTACGAAACTTCAAGGAAACTTCCTTCATGGGATGCTCTCTTTATTTACCTGTTCTCTTCTCACCAAAAGCAAAAGAAAATACAATTTAGTCTTGCTTGATTCTTTTGCAGCATGGTTCAATACTGTCGTCAAAGCTACCACTTCCACCACTCGGACCTGTTAGTAAAGACAAAGACAAAACATAGACATCCCTAAATGGCTTGTCTACCACCTTGTTACTTTTCCTTGTTTTCTTCTTCCTTGTTTTAGGGATGGAAACTCTCCATGTTTCCCTCCATGTCTTGTGCATTGTTTGTAACTAATAATCACCTTGTATACTTGTATATCTAACCCTTCACCAAGTAAGTAATTCAATTGGCAGATTTGAATTCTCTGCAAAACCTATCTTGTTCTTCTTGTTCTACATTCTCAATTCTCTCAATTACACTATATTTGGCATGGTATCAGAGCAATCGATTTTGGTTGCCTCTGCATAACCTTGTTCTTGCCTAAATCTCTACCTATCCTTGCCCATAATTTCCTGTTATATTATTCCTACCTCATACTTTGCCTTGCCTCAAAATTGGTCTTGATCATCACAAGTTGTTTGTGTGCTCTTATTTGCTGAAGTTTTAAGCTATTTCTTCCTCTACATCCTTTTATATATTTACCTCATGGGCGACTCCATCAACGACTCCACAGGCGACTCCTCTAAAATCGACTCCACCAAGATCGACTCCACAACACCACCACCACCCCGGTCCTCTCATGACTACTCTCCAATTACTCCTGATAAGTTGGATGGGTCCAACTATCCTGCATGGTCTCGTAGTGTTCGCTTGGCCATCACTGCTCGTCGTATGGCTGGTTTCATTAATGGTAAAAAGATTGCCCCTGCCATTGATGATCCTAGTTATGAAGCTTGGGATGAAGACAACTGTTTGGTGCAGTCATGGCTCCTCAACTCCATGACCAAAAATGTACGTGCCTTATTTGATCACTGCTCAACGGCTTATGCGGTGTGGGACGCAGCTCGGAAGACATATACTATCACACAGAATAGCTCCAAGTTGTACCAACTCCGTCGTCAGTCAGTCACCACCTCTCAAAGTGGTGAACCTGTGAATGTATTCTACGAAAAATTACACATAATATGGCAGGAAATTGACAGCCTCCGTCCCTGCAAACATACCAATCCCGATGATGTGGCTCTTCACCAACAAGCACTTGAGGTGGAACGTGTGTACGATTTTTTGGGAGGACTCGATCCCAACTTTGATTCCGTTCGTAGTCGGATTCTTGCCATGAATCCGCTTCCAGCAGTCATTGAAGCTTATGCACTAGTGGTAGAAGAAGATAATCGTCAATCTTCCATGCTTGGCGGTGGGAGTGCAATGACGGTCAAGCCATATCGGCCACCACACCGTACGTCCTCCGGACTTCCCCCCCGGGGTCCCAAAACTGACGATGCAAAGGGAACTCAGAAGTGCACTCATTGTGGTGGTGATCATCTTGTTGAGAAGTGCTTCAAGCTTCATGGTTATCCTGAGTGGTGGGATGCTTTCAAATCCCGCAACAAAACACCCAAGGCAGCATGTGTTATAACTACCGATGCCTCTCCATCTTCCACCCTACTCTCCGACTCCGAATCAGGTACACGACCCACTACATGGATAATTGACACAGGTGCCACTGATCATATGACTTTTGACTCTACTATGTTTTCCACAATATCTTCTAAGTCTCGTCATCCTTACATCACTAGTGCCAATGGAGTCCCCTCTAATGTTGCTGGTGAAGGAACTATATCACTTTCCCCTTCCTTATCTTTATCTCATACACTACTTGTTCCCTCCATCAATTGCAATTTGCTGTCTGTTGGAAAATTACTTGACTCACATAACTGTTATGCCACATTCTATCCTTCCCATTGTCTTTTTCAGGACCTCACGACTCACGCGACGATTGGGCATGGTAAACGAAGGGGGGGGGGGGGGGGGGTTGTATTCCTTGACGGTCTCTTCACCACCAAGGGCAGCTCATACTCAAGGTTCCAGCTCACAAGCTCGCAATCAACATCAGATTTGGCTTTGGCATCGTCGTCTAGGACATCCATCCTTTGGCTATCTTCAACGTTTGTTTCCGTCTTTGTTTCGTGGCCTAGATCATTCTCAGTTTCAGTGTGAAACATGTGTATTGGCCAAAAGCCATCGAACTGTTTTTCCCTTAAGTGATAATAAAACGGAATTCCCTTTTGATTTGGTTCACTCTGATGTTTGGGGTCCTGCTAAAGTTTCTTCCAATGGCAAAAGATGGTTTATTACATTTATTGATGATTGTACTCGCATGACTTGGGTATATTTACTAGCTCATAAAAGTGACGTTTCCGCTGCAATCCGTGAATTTCATGCTATGATTACCACACAGTTCCAAGCCTCCATCAAAGTATTTCGGTCTGATAATGGTGGGGAATATGTGAACAATGTCTTGGCACATTTCTTTCGAGACCAAGGCATCATTCATCAAACCTCCACATCTTTCACTCCGCAACAAAATGGTGTCGCAGAGCGAAAGAATCGACAATTACTTGAGGTTACTCGTGCTTACATGCTGGATAAATCGGTCCCTCACTACTTATGGGGACATGCCCTTCTTTCTGCAGTATATGTAATTAATCGAGTGCCGAGTAGTGTTTTGAAGTTTGAAACTCCATTGAACACCTTGGCTCGTCATGTCTCTCTTCCTACAGTCCTCAAGCTGCCTCCTCGCATATTTGGTTGTGTTGTATATGCTCATGTTCCATCTCATCAAAGAAGTAAGCTGGACCCTTGTGCCATTCGATGTGTGTTCGTTGGGTATGGATCAACTCAAAAAGGATACAAATGTTACCATCCTCCTACTCGTAAGCTCTTTGTCACTATGGATGCCACATTTCATGAAGATTTATCCTACTTTGAAGCTGATATGCCCCCTTCTCTTCAGGGGGAGAGAAGGAATGAAGAGAAGGAAGAAAAAATCCAAGTCTGTGCAAATCCGACCGGTCGCAACCCAGAAGCGACCGGTCGCTTTCCTGAAACGACCGGTCGCGCTGACCACAGCGACCGGTCGCCTTGCTCCAGCGGTGATGAAAATCGATTCTGTGACAAAGCGACCGGTCGTAATCTAGAAACGACCGGTCGCACTGACCCCAGCGACCGGTCGCCTTGCTCCAGCGATGATGAAAATCGACTCTGTGACAAAACGACCGGTCGTAATATAGAAGCGACCGGTCGTCCAGACTCCAGGGAGGAAAATCGACTCTGTGACAAAACGACCGGTCGCTCAGAACCCAGCGACCGGTCGCCAAGCACCAGTGAACTTCAAAATTTGGGCAGCGATGAAGGTATTGGAAAATTGTCGTTCTTATTTGGTGAAGATCCCGGAGGAGACAATTCAAATGGTTGCTGCAATCAACAACAAAATACAACCCCTTCTTCTCAACCATCGGACCAATCGTCTCGTGATGAGGAAACACTTGAGGTAATTCCCGAAGCACCTAATGCTATACCATACACTCTCCCACCTAGGACCACTAGAGGAAAACCCAAACCTCAATATTGTCCTGACCTTACTGCCAAATCTAAATATCCCATTAATAACCATGTTTCAACTCATAGATTGTCAAATTCATATGCATCATTTGTCAATCAATTATCTACTGTATGTGTTCCAAATAAGTGGCAGGATGCTATAACAGATTCCAGATGGGCTGAAGCAATGGCAATTGAAATGGAAGCTCTGGAAAAGAATTCTACATGGGAAATGGTCCAGTTGCCACAAGGGAAGAAACCAGTTGGATGTCGGTGGATATACACCATTAAATACAAAGCTGATGGATCCATAGATCGATACAAAGCTCGATTAGTAGCCAAAGGGTATACACAAACATATGGAATTGACTACCAAGAGACATTTGCACCTGTTGCCAAGATCAATACCGTACGTGTTCTCATGTCATTGGCTGCAAACCTTGATTGGCCACTATTGCAGTATGATGTAAAGAATGCATTTCTTCACGGGGAATTGCAAGAAGAAGTGTATATGGAACCACCACCAGGGACCTCCATGGCACTTGGTCCCAACACCGTGTGCAAGCTGAGAAAATCATTATATGGGCTAAAGCAGTCACCACGAGCCTGGTTTGGAAAATTCACAGATTCTATGAAGCGCTTTGGGTACACTCAGAGCCACTCGGATCACACTTTATTCTTAAAGCGTCGTGGTGACAAACTTACGGCCCTTATCATCTATGTTGATGATATGGTGGTTACCGGTAATGACAATGAAGAAATGAAGAATCTGCAGAAGCTCCTTGCTAGTAAATTTGAGATGAAGGAATTAGGTGAGTTACAATATTTTCTTGGCATAGAAGTTGCTAGATCAACACATGGCATATTTCTATCCCAACGAAAATATGTGTTAGACTTGTTAACAGAAACTGGAATGCTTGATTGTAAGCCAGCTGACACACCTATTGAGCAGAACCACAAGTTAGGGATGTATCCAGACCAAGTACCCACTGACAAAGAAAGGTATCAAAGATTGGTTGGGCGACTGATTTATCTATCACACACACGCCCCGACATAGCTTATGTTGTGAGTATGGTGAGTCAGTTTATGCATCAACCAAGTGAGGCACACATGAATGCAGTAACTCGGATCATGAGGTACTTGAAGGCTGCCCCTGCTAAGGGGTTGATATTCTCCAAACATACACATATGAACCCAGAAGGATACACAGATGCGGATTGGGCAGGATCCATCACAGATAGACGTTCTACTTCTGGATACTTTACATTTGTGGGGGGCAACTTAGTCACTTGGAGAAGTAAGAAGCAAAAAGTTGTGGCTAGATCAAGTGCTGAAGCAGAATTTAGGGGAATGGCTCAAGGAGTTTGTGAATTGCTCTGGTTACGGAGATTACTGAAGGATCTGAGAATTAAACCATTGAAAGCTACAAACTTGTACTGCGACAATAAATCAGCTATCGAGATAGCACATAACCCAGTACAACACGACCGTACCAAACATGTGGAAGTCGACCGACACTTCATCAAAGAGAAACTAGAAAGGGGTATAATCAAGTTTCCATTTGTAAACTCGGAAAACCAACTTGCTGACATCCTGACGAAGGCCGTATCAAGTAAAGTTTTCCATGACTCACTCGACAAGTTGGGCATGCGTGATATCTTTGCACCAACTTGAGGGGGAGTGTTAGTAAAGACAAAGACAAAACATAGACATCCCTAAATGGCTTGTCTACCACCTTGTTACTTTTCCTTGTTTTCTTCTTCCTTGTTTTAGGGATGGAAACTCTCCATGTTTCCCTCCATGTCTTGTGCATTGTTTGTAACTAATAATCACCTTGTATACTTGTATATCTAACCCTTCACCAAGTAAGTAATTCAATTGGCAGATTTGAATTCTCTGCAAAACCTATCTTGTTCTTCTTGTTCTACATTCTCAATTCTCTCAATTACACTATATTTGGCAGCCTCGTCACAACCACATTCTTGCACTGTTTGCTTCAGCATTTTCAGTGTCCAGTTCAGTTGTTCTTCTTCCAAATCTTGCTCGTACACCAAGCGGGCCCTGCACTTGTTCACATTATTCAAGCATGTCAGAAATATGTTCAAATTTCTAGATGTGCCGTAATACATTTCGAATGAAAACTGTTCCCAACAGTAATCACGAGGCAAATAAAATACCAGAAGGTGTGGTGACAGAATATGGCCTATCTTCTCAAAAGTCCAACACGGACCGGATGAACATTGAATTCTGAAACAATCAAAGTCATCAACGAATGTTGAATTTCCCAAGTTTTCCTGATGATTGTTGCGTAGATTCAGCTGCACCAAAATGGATTAAGCTGCATCCTCAACTTGTGATACTCGCAAGTGCACGAACCGTTGGTAGTTTAGCGTATGTAAGTGCGAGGTCGATCCCACGAGGATTGGTGATTGAATGATTCAATTCATTTTCCCTACACAAAACAGAAATGAAAAAGAAGGGAAATAAATAAAACAAGAAAGAAAGAAAATAACTAACTCAAGTAGATAAGTTCCCAAGTTCAATTAGATTAACGGATTGATTCTAGCTAAAGTATGATTAAGCCATGGTGTTTGGTCATAACCTTGTGTTCCTAATTCCCTAATTTGATCATTTGTTGTCTAACCTAAAATTAAGCATTAGGAACCCATTAAGCATAGAAGAACAATTTAAACAACCAAGCATGTATCTAATCCCTGTTGTCGAATGTCCATACATACTCTTCCTATTCATAGTTCAATTCGAATTAAAGCATGGTGTATACTCTTAATTCAAACCAAGATAGCTAACATGCAAGCCTAAATGGTGATCAATCATTCAAACTAGCATATTAACTTATAAGCATAATGAATAAGAACATGAACCATAATTGAAACTTGGAAACTAATCAAACTTGAAACTAAAGAAAAGAATTTACATAACAATGAAAATTAAAGTAGAACTTGGAAAGACTTAAAGAGAAAATTTCAGCAAAAAGATCTCATTATAACAATTGAAAACTAGAAAGAGAAACTAAGAGAATTTGAGGGAGAGAAGGGAAGGGAGCTCTAGAGAAGTGTTTGAGAGCTCCCCCCCTTGGGGTGTGTTTACAAGCTTAGAGAACTTCCCTATTTATAGGCCTAGGGGAAGTGAAAATCTGAATTCAATATGGCTAATGCATACAACACTTGTTTTATAAAATCTGAAATGGTTGATGCACTTGTATTAGAAAATCTAAATTGGGTGATGCACTTGTATTAGAAAATCTTGAATTGGTTGATGCACTTCACCAATAGATCCCACCAGCAGCCCTAGCTCATCTTCATGTCACCATGACCAAGCTTCCAACCAGAAATGATAGCTCATACCTAGCTCACCATGACCAAGCATCCAACCAGCACATGCTGAGGTCAGCATGACCAGCAACTTCAAGGGCTTACAACTTGGGCTTCTCTTAATCAAATTAGGACTTTAAGCACTCTAAATTGAAGTTCAGAATGTCTTCTTTCCAGCCATATGTTATTTGGGCCAATCCAAGGTCGGAGGAAGAAGTTAAGGCCGAAACAAATTGCTAACTCATTTTCCGCGCTGATAAGATCCATCCTGAGCATGGTTCTGTGTTTGCTAGGTAACGGACTCCAGATTTATCCAATGGGGCTGAAGTTTGGATATGTTATAGTACACACCAATTGGAACAACTTTCATGAAGAATGTGGCCTCATCCGAGCTGTGTAGGTTGCTGAAACAAAGCTTGTAATATGACCTACGGAACTGGACTGGCAGGGGGCTGTAGCCAAAATGAGTTTGTCTTTTAAGCTCTTCATCCATTCATCCAAATTAGGCTTTAACATGCTTGAATTGCATGAATTATGCTCTCTTGCTCTATTTGCCTACAAAACACACAAAGGGAGGCAAATAACTTAGAAATCTAAGAAACTAAGCAAAAGAAGTAAGTAAATAGGGCATGTATATGTATGAAATTATGAGCTTAACATACCCCCAAACTTAGATTTTGCTAGTCCTCGAGCAAAACAAAAGAAAAAAAATAAAAATAAAAATAAAAACAAAAAAATAAAAACAAAACAAGAAGTTAACTAGACCACTTTCGTAGGTAACTCGATTGCATTGAGCGTATGCAACAAGCCTTTAAACCTCTAGGCATCCCTAGTAGGAGGAGTTGTGTCTCCTGAGGGTTTAACAGATACGATACCCACAAACGTTTTTCTAACTCTACAAAACAAAATGGTTAGAAAACTTAATAGATTTGTTAGTCCTTAAGCAAAACAAAATACAAAAACGTTAACCTTCCAACCAGACAGAAATTTAAACTTCGTAGACATGGCTCAACAAGGAACAAAACAAGCACTAAGGAAGTTCTAAACATTATTCAAGTGCTACCACAATCTCACAAAAAATCATGCTCAAGGTGTGTGTGTGAAATAGCCATGAAGATACAACTCATGCTTCTCAAACAACGATATGAATTCCTGCAAGAATGAACACAAGTTTGCCAAGCTAAACCAAAATCAATAGGACTTTACTCATGGATGTAATGTAATGGTTAGAAAAGGAATGGATATTGGAACACAAAGTCTAAGGAGCAAAGTAGAGCATATCATGTAAACAAGATCATTGACATTTGAAATGTAAGGCACATAAATTGAAAAGCTCACAATACCAGATTTTGCAATTGAATCACTTCACAATTTGATTTTGACAATTCGAGCTATGTAGGTTGTTGAAACAAAGCTTACAATATGACCTACGGAACTGGACTGGCAGGGGGCTGTAGCCAAAATGAGTTTGTCTTTAAGCTCTTCATTCATCCAAATTAGGCCTTAACATGCTTGAATTGCATGAATTATGCTCTCTAAAGCCATCATTATTACCTAAAGCTCAATGAACTGAAAGATAAACACAAAAAGGATTAAAAGCACAAGTTTAACTCAAAAACATAACCAAATCATAAGCTAGAAGGGTACAAAATGATGAATGTCCATACATATGATGATCAAAAACCACAAAACCACAAGCTTATGAGTTTGGTGCAACAAGTTGTTTGAAACCTAGATACAGCTGCACCAAAATGGATTCAGTTGCATCCTCAACTTGTGATACTCGCAAGTGCACGAGCCGTTGGTAGTTTAGCATATGTAAGTGCGAGGTCGATCCCACGAGGATTGGTGATTGAATGATCCAATTCATTTTCCCTACACAAAACAGAAATGAAAAAGAAATGAAATAAATAAAACAAGGAAGAAAGAAATAACTAACTCAAGCAGATAAGTTCCCAAGTTCAATTAGATTAATGGATTGATTCTAGCTAAAGTATGATTAAGCCATGGTGTGTGGTCATAACCTTGTGTTCCTAATTCCCTAATTTGATCATTTGTTGTCTAACCTAAAATTAAGCATTAGGAACCCATTAAGCATAAAAGAACAATTTAAACAACCAAGCATGTATCTGGGTTTCAAAGTTTTTGGCGCCGTTGCCGGGGATCGGTAACATTGTTTGATTCTATTTGGCTTTCCTACTTTATTTTTTTTTCTTAACTGGACAATTTCAAGTTTTAAAGTTAATGACGTTAATGGAGAAGTTGTGTTTGTAGTCCAACAGAAAAGGACAATTGCCCAACAAGCAAGAGAACTGGGTTTAAGTCCCAGCTTACACAACCCATTGGTGCTTGTTGCTTTGAAGCATGGAATTGGACTTGTGTTGATTCTTCCTTTTCATTTTAGTTTTTATTTCCTAATCCTTTTAATTCCATTTCAAGTTTGTGTGTTTGTTTTAGCAATTTAAGATAGCTTAATAAAAATGGAGAGAGATGGCAACCTCAATCATAAGAATGGGAAGTGTGGAGCAATGGGAGAAGTCGCGACCTCCAAATGCATCACATTCGACCTAATCGCTTCAAGGGGGAGCATTTCAATCCTTTCTCTTCTTTGAATTATGTTTATTTCCGTCATTGTTTTTACCTTTTGGTCCGCGTTGAGTTCTTTGTTTTTCTGTGCTAAATCCAACCATATAAAGAACGTGAAATTTGGACTTACGGTTGGAAAGTTATAGCCTAAAAACTGAACACAGGTCGAAGCTGAAAAACAGAGAAACGAATCTGTCCAAATGGTGATCAACGGGTGATAGAAAGTGCTGTTTGTGTTTTTCTTTGGTTTATTGGATTGTTTCTTTTAGTACAACAATTTATGTTGTTTGTTTGAATTTGTTTAGAGTACTTAGTTCATTTTCGTTTATGGTTTATTGTTCCATTTTATCTTAATTTGTTTTTGTTTCTTATCTTAAAAATTTTAAAAAGATTTTTCATATGAGCTGACTTATGGTAACTCCAGTGAGCACTTCCGTCAATACAGTGTCTAGGAGTTCTATAGGCGACACCTTCGGTGTCTAAGAAGTTTGGGTTTTAAGCGGGACCATTGTGACCCCTCCAACCTTCCCGGATCCCCTGGCTGTGTTTTCTGAGGCCTTTAACTGGTCATCCGTGAGTTGCTTGTATATTCGTGTGTTTTTAAATTAAGTTTATTTTTATTTTCTTTGTTTTCTTTTCTGTTGAGTCTTTGTTTTTGATTTGTTTTTGTTTTTGTTTCGTTAAGTTAGTTTATGTTTTTATTTACGTGGTTTGGTTGGTTAGTTTATTTCTGAGTGTTAAAACACATTTTTATTTCAAACATTGCATAAAAATAAAATTAAAAAAAAAAAAACAACAAAACAACAAAAACAAAATAAAAACAAAAACAATAAAAATAATAAAAATAAAAAAAGAAATATTCTTCATCTTCTTCATCATCATGGCTTGCCTCTATTTTCTCGCACTTGTAGAATCTGCAGCAGCTCCACATGGTCTTCATTTTTTCTTTGCAGTGCTTCCACGTGCTGATTGGCACAGTAGAGCCGCTTCTGCAAGTCCGCCACCATAGCCTTCAAGGAAGCTATTTCCTCGCTCATCGCGGCACACTCCCTTGTCCTCGCTAGTAGGCGCATGCCCAAATTGGTAGCGGAGACCGCGTGGAGCACAGTTAAATTGTGGGACTCCTCTACCGCTGCCTTATCAGACCTCTGTGCCACATGCAGATGATCTGTCGGAGTGAGCTTGCTGCTAATCATGCCTCCTAGCAGCACTGCTCTGTTCGACAGTGCCTCAGAAAAGTTCGGTATTGCCTCAGCAAAATTCGAGGCCGTGCCGTGATGATATGAAGAGTTTGGAAAGACAGTGTTTGGAGGAGCCCTTGTCTGGGCATTCGGTGGTGCAAGTGAGAGCTCAAGGTTGAGATCATCAAGGTGAGTGCATGAGGATGCCATTTGTTTTGCTTCTGAATTTTTTGATGTTTTTCCTTGAGTTTGCAGGAAGAAATGCTGGGTATCATCCGCTTGCAGAAGTGTGGTTTAAATAGACATATGCTAATGAGAGAGAGCCAACACCATTTCGGATTTCCCGGGCATGCTCGACCTAATCGCTTCAAGGGGGAGCACCTTTACTTTTACTTTACTTTTCTTTTTTCCGTGTTTTATGGTGTTTAATGTTTTTGCCCGTTACTTTCATTTTCTCGAGCTTTGTGTTTTTGCTTTTCCCTTTCGGCTATCATCTTTATCTTATTTTAGTTAGGGAAATGTGTTTTCTTTTCCGTTTGTCGTCTTTGTTTTCTTTTTCTTTTTCTTTTTCTTTCTGCAACCTTACTCTTTTATTTCTGAAACAAAATAACGAAAATACAAAAACAAAAACAAAATAAATAAATAAAAACAACAATAATGCAGTAGGAAATCATTTCTTCTCGGTGCTTGGTGTCACGACCATTGGAGCTTTGAGTTTGGCCCTCTGGCTGTCCTCTTCCGGGGCTTCACGCACAGCTTCTTGGGGCTCATCACTTGAGCTCCCAAAGATCGCAATCTTAGCTTGAGCGTAACTACTCTCGCGATCTGCTTGTTTGCGTTTACCCGGTCGGTCTAGGTCTTCCAGCTGTTTTCGCATGTCGCGAGAGTACAACTCTACCATCTTTGATAGGTTTCTATTCTCGTCCCGCAATACTTCTAGCTGGTGTCGATTCACCTCCACTATCCTTGACCTCTCCCTTTTCAAGCTTTTTATAGCAGTCTGACACTCCTCAACCATACTTCGCTCCGCCGCCAACTGACCTTTCAGCACCTCTACCTCATGGGACTTCGCAAGTAGGCGATGACCCAAACTTGCGACTGTTGCCGTACTCTGCACGCTCAGTGCCAGGGCATCGCTCACGACCCGGTTGTCATCCCTTGTCCCCAGAACACGTATATCTTTAGGAGTCACTAAATTTCTAGCCACTCCAATGGCAACATCGTTGTCCAGGAGTATTGAGTCAGTTACTGTCACAGGCCCCCGTGCGGAAGCAAAGTAAGGCATCCATACTGGTGCCGCTGCTTGGCCTCGTGTCTGAGTCGGTGGAGCTAGGTTGAGATCCAACGAAAATGGGTAGTTAGAGGCCATTTGATTTCTCACTCTCTTTTTTTTCTTTCTTTCTTTTCTCTTTTGTGTGTTTCTGAGTTTACATTTTTTTCACCCTTTCTTATAGACTTAGTCTTTGACAAACCCTAGCCATTACAGCATCTGAGCATTTTCTGAATCTCCAGCATTCCTTGAGTCCCACAACCTTCTCGCCTTCCAACCATACCCAACTCATTTATCACGACGTGTCTTTTCTGAACGAACGCGTTCAGTAAAGTCTTTGCGCCTTTCCATGAGCCCGTAATTTTTGCTTGTGGAGTCTGCGGCGCCTCTATGCGTCGACACGTGTCTCGCCCTGTCTGTTGGTCCCTTACACTGAACCGAGACATCATGACCCATGTTAAAATCCCGCTCTTTGTGTTGCTAATCACGGTTCGATAGTTTGTTTTTACAAAACTAAATAATAATAAAAAGCCGGAAATGAAAACAAATTGTGGGTCGGGTTTCACTTTAGTTTGGGTTTCAAAGTGGGTTAAATTCACCGTGGTTTGTGTTTCGAAATTGTGGGCTTTGGGCTTCAAAAATTTGTTTGGGTTTCAGAATTGTGTGATTAGGGTTTACTGTTTCATTTTTTTTGTTTGTTTGTTTGTTTGTGTTGTAATTTTTATTTTATAATTATTTTGTTTTTGTTTTCTTTTGTGATTTTGTGATTTTTTTTTTATTTGCTTTAATACCTTTCATTTGTTGTTATGACATTGTTTGTGGCTAATTTTTAAACATTGAGGACAATGCTCATTTCTAGGTTTGGGGGTATTGGAGTTTAGCAAGTAAACTTGGTTTTTCTTAAAAAAAAAATTTTAAAAAATTTTAAATTTCTTTCTTGTTTTAAATCTTGTTTAGTCACTTTCCGAACACATTTGATGAGATTGTGATAAATGTTGCATGACTTAAATAAAAAATTGAATTTTATTTATTATTTATTTTTTTCCTTGTAAATTTTTATTGTAAAAAATAATAATTAATTAATTAATTAATTTGGCATCGTTCTAGCATGACATGTTCGAAACCTTCTTTGCACTTGCCATTTGTTTCATAATTTTCCAATTAAAGGATTTGCATGATCTAAAGAATTGTATCAAGCATAAATTAGACTTATATAACCATATAATGTGAGCTTTTGAGCCTTGTACTTCAATTCATGAGTGTTATATACATACTCTTATTTTCTTGTCATCAAAGTTGTTGTTTGATCTCATTATTCATTGATTTGGTTGAACACTTAAAAGTCATTCATTCTTATGCAATTTGATTTCATGACATTTAAGAAGTGATATTAAGGCCATCTTTGGATCGTTTGTGCATTTCAAGCTAACCTTATGCATGCTTAAGCATGATTTTCCATTGTTAACCATTTTGAGCCTACATGTAAACCTTTTCTTTCATTTTACCAATTATATTTCCTCGCCTTAGCCCGAAAAACAAGAATTTACCTTTCTAAGGAACTCATGAGCTTTAATTGGGATGTGTTTTTCATACTAAGTTTAGGAATTGGTGTTACATTTTGAAGAAAAAAAAAAAAAAAAAACAACACAATTGGTGAAAGAAACGAGAAAAAATTGTGATTAAGTGGTGGTTGAATGAAATTTCATTTTTGGGTTTCATTTTTGGGCCTTCTAAATAAATTGGTGTTTGTTCAATTCAAGGAAAGGAGTATGAATAATTGTAAATGAAGGTATAAGGAGTTTTGATCGTGTAAAAGAAAAAAATCTAATCGTGATGATTCGAAGTCTTGTAAACAATTGTTTTATGCTCTTATATTTTGAGTTTCTTGGACTTTGTTTTATCCATACCCTTCATTTCTTACTCACCTTACAGCCTTGGCCCCATTACAACCTATGCTAAAGACCTAAATTGATCTTAAATGTCATGTGGTTGAATTGCATTTATTTTTCTACTTTTAAGTGTTTGGCATCCTTCTTGAGATCATATTAATGCAAGTTCTTCATCTTTCTATTGCGAGTTAAGTCCCTTATGGTTTAACTCTAATCTCATGTTTATAACTGAGTGTTGCATTGTAGGCCTCTTCCGAGTGATTCATTTGTGAGAGGACAACTTTGGTGAGATTTGAAGTTGAATTTGTGCTTTGTATGATTTTTGAAATTGTGTGAAAACTAAGATTGGGGAATTTGTTGCATTTGGCTATCACACTACTACACTTTGAGCATATTATGTTTTGAACTTTGCCGCTTTGTGAATAATGTCTAAAGTTGAGCTTTTATTGTCAAAACGTTTAAGTCATGTGCATGAGTCATTTCTCTTCACAAAATGTTCGGAAAGATTGTTTTGAGTTTTTATTTTGATTTTTGTTTTTTTTTGTTTTTGTGTTTTGTGTTTTGTGTTTTGTTTTTATTTTTATGTTTGTTTTTGTTTTTGGTTTTGCTTAAGAACTAACAAATCTAATAAGTTTTCTAACCATTTTGTTTTGTAGAGTTAGAAAAACGTTTGTGGGTATCGTAACTGGTAAACCCTCAGGAGACACAACTCCTCCTACTAGGGATGCCTAGAGGTTTAAAGGCTTGTTGCATACGCTCAATGCAATCGAGTTACCTACGAAAGTGGTCTAGTTAACTCCTTATTTTGTTTTATTTTTCTTCGTTTTCCTTTTGTTTTGCTTGAGGACTAGCAAAATCTAGGTTTGGGGGTATTTGATCGGTTCATAATTGTATATCATTTTGTACCCTTCTAGCTTATGATTTGGTTATGTTTTTGAGTTAAACTTGTGCTTTTAATCCTTTTTGTGTTTATCTTTCAGTTCATTGAGCTTTAGGTAATAATGATGGCTTTAGAGAGCATAATTCATGCAATTCAAGCATGTTAAGGCCTAATTTGGATGAATGGATGAAGAGCTTAAAGACAAACTCATTTTGGCTACAGCCCCCTGCCAGTCCAGTTCCGTAGGTCATATTGCAAGCTTTTTTCCAGAAACCTACACAGCTCCGATGAGGCAGCATTCTTCATGAACGTTGTTCCAATGGGTGTGTACTATAACATATCCAAAATTCAGCCCCATTGGATAAATCTGGAGTCCGTTACCTAGCAAACACAGAACCATGCTCAGGATGGATCTTATCAGCGCGGAAAATGAGTTAGCAATTTGTTTTGCCTTAACTTCCTCCTCCGACCTTGGATTGGCCCAAATGATATATGGCTGGAAAGAAGACATTCTGAACTTCAAGTTTGAGTGCTTAAAGTCCTAATTTGATTAAGAGAAGCCCAAGTTGTAAGCCCTTGAAGTTGCTGGTCATGCTGACCTCAGCATGTGCTGGTTGGATGCTTGGTCATGGTGAGCTAGGTATGAGCTATCATTTCTGGTTGGAAGCTTGGTCTTGGTGACATGAAGATGAGCTAGGGCTGCTGGTGGGATCTATTGGTGAAGTGCATCAACCAATTCAAGATTTTCTAATACAAGTGCATCACCCAATTTAGATTTTCTAATACAAGTGCATCAACCATTTCAGATTTTATAAAACAAGTGTTGTATGCATTAGCCATATTGAATTCAGATTTTTCACTTCCTTAGGCCTATAAATAGGGAGGTTCTCTAAGCTTGTAAACACACCCCAATGGGGGGAGCTCTCAAACACTTCTCTAGAGCTCCCTTCCCTTCTCTCCCTCAAATTCTCTTAGTTTTGCTTTCTAGTTCTCAATTCTAGCTTTCTTTAATGTTTTCTTAGTTGTAATTTATTTTTCTTTGCAATGTAAATTCTTTTCTTAAGTTTTCAAGTTGAATTAGTTTCCAAGTTTCAATTATGGTTTTTGTTCTTATTCATTATGCTTATAAGTTAATATGCTAGTTTGAATGATTGATCACCATTTAGGCTTGCATGTTAGCTATCTTGGTTTGAATTAAGAGTATACACCATGCTTTAATTCGAATTGAACTATGAATAGGAAGAGTATGTATGGACATTCGACAACAGGGATTAGATACATACTTGGTTGTTTAAATTGTTCTTCTATGCTTAATGGGTTCCTAATGCTTAATTTTAGTTTAGACAACAAATGATCAAATTAGGGAATTAGGAACACAAGGTTATGACCACACACCATGGCTTAATCATACTTTAGCTAGAATCAATCCATTAATCTAAATTGAACTTGGGAACTTATTTGCTTGAGTTACTTATTTCTTTCTTCCTTGTTTTATGTTCTTTGTTTTTGTTTCTATTTTGTGTAGGGAAACTAAATTGGATCATTCAATCACCAATCCCTGTGGAATCGACCTCGCACTTACATACGCTATACTACCGAACGGCTCGTGCACTTGCGAGTATCACAAGTTGAGGATGCAACTGAATCTATTTTGGTGCAGCTGTATCTACACAACAAGTTTTTGGTCAAGTGATGAGCCCCAAGAAGCTGTGCGTGAAGCCCCGGAAGAGGACAGCCAGAGGGCCAAACTCAAAGCTCCAATGGTCGAGACACCAAGCACCGAGAAGAAATGATTTCCTACTGCATTATTGTTGTTTTTATTTTATTTTGTTGTTTTTATATTTTCGTTATTTTGTTTCGGAAATAAAAGAGTAAGGTTGCAGAAAGAAAAAGAAAAAGAAAAAGAAAACACACTTCCCAACTAAAATAAAACAAAGACGACAAACGGAAAAGAAAACACATTTCCCTAACTAAAATAAACTAAAGATGATAGCCGAAAGGGAAAAGCAAAAACACAAAGCTCTAGAAAATGAAAGTAACGGGCAAAAATATTAAACACCAGAAAACACGGAGGAAAAAAAGTAAAGTAAAGTAAAGGTGCTCCCCCTTGAAGCGATTAGGTCGAGCATGCCCGGGAAATCCGAAATGGTGTTGGCTCTCTCTCATCAGCATATGTCTATTTAAACCACACTTCTGCAAGCGGATGATACCCAGCATTTCTTCCTGCAAACTCAAGGAAAAAACATCAAAGAATTCAGAAGCAAAACAAATGGCATCCTCATGCACTCACCTTGATGATCTCAACCTTGAGCTCTCACTTGCACCACCGAATGCCCAGACAAGGGCTCCTCCAAACACTGTCTTTCCAAACTCTTCATATCATCACGGCTTTTCTGAGGCACTGTCGAACAGAGCAGTGCTGCTAGGAGGCATGATTAGCAGCAAGCTCACTCCGACAGATCATCTGCATGTGGCACAGAGGTCTGATAAGGCAGCGGTAGAGGAGTCCCACAATTTAACTGTGCTCCACGCGGTCTCCGCTACCAATTTGGGCATGCGATTACTGGCGAGGACAAGGGAGTGTGCCGCGATGAGCGAGGAAATAGCTTCCTTGAAGGCTATGGTGGCGGACTTGCAGAAGCGGCTCTACTGTGCCAATCAGCACGTGGAAGCACTGCAGAGAAAAAATGAGGACCATGTGGAGCTGCTGCAGATTCTACAAGTGCGAGAAAATAGAGGCAAGCCATGATGATGATGGAGATGAAGAAGATGAAGAAGATGATGAAGAAGATGATGATGATGTTGTTTTTATTTTTAATTTACTTGAATGTTTTTTTTGTTTTTTTGTTTTAAACTTTTTATCTTTTTGAATGCAATGTTTGAATAAAAATGTGTTTTTAACACTCAGAAATAAACTAACTAACCACACCACGTAAATAATTAAACGAACCTAATAAAACAAAAAAAACATAAAAGAAAACCAAGAAGTTCCAAATTGAATTTTTTTAAAATTTTTGTTTTTGTTTTTTTTTTTGTTATTATTATTTACAACTAACTGACCACACAAAGAAAAAAAAAAAAACAATAAAGAAGTTCCAAATTGCAATTTACAAGGAAAAATAAAAACCCAAATTTCAATTTTCAATTTTTTTTTATATTTATTATTATTGTTTTTAAAACACACAAATATACAAGCAACTCACGGATGACCAGTTAAGGGCCTCAGAAAACACAGCCAGGGGATCCGGGAAGGTTGGAGGGGTCACAATGGTCCCGCTTAAAACCCAAACTTCTTAGACACCGAAGGTGTCGCCT